>NC_088376.1:81532321-81839642 GCF_037993035.2 Macaca fascicularis | reverse complement strand
CTCCTGCCTCAGCCGCCTGAGTAACTGGGATTGCAGGCCCGTGCCACCACACCCAGCTAATTTTCATATTTTTAGTAGACACGGGGTTTCACCATGTTGGCCAGGATAGTCTTGATCTCTTGACCTCATGATCCGCCCCCCTCAGCCTCCTAAAGTGCTGGGATTACAGGCATGAGCCACCACGCCCGGCCAACAATAACTTTTAATTGTTAAATAATTAACAATAATTCCTTAATATAATATCATCAAATATCTAGCCAGTGTTCACATTTCCTGGATGTCTCATAGATATTTGTTTCTATAGTTTCTGTGCTTGAATGAAGGTTCACATGCTGTGCTTGAGTGTGTTTAGGTCCCGTAATCTATAGGCATTCCTTCTTTTTTCTTGCACTTTATTTGTGGAAGAAACTATCATTTGGCAGGGTGCTGTGGCTCACGCCTGTAATCCCAGTACTTTGGGAGCCTGAAGTGGGCAGATCACTTGAGGTCAGGAGTTCAAGACCAGCCTGGGTAACCCCCTCTCTACTAAAAATACAAAAATTAGCCAGGTGTGGTGGTGCATGCCTGTAGTTCCAGCTACTCAGGAGGCTGATGCAGGAGAATCGCTTGAACCTGGGAGATGGAGGTTGAGATCGCGCCACTGTGCTCCAGCCTGGGCAAGAGACCAAAACTCTGTCTCAAAAAAAAAAAAAAAAAAAAAAAAAACGGTATCATTTGTCTTATAGAGTTTCTTGTATTCTGAATTTTGATTATCCTTTTGAGTCCCTATAATGCCAATTTATCATGTTTGGCCTCCCTCTCTTTTCCCTTTAGTTATTAAGAAAAAATTTATGGAGAATGGTAGTAAAATCTAGGGACTTAATCAGATTACATGTGATGTTTTTGTGGCAAGAAGATTTTATTGTCAGTTTTGTATACTTTCTCTTACATGATATGATACACATAATAGCTACTTATCCCTCTTGTAATATTAAGATTGATCAGTGTGTTCAGGTGTTGTCAGCCTGATCCATCTATTATAATGTTCCCCAATCAGTTTTCAGCAAGTGGTTTCAGCAGCCATTGATGGTTATTGCTTGGATCCATTATTTCATTAGGGATTGCAATATCATTTATTTCATCTTCATGTATTAGCTGGAAATATTTTTTAAAAGGAAGAACTTTTGCTTATCATCTATTGGTTACCTTGAAATACAGCTTTTTTGTTTTTTTTCAGGAAAGGCAGGATGTTTTATTTATTTATTTGTTTATGTATTTTTATTTACCAATTTTCAGGATAATGAACATCCTCCAAACATATGACAAGTGAGTTTTTGGGTTTTAGTTTTCTGTGTCCTCATGAGCATATTTTATGTGTTTCAATCCATTAAAGTTTGTTTTTGACTCAAATTTCCCACTTTTGGCCACAGAGTCCTTTGGTTCTTTGAGATGAATGACCAACAACCACATCAGTGTTCACTTTCCCATATGGCTAAGAGCTACTTGCCAGAACTTACAAAAGGAGTGGTCATGAGTTTCTTAAATGTGTTATCTGTAGACTAGAATTAGCATTACTAGAGATTACAAGGACATTTCTTTCCACTCTGAAATCTGACTGTCATGCAGATAGTTGGAATCATCTCAGGCTAGGGTATGTCATGTTTCCAGTACCTGATAAGCCCTCCCCAAAAAATAATGTCTGTATGTTTCTGAATCCTCATAAAAAGGGAAGTAAATGACTAAACTAAGCATAAATCCACAAGGACGAAAACTGCAAGCAAAGAGGACAAAGAGAGACCGATGGTGAAGGGAAGCCTCAGAATCACAATCATGTACCGGTCCAGATTAATGCAGGAGGATGAGAAGTGACAGAAAATGACACATTTCCTAAAGTTTGAACATGTTGAGAGAGATTTATTATTTAGTGAGAAGTTTTGAAGGTGAGTAGTGGTAAACAGGTAACTAGAAAACTGAGCAAAATTTTTGTTGTAAGGTACTTATTAACTGTAGGAAAACCCAAAAAGTTGGCCGGGCACGGTGGCTCATGCCTGTAATTCTAGCACTTTGGGAGGCTGAAGTGGGCAAATTACCTGAGGTTGAGGGTTCAAGACCAGCTTGGCCAACATGGAGAAACCCGCTCTACTAAAAATATAAAAAATTTGCTGGGTGCAGTGGTGCGTGCCTATAATCTCAGCTACCCTGGAGGCTGAGGCAGGAGAAACACTTGAACCTGGGAGGCGGAGGTTGCAGTGAGCCGAGATCATGCCACTGCACTCCAGCCTGGGCTACAGAGCAAGACTTCATCAATGGCCGGGCGCGGTGGCTCAAGCCTGTAATCCCAGCACTTTGGGAGGCCGAGACGGGCGGATCACGAGGTCAGGAGATCGAGACCATCCTGGCTAACACGGTGAAACCCCATCTCAACTAAAAAATACAAAAAAATAACTAGCCGGGCGAGGTGGCGGGCGCCTGTAGTCCCAGCTACTCGGGAGGCTGAGGCAGGAGAATGGCGTAAACCCGGGAGGCGGAGCTTGCAGTGAGCTGAGATCCGGCCACTGCATCCCAGCCTGGGCGACAGAGCGAGACTCCCTCTCAAAAAAAAAAAAAAAAAAAAGACTTCATCAACGAAAAGAAAAGAAGAAAAATCAAAAAGTTACTCAAGAAGGAAAAAGGAAAAATCATAATACATTACCTGGTTCTGCTATGGAAAGTATTGACATAATCATAGCAATGTAAAGACCTTATCATTAGCCCAAAATTGTGTGTAACTATGCTGAGGGGAGAGAGGAAAGGTAAAGAGTGTGTGTTTGTGTGCCCACACGTGCGTGTGTGTGTGCATGTGCATGTAAAAAGTGTTGAATTTTCATCTCCCATAAGTGTCCTTAAATTGTAAAACACGGAAACTTCAGAAATATCAGGGCTGGGCACAGTGGCTCATGCCTGTAATCCCAGCACTTTGGGAGGCCGAGGCAGGTGGATCACCTGAGGTCAGGAGTTCAAGACCAGCTTGGCCAATGTGGCGAAACCCTGTCTCTACTAAAAATACAAAAATTAGCCGGGCAGGAACAGTGGCAGGCCCCTGTAATCCCAGCTACTTGGCAAGATGAGGCTGGAGAATGGCTTGAACTGGGAAACAGAGGCTGCAGTGAGCTGAGACTGCGCCACTGCACTCCATCCTGGGCAACAAGAGCGAGACTCTGTCTCAAAAAAAAAAAAAAGAAAAAGAAGAAATTTTAAAAACATCACATTTTTACGTGTCTCTAATTCAAATAATTCTGCTGCCAGGACATTAATCAGTCATGATTTGGGGGTTCTCTCTCTCCCTAAGGCCATGCAAGAGTCCCAGATGTTCTCATGTATTCTTTCTTTCTTTTTCTTTTTCTTTTTTTTTTTTTTTTTTGAGACGGAGTCTCGCCCAGGATGGAGTGCAGTGGCCGGATCTCAGCTCACTGCAAGCTCTGCCTCCCAGGTTCACGCCATTCTCCTGCCTCAGCCTCCTGAGTAGCTGGGACTACAGGCGCCCGACACCTTGGCCGGCTAGCTTTTTTGTATTTTTTAGTAGAGATGGGGTTTCACCGTGTTAGCCAGGATGGTCTCGATCTCCTGACCTCGTGATCCGCCCGTCTTGGCCTCCCAAAGTGCTGGAATTACAGGCTTGAGCCACCACGCCCGGCCTCTCATGTATTCTTGAATATACAGGGCAGACCCTCTGGTCCCCAGTGCACATAGGTCCCCACACCTTGCCCAAGTCTGTAATCTCTTCAGTTCTTGGGCCAGACTTGCAGGGAGGAGTCTTTCACTGCTGACCTAAAATCTTAGCATCCCCTAATACCTCTCATCAGAAGATTCTTGTTGCTTCTTGGGGCCCTACATGGAGTGGGACTTGCATTTCTCTGCTCATAGAACCTGAAAACATAGACACAGCTGCCTTTTTAGGTTGCAGTTACTGCTTTCCCAGAACTTTCTTCTCTCCACCCCCATTCCTCTCCTCCACATCTGAGAAAATCAGGAAAACAGCTTCACTTAAAGAACCTTTGGAAACCCAGATCTCGCCCCTCTTTACTGTATGAGGGATGGTGAGAGAAGGTAGCAAGGAGCAACTGGGGCCTGCCTTATTCCTCTCCCACAATCTTTCGTTCAAACAAGTGACGTCTTCCCAATTTTATGTCATGTTCTACTTTTAAAAAGCTTCCCTGCTAGAACCCATTGCTTCTTACTTGGCCCCTCATTTACTTGCCCACCTGCAAAACAAAATTCTGTAACTGTAGCCAGAGGGAGCCTACAGGCAGCCTTTTTAATTTTTTCACTTTTCTCTTGTTACATTTGTACTAATTTACTTTGTAATCTATGTATTGTTGCAATTTTTATTGTAATTTTGATTCTCTCCAATTAAAATTACCCAGTTTCCCTCCTCAGCAAAGGAGTGTCAGAGGTGGGTCTTTTGCCCCATCAAGAGCCAGTTCTAAAGTAGCAGCCTCCAAAGGGGCATGTGCACATCTCAGGGGGACACAAGATGATCCGTGGGGTATGGGAAGAAGATACTAGGACTTCTATTCGCTTTTCTTTTTTTAGTTGGGTTCTCACTCTGTTGCCCAGTCTGGAGTGCAGTGGCCCATTCATTGCTCACTGCAGCCTTCACCTCCTGGGCTCAAGCTGTCCTCCCTCTTTGGCCTCCTGAGTAGCTGGGATTACAGGCATGCACCACCATGCCGAGCTTCATTCTTTTTTGCTTTCTATTTTTGCATGCTTTCTCAAATGTATATACAGTATTTTTATAAACAAAAAGTTTACATATTTGGGAATGCATTCTAAAACATTTTTTAAACTGATGAAGTATGTGATCCAATATATTTGAGAGTTATGTTCCGGGGCAATGCTGTCCAACAGAAACATAATGTGAACCACAAATGTGAGCTTCACATGTAACTTTAAGTCTTCCATAGCCGCAATTTAAAAAAAAAAAAGTGAAATTAATTTTAATGTTATATTTAATCCAATATATCCAAAATATTCTCATTTCAACATGTAACCAACATCAAAATTATAAATAAAACATTTTTCCTTTTTTTAAGCAAGTTTTCACAATATAGCATGTAGTTTACAGCGGCACCGCATCTCACTTTGGACTGGCTACATTGCAGGTGCCCAGTAGTAGTATATGCGGCTCATGGCCATGGTGGATAACACAGTTCCTAGGTATTAGGTCCTGGATATTAGTGGACATCTGAGACAAGTCCTGCCTCTAGAACTGCTTCTGATGACAGACCTCTTGGGGCTGAGACAAAACTGAACCTGCCTCATCTCCGCAGTACACCCAAGGTGGTAAGAAGTGAATTACAATTCATTAAACAACTACTTTTCAGTTAAACACTTTTATGTCCATTTCATTTAATTTTCTAGCACCTACTTTAAGGTAGAGCTTATTAAACTATGTCAAGGCCGGGCGCGGTGGCTCACACCTGTAATCTCAGCACTTTGGGAGGCCGAGGCGGGCGGATCACGAGGTCAGGAAATCGAGACCATCCTGGCTAACACGGTGAAACCCTGTCTCTACTAAAAAATACAAAAAAAAAAAAAAAAAATTAGCTGGGTGTGATGGCGGGCCCTGTAGTCCCAGCTACTCAGTGGGCTGAGGCAGGAGAATTGCTTGAACCCGGGAAGCGGAGCTTGCAGTGAGCCGAGATCACGCCACTGCACTCCATCCTGGGCGACAAGGCGAGACTCCTTCTCAAAAAATAAATAAATAAATAAACAAATAAATAAATTAATTAATTAACTATGTCAAGCATGAAGAAACGGGGTCATAGAACTAGTTAGAATTCCAGTCTTTTTTTCCCTCTCCTTTTTTTTTTTTTTTTTTTTTTTTTTTTTTTGAGACGGAGTCTCGCTCTGCCGCCCAGGCTGGAGTGCAGTGGCCGGATCTCAGCTCACTGCAAGCTCCGCCTCCCGGGTTCACGCCATTCTCCTGCCTCAGCCTCCCGAGTAGCTGGGACTACAGACGCCCGCCACCTCGCCCGGCTAGTTTTTTGTATTTTTTAGTAGAGACGGGGTTTCACTGTGTTAGCCAAGATGGTCTCGATCTCCTGACCTCGTGATCCGCCCGTCTCGGCCTCCCAAAGTGCTGGGATTATTCCCTCTCCTTTTTTTCAGTCATCTTTCTATCAGGCCAAAGAATTCTTGTCTTCCTCCAGAGCCGTGAACCACAAATTCTTCTGAACAACACTCATTGCCTCTTCTAAAAGATACGGAGCTCATTTCACTTACTGTTGTCTAATACTGTTACCTACTGAGGACGCATTCACAGAGCAAGCAAGCAAAGTCTGTGCAGTCAGACCACAGGACAGTCACAATGCTCTCCTCCATCCCCTGAAAGGACAAAAAATGCAGATTATACAGGCCACTCATATCCTCCAACCGTGATCTGTCTGGTTTCCCAGCATGGAACTCTCCTGGTTGGGGCTTCTTTATGTGAAGTCAATCTGTAGTAGATTAATTAAATACTGTATTGATTTTGTATGCTCTGGGGGCACTTCTAAAAGGGTTATATTCTTGAAGCCCCTTCTCTGAGTTAGTAGAACATTTCCCCTTTGCAAACGTGATACTTAGAATTTTATTACAATCCTCCTATCCACCTCCACCCAGACATCACCCCCTCCCGCTCTTAGCGTGGCATAAAATCTAACTTCTTGCCTTTCCCAAAAGACAGTCATGGCAAGAAAAGAGGGAGGGAGTCCTGCTGGTTTTCAGGTCATGTTGATTTAACACTTCATGATTTATGCATTCTGGCTGTCTTGCTTGTAGATTTTCATTGTTACATCCTGCTAAATACCTTGCAGCGGTGTTGTTTTTCTTAATTAGTTAATGTTTGTAAGGCATGTTACAGATGAAAGTGCTGTGTCAGTGCTAAATGTGAACATTTGGGTATTCTCAAGCTGTCCTTTGTCTGCTCAGGGATTTTCAGTGTAACGAAAATTCTGAGAGAGATTTGCATTTGGAAAAAGGCTTGGCTATTCTGTTTTAAACTGTAGGTTACTAAAATATACAAATTTGGGAATTAAAAATGGCAGTAAACGCAGGACATTTTGCATTAGCACAGTTTTCTGACCCTGATGTAACAGTGCTTTCTCCACTTATTGGAAGTGTGATGATCTGATGCAGAGCGAGAAAAGAACATTCCCTGCGAATTGCACTGCTTCTGTGGCGGACCCTTAACCTTCCTGATATGTAACAAATAATATACATGGTTGAGTTTTTGTTTTGTTTTGTTTGTTCAGTGAGTGGGCGGCTGAAACAATTTAGCTGCATTTCCAGTGTGTCTGCCTAGGAAAATGGATTCATTTAAAACTACAGCACAGTTAAATTAAGTGTTCAGTAATATTTCACTCAGAAAAATGTTAAATACCAGTTTCATTTGCTTTTGCAACATATTAACTAAACCTGATTTTGTCACATTTCTACAGATGTAAAGATTCATGTTAAGCATGCTTATTAAGGTATTTGATTTCATAATGGACCATTTTTGGAAATACACAAAAAATGTTTTCTTGTGGAAGATTGGCTTTCCATTGTTTATTGTTTTCTAATCATCAGCTTTTAAGCTAGGTTGATACTTAAAAATAAGAAAGCTGCATAAAACAAAGCAGAGATAGTTGGAGACTTCCGTTTTATGTAACAGCAAGGGTTTACAAGAACTGTGACTTTTGGGGTATCTT
This sequence comes from Macaca fascicularis, assembly GCF_037993035.2. NCBI lineage: Eukaryota > Metazoa > Chordata > Mammalia > Primates > Cercopithecidae > Macaca > Macaca fascicularis. Next base: position 81,831,951 of record NC_088376.1, on the reverse strand, counting down.
TCATTTTGTATATAAACAAAAAATAAGCAATTTGCAGCCTAAAACCCACTTGATAGTTCCTCTCAAATCCACAAAATGGCTGTTACCTGCAAAACATTTACAGTAACGTTAATAAATGATATGTTGGCTGATCCAGAGTTTATTCTAAGACTATAGCAAATTATCCTTCATCTTTTCATTGATTTTCAATGTAAGAAAATCCTCACTTTATTCTTAATAATCAACATTCCTAAATGCTCCAGCAGGATCCTCAGTCAATGTAAATTTACATAATTCATCTTCTTCCACTCAACTTGTTTTTCTATAATTAGTGCAGCTGTCACCAGGGAGCCACATTCTTGTGGGCAGGTAGCTATGGGTACAGAAGGCAGGCTTCAGTCAAACATTTCCTTTTAAACCATCCATTTGTTTTTTCTCCTCTTAGTTCAAATAAGTCGAGTTCTGTAATGAAGGATTTGTTTCCTACCTAGCGTATCCTTTTAAAATTCTATCATTCCATAACTTACAATTCCTTCTCCAGGTTCACTTAGCCAAAAGACATAAGTTTTTTTTGTTGTTGTTTTTTGTTTTTTGTTTTTTTGATACAGAGTCTCACTCTGTCACCCAGGTTGGAGTGTGGTAGCGTGATCTTGGCTCACTGCAACGTCCGCCTCCCAGGTTCAAGCGATTTTCATGCCTCAGCTTCCCGAGTAGCTGGGATTACAGACACGCACCACTATGCATGGCTAATTTTTTTCTTTTCTTTCTTTCTTTCTTTTTTTTTTTTTTAGTAGAGACGGGGTTTCTCCATGTTGCCCATGCTGGTCTTGAACTCCTGAGTTCAGGCAATCCACCTGCCTCGGCCTCCCAAAGTACTAGGATTACAGGTGTGAGCCACCACATCTGGCAAGACATAAGTCTCTAAAGAATTTTTTGGTCAGTCCAACTTTTAGGCTGCATACATATTTCTCTTTATAGCTTTCATATTTTTATTAAAACAGATCCTCATTTCAAAATGTAGTTATAACGCTGTTAAAAACACGGAAAGGTCATATGAGCACAATGACAAAACAAGCTTTGGAATGGTATAGGAAATATCTAGCTTTATCTTTTATATGAAGTCTTTAAACTGCCTTTCTCTTTTAGCTACCTTTCTCCTTAGCATTTAATGTAGTCTTTGAAAAGGATGGGGAAACAAACAAACAAACAAACAAAACAAAGTGTTTTCCTGCTCTCACTGGTTAAAATACTCAACACAGAATACTTCCCCTCCGGTCACCAAAATGTGTGGGGATTTCTCCCTATCAACAACCAAGCAATTCTGCAGTGGTTAACAACTGAGTGTCCTAACAAACACTGTCTACCTGGTGATAGTGTCAGAGGCAGGTGGACCAGAGCAACTCTATCTTAAATAGGAGCTGGGTAAAATAAGGCTGAAACCTACTGGGCTGCATTCCCAGACGGTTAAGGCATTCTAAGTCACAGGATGAGATAGGAGGTCAGCACAAAGTACAGGTCATAGAGACCTTGCTGATAAAACAGGTTGCAGTAAAGGAGCCGGCCAAAACCCACCAAAACCAAAATGGTGACGACAGTGACCTCTGGTCATCCTCATTGTTACACTCCCATCAGCACCAAAACAGTTTACAAATGCCGTGGCAACGTCAGGAAGTTACCCTATATGTTCTAAAGAGTGGAGGCATGAATAATCCACCCCTTGTTTAGCATATTATTAAAAAAATCATAAAAATAAACAAGCAGCAGCCCTCAGAGCTGCTCTGTCTATAGAGTGGCCTTTGTTTTTGTTTTTTTGTTTTTGTTTTTGAGGCAGAGTCTCACTCTGTCGCCCAGGCTGGAGGGCAGTGGCGTAATCTTGGCTCACCGCAACCTTCCTCTCCCAGGCTCAAGCAATTCTCCTGCTCAGCTTCCCAAGTAGCTGGGATTACAGGTGTGTGCCACCATGCCCGGCTAATTTTTGTATTTTTAGTAGAGACAGGGTTTCACCGTGCTAGCCAGGATGGTCTCGATCTCCTGACCTCGTGATCTGCCCTCCTCCGCCTCCCAAAGTGTTGGGATTACAGGCGTGAGCCACAGCGCCCAGCCTTAGAGTAGGCTTTTTTTTTATTCCTTTACTTTCTTAATAAACTTGCTTTCATTTTGCACTAGGGACTCGCCCTGAATTCTTTCTTGCGCGAGATCCAAGAACTCTCTCTTGGGGTCTGGATCAGGACCCCTTTCCTGTAACGTATTTCTCTGTCCTGTAACTTATTTCTGGCAACTACAGAAGGGACTATAGTGCAGAAATCGTGACCCAGTGGCTACCTTTGGGTAAGTGTTGTGGTCCTGTAACATCTTTCTTGCAAACCACAAAAGGGACCATACTGAAGAGACTCCCCACCCAAAGGAAAATCATCTGTGCTCACCAATTGGCTGACTTAGGGTAAGTAGAGTGTATATACCCAGGTAAAGAATGGGACTGGGTTAGAGACCCAACTTAGCAGCGTTAGAGTCTCTTCTGAGATTTAGAGGGTTAGAGACCCCTCTAGGTAAAGTCCCTCTCGGCTAAGAACAGGTTCAGCACTATGGGATGTTAACTGCAATTCTCTTTGGGTTAATCTGCCTTGCACTCTTTGCTGATGGCTGTGGGTGACAGGGTTAGACATGTACAGGATCGTGGGACATTGGGAGCTTTTTCCTTCCCAAAAGGGGAAACCTGACAGTTGGTGGGACTGCTGGGAAAAACCCCTTAACAACAGCAGCCGCAGCCACCTGAACTTTAAAGTGTTGCTGCAATGAGGGGGTCTTTCTCTGGCCTCCCTGAGTATTTGACCTTCCCCACCTTGCTGTTTTCCTTCTCTACTTTTCCTTTCCCTTTCTTATTTTTTCTATTACTCAAGGCGACCATCTTGCCCAGAGACCACGGGTTGAAACTCCCAGTCAGAGGTTGGATCAAAGATGATGGGACCCATCTGGGGGCAAATTTAAGGCTCGCCAGTTTGATATTGAGTGCTAAGTAAAGTAGCTAATGTCTATGTTTTGTGTTTGTTTGTTTGTTTTTAAGACGGAGTCTCCTCTGTCACCCAGGCTGAAGTGCAGGGGCGCGATCTCAGCTCATTGCAACCTCCACCTCCCGGGTTCAAGTGATTCTCCTGCCTCAGCCTTCCGAATAGCTGGGACTATAGGTGCGCACCACCATACTCAGCTAATTTTTTGTATTTTTAGTAGAGATGGGGTTTCACCATGTTGGTCAGGATGGTCTCCATCTCTTGACCTCGTGATCCGCCCACCTCGGCCTCCCAAAGTGCTGGGATTACAGGCCTGAGCCACCGCGCCCAGCCATGTCTATCACATGTATTTTGCTTTCATCACATGTATTTTGTTTCATCACATGTATTTTGTTTCATCATATGTATTTTGCTCTCGCCAGAACAAAAACAAACAATTTTCCTTTATGATGTGGCTTGGCCCCCAAGACGATGGTGCCACAAGTCTGATCAGTAATGCCACTCAGGGAAAGGGACCCAGAAGCCTGGCATGCTGGCAAAAGGGTAAGAATTTCCTACCAGTCAGATTTCTGGCTTCTCTCTCTGTGAAAATGGTTGAATGAATGGATAAATAAATAAATAAATAAATAAATAAATAAATAAATAAATCGGTGTTTATCTCCTTTGTAAAGTTTTAATTAATCTGAAAAAAATTCTAAGGCTAATCTTAAACTGGTGTATTTTGTGCTATAAATTTGTTTTTCTGTGTTGAGTAGTACTTTAGAGTAAAACATGGGCTTAGAACACTTGTAAGCCTGCTTTTCTTTTTCTTTTTTTTCTTTTTTTTTTTTTGAGACGGAGTCTTGCTCTGTTGACCGGGCTGGAGTGCAGTGGCGGAATCTCAGCTCACTGCAAGCTCCGCCTCCCTGGTTTACGCCATTCTCCTGCCTCAGCCTCCCGAGTAGCTGGGACTACAGGCGCCCGCCACCTCGCCCGGCTAGTTTTTTGTATTTTTTAGTAGAGACAGGGTTTCACCGTGTTAGCCAGGATGGTCTCGATCTCCTGACCTCGTGATCTGTCCATCTCGGCCTCCCAAAGTGCTGGGATTACAGGCTTGAGCTTTTGAAAAGTTAAGCCTGCTTTTCAAAACGACCCAGCAAGCTGGTCAGTAAGAAACTTGGCTGTAGGTCCCTGAAACAAACAAAAAAACTGGATGAAGTCTCCACTTTGTTTTATGTTCTTGGGAGCATGACCTTTTAATCACGTGGTGGTATTTTCTCTTGGTCTCCGCCTTCCAGGGAACAGGAATTTTAGGGTTCGTGTCATAGTTAGCTCTAAAAATCATATTAAATAGTTAAAAGCCTTTGAAAGCTCAAAATTAACTACTCTAGACTTCTTCTGAGAAGAGGCACACAGGATGCTGCCCACTGTAGCTCAGTAACTAGGATCTTATGCTGTCACAGTGGTGGTCTAGGTTCTATTCCCCACCTAGGAAGTAAGTCATTTCTGGGGTAATATCCAAGTGACCTTGTCTATTCTCTTCTCTGTCGACTGTTCTAAATTTTCCTTTCTCTAAGTGCCCGGAAGGTTACCTTCGGTAAAGTTCAAAAGCTGGAGATTTTGGCGGCTTGGCATGGCTAAAGGCGGGTAATAAGAGATCTGAAAAAATTTCTTTTTTTTTTTTTTTAAAGAGCACTATGGTTGAAAGTCACCTTAATTAAAAGTGGATAAACAAGCTCTAGATATATTTAAAAGGCCTTTATATTTTTCTATTCTTGGAACTTGTGTCTCTGGGAAAAAATTTTTTTCTTCTCAGTCGCCTGAATTATTTTTCTCCGTTTTTTGTTTGTTTTGCCACTCTCAATGCACATATGAGGGGCCCTAAGGTAAGTTCTGGTAGCCTGGGACTCCTTGGGAAAAACGGATGAGGAGCCACAGACTCTATTTTGGGAAAAAAACCCTCTGGTTCCTTCATGAAACCCCAGGAATTAAAAGCAGACAGATCTCTCTAAAAAATCAAAGGCTCTGTTCTGGTTTGCATTGTGTTATCTAATGGTTTTGAGTTTTGGGGATATCAGAAATTACTTCACATTATGAAAAAGCTTTGGTGTTTTATAATATAATAACTAGGTAGGAAATATAATTTAAGGGATGGCTAATAATAGCTATGGAGGGATACTTGACTCTGCATACTTGAATCAAAAAAGCATGCTCTTGGCCACCTAGAAGATAGGGAGACACCCCAGCCTCACTAGGAAATAAAACTCCCATGAGGAATGGGCTGATTGGCTTTGCGTTGCCTTGCAATGAAATGAAGAGTAGAAGCACTGCACCCTCTGCTCCCCTAGTATTTCCTTCCTTTTGGGCATCCAGGAACCAATATAAAATGGCACCCTTAACTTCGAGGATCTGTCTTTGCTTTCGGCAGTTTATTTGCTGCTTATTTGGCCCTAGAAACGCAAGCTTTCCTGGCCCTGTTCTTCCAAGGGCTCTGCCCTGAAGCCAGTAATCCAGTTAAAAAACGGGCAAATAGGCCGGGCTCGGTGGCTCACGCCTATAATCCCAACACTTTGGGAGGCGGAGGCGGGCAGATCACGAGGTCAGGAGATGGAGACCATCCTGGCTAATACAGTGAAACCCCGTCTCTACTGAAAATACAAAAAATTAGCCGGGCGTGGTGGCGGGCGCCTGTAGTCCCAGCTAAGAGGGAGCCTGAGCCAGGAGAATGACGTGAACCCGGGGGGCGGAGCTTGCAGTGAGCCGAGATTGCGCCACTGCACTCCAGCCTGGGCGACAGAGCCAGACTCCATCTCAAAAACAAAAAAACAAAATGAAACAAAAAACTAGAAATAGAAAAATATTACAGTGCTAAATCTTCTGTCTGTGTATTAATATGTGTTGTATGTTTATATGTAAAAGACCTCTAATTGGTTTAAAAAATAAGTGCTTAAATAAAATATTTTGTCAGAAAAATAAACACTTTAATGCCTTTTTGTTCACATGATTTCAGAAGTCTTTTAAAAATAAAGACAGTTTTAAAGATTATCGGTAAAATAAAATGTCTTAAAAATGTAAAATTTAGGCCAGGCGCGATGGCACATGCCTGTAATCTCAGCACTTTGGGAGGCCGAGGCAGGCGGATTGCCTGAGGTCAGGAGTTTGAGACCAGCCTGACCAACATGGTGAAGCCCATCTCTACTAAAAATACAAAAATTAGCTGGGCGCAGTGACGGGCGCCTGTAATCCCAGCTACTTGGTAGGCTGAGGCAGGAGAATCACTTGAGCCCAGGAGGCAGAGGTTGCAGTGAGCCAAGATGGTGCCACTGCACTCTAGTCTGGAAAACAGAGCAAGACTCCATCTTAAAATAAAATAAAATATTCCATCTATGGAGCAAAGTTCCATTAAAGCCAATTTTTAAAAAGCCTATATAAAAAATATTCTTCCTGCACTTTATACAAATAATCAAGTATAATAAAGCAAATCAGTCTTACTATAATTTGTCTTTAATAAAAATGGAAAACTGGAAAGAAAAATATTATGTTTCAAAAACTATGGTATACTTGTTGTTAAATTCTAGTCTCATTAGTTATTTTTCAGTTTGTTTCTGCTAGGCTAACCCTGCTTATTCCTGTAAACCAACCAATGAGCTCTAATTGTTGCTCCAAAAAAAACCCCAAAAGGGATGGGAAATGTGAAAATCTGGATCAATATTCTAATTCTGGGTACATTACAGTCAGTTAACAATCCCATACCAGCTTAGTTCCAACAACTGCCCAGTTCATAAAAAGCCTTCTAATTTAGTTTACTTGCAATAATTTTACTTATTTTGCTTTACTCTTATAGAATATGGTGCTATTATACTCTTTGTGCAGGAATACAGAACAAGCTTACTAAATATTTTCCTAAGCATTTATTAATTGTTTGGGAGGCACTTTAGGAGGCTGAAGCAGGCAGATCACTTGAGGTCAAAAAGTTCGAGACCAGCCTGGCCAACACAGCAAAACCCCATCTCTACTAAAAAACAATACAAAAATTAGACAGGCATGGTGGTGCACACCTGTAATCCCAGCTACTTGGGAGGCTGAGGTAGGAGAATCACTTGAACCTGGGAAATGGAGGTTGCAGTGAGTTGAGATCGTGCCACTGCACTCCAGCCTGGGTGACAGAGCAAGACTCCATCTCAAAAAAAAAAAAAAGAAAGAAAGAAAAAAAAAAGAGCATAATACTTTAAAAACTGAAGCCAAAAATATTTTGTTGCTTCTGCACTTCTGCCTTAAAACATTACTGGTTCCTTAGCCTTCACCCAGCAGGAGCAGTGAAAGTTTCCTTGCCAACCTCTACTGATGGTGGAACCATGAGCCAATGGGAGCTCTCTCCTTTCAAAGTACAGAGCTAAGTCTATCCACTTATTTATTTATTTATTTTATAAATATTTCTGGAGGGTCTGTGTGCCAAGCATTGTTCTTATGCCGAGACTCCAAAAGTAAATGAAATTGACATGGCCTCGTCCTTGAGGGACATACAGATTGCTGGAAATGACAGATGACAATGAAATAAACCAGCAGATACACACACACACACATTGTGAGAGACACTATGAGGAAGAGGCGCAATGAAGGGTCATTGATAGAGAATAGCAGAGGGAACCACTAGATAAGATGGCCTTGAGTACACCTTTCTGGGGAAGTGACACAAACCTGAAGGTTATAAGGGGAAAGAGGGAAGGAGAGTATTAAGGTATGGGGACAACATGTGTTAAGATCCATAGGTGGAAACAAGTGTGGTAGGACACACTAAGAAGAAGGAAGGGATGGGATTTGGTGTTTCATTGCAGTCGGATCCTTGGCCTATTTAGACACTGAAGTTATCAAGGATGGCAAGGCCTTGGGGTAGAGCAATCAGTGACCCAGGTGCCAAACCTTCCTCAGATGAAATTCAATAAACAGCAATGTGGCATATGGCAAAGAGGCACAGCCACCTAGTGTAAACCCCAAAGAAGTAGGTTTTTTTTACACATGGTGGAGGAATAATAGCACACAAGCAGCATGAAGGAGCCAGAATGTGGAACCCAGGAAAACACCAAGAGAACACGCAGCCTCCTCTTGAGAGAGGGTGGCAAGAAAAACAGTGTCGTCAGGGGATAGTCAGAGGGGAAAGTGCAATGGAAAAGCTGAGAACGTAGATGCTCATTTACTCAGAAAGCGAGTTCCAGTATGCACAGGAGAAAGGAGGGGAGGACAAAGGGAAGGTTGAGTTTGGTAAGGGCAAGAACAGAGCAGGACGGGAGGGAGGCTAGGTTACCGGAGGCACATCTTGGATGGTCGCCATAGATAACAAGCATATGGATATAACTATTCCAAGATATTCAAGAGATCTAACCCCAGCAGTCATCTAGTGGATTAGAGGTATGTGTGTATCGCGGGGGCACCCTCCCTCCTTTCCCAGAAATCAGCAGCCTCCTGGACTTTTTTTATCCAAGAGAGTCATAGTCAAGTGAGGAGGCCAGCAACAGTACTATTTTGTTGGACAGGCTCATATCCCATGATGGCAATAGGATCCATTTATGATGGGATACCACACAGTTCTGAGAATTTCTTTTTTTCTCTCTTTTTTCTTTTGAGACAGAGTCTTGCTCTGTCCTCCAAGCTGGAGTGCAGTGGTGCAATCTTGGCTCACTGGGACCTCTGTCTCCCAGGTTCAAGTGGTTCTCCTGCCTCACCCTCCCTAGTAGCTGGGTCTACAGGCACCCGCTACCACGCCTGGCTCATTTTTTGTATTTTTAGTGGAGACAGGGTTTCACCATATTGGCCAGGCTGGTCTCGAACTCCTGCCCTTGTGATCGGCCCACCTCGGCCTCCCAAAGTGCTAGGATTACAGGCCTGAGCCACTGCGCCCGGCCAGTTCTGAGAATTTAAAAGAAAGGGATCCTGGGCTGCCTGAGAAAGTGTATTTCACAGGTACATGACATCGGAGGTTCAAACCATTGAAAGATAGAGCGCAACATTATGGAAAAAGCCTGGCAGGGTTGAGACAATGCAGACAGTTTCAGAGAAGGGAGTAAGGCCTTAAACAGATACCCAGAGATGGCCATCAAGAAGTAAGCAAGACACTTTGACAAACAGTGCACTGGTTGTGTGTGTGTACTTTTTCCCAGCGAGACTGATATTTTATTTTTATTTTTCATTTATTTACTTTTTTTGAGATAGAATCTCACTGTGTCACCCAGGCTAGAGTGCAGTGGTGTGATTTCAGCTCACTGCAACCTCCACCTCCCAGGTTCAAGCGATCTCCTGCCTCAACCTCCTGGGTAGCTAGGATTACAGGCATATACTACCACACCCAGATATTTTTTTTTTTTTTTTTTTTTTCAGTAGAGACAGGGTTTCACTATGTTGGCCAGGTTGGTCTCGAACTCCTGACCTCAGGAAATTTGCCTGTCTCAGCCTCCCAAAGTGCTGGGATTACAGGCGTGAGCCACTGTGCCTGGCCGGAAAGTTATATTTTGAGCAAATTTTGTGTTTGTTTTCTTGAGAGGTAATGGCATACTGGAGCCATATGGACCATGAATAAGCTGCCTAACTTCCTTACATCTATTTCCCCCTCTGTCTGTTGAATGGGTATAATAGCACATATTCGTACAGGCTAGTGGCTCTCAAAATTTAACCTGAGACTGACCTGAGATGCTAGTCCCAGATCCTACCTCCCAGAGATTTCAGTTCAGTAGTTCTGGGGTGGAAAACACTGTCAGAGGACTGTTCGAATTAAATGAGACATATGCAAAATGTTTAACACATGTCTGGACAAGGTCAGCAATTATAACCCATAAATAATATTTCCATTTACTGGACCTAACATAAGGAGTAACTTCTTTTGGGAAAGTTAACTTCCTTTGGCATCACTGAAAACAAACATAAGTTAAAAACACCAGGCCTCATTACGGTTATAAGGTACCAGCTTCTCCCTCTATTTATTATTATTATTATTATTATTATTTTGAAACACAGTCTCACTCTGTCGCCCAGAATGAAGTGCAGTAGCGCAATCTCGGTTCACTGCAACTTCCACCTCCAGGGTTTAAGTGATTCTCCTGCCTCAGCCTCCCAAGTAGCTGAGACTACTGGCTAATTTTTATATTTTTTGTAGAGATGGGGTTTCACCATGTTGGCCAGGCTGGTCTCGAACTCCTGACCTCAGGTAATCCACCTACCTCGGCCTCCCAAAGTTCTGAGATTACAAGTGTGAGCCACCACACCCAGCCTCCCCTTCTATTTTAAAATATTTTTTTAAATTCTTTTTTTTTTTTTTTGAGACAGTTTCCCTCTGTTGCCCAGGCTGGAGTGCAGTGGCATGATCTCGGCTCACTGCAACCTCTGCCTCTCGGGTTCAAGTGATTGTCCTGCCTCAGCCTCCCAACCAGCCTACCAAGCGTGGGCATGGTAATTTTTGTATTTTTAATAGAGATGGGTTTTTTTTTTTTTTTTTTTTGAGACGGAGTCTCGCTGTGTCTCCCAGGCTGGAGTGCAGTGGCGTGATCTCGGCTCACTGCAAGCTCCGCCTCCCGGGTTCACGCCATTCTCCCGCCTCAGCCTCCCAAGTAGCTGGGACTACAGGCGCCCGCCACCACGCCCGGCTAGTTTTTTGTATTTTTAGTAGAGACAGGGTTTCACCATGTTAGCCAGGATAGTCTCGATCTCCTGACCTCGTGATCCACCCGCCTCGGCCTCCCAAAGTGCTGGGATTACAGGCTTGAGCCACCGCGCCCGGCCAGAGATGGGGTTTTGCTATGTTGGTCAGGCTGGTCTCGAACTCCTCACCTCAAGTGATCTGCCCACCTCAGCCTCCCAAAGTGCTGGGATCCCAGATGTGAGCTACTGCACCTGGCCTAAAAATTCTTGTACTTTGTAATAGGACAGATTTCATACTTCCCGATTACTCTTACTACCAAGTTAAAATGAGCAGATTATTATTAATATTATTATTTTGAGGCTGGAGTGCAATGGGGCAATATCGGCTCACCGCAACTTCTGCTTCCTGGGTTCAAGTGATTCTCTGCCTCAGCCTCCCGAGTAACTGGGATTACAGGCATGCGCCACCATGCCCAGCTAATTCTGTATTTTTAGTAGAGACAGGGTTTCTCCATGTTGGCCAGGCAGGTCTCGAAGTCCCGACCTTGGGTGATCCACCTGCCTCAGCCTCCCAAAGTGCTTGGATTACAGGCATGAGCCACCGCGCCTAGCTAAAATGAGTAGATTGTAAAGTGTTGTCAATAATACAACAAATCTAAAAAGTTGATGAAAAAAATTCGTGGAGAAGATTTGAGGTTGTTTAATGCAACTTATTGCACATTGTACAGTTATTTTGGGCAATGAGGTAAACAACTGCCTGAAATTGAGGGATGGTAAAAATTAATTTTCAATAGGATTAGAAGATAAATGTCTTTCCTTGGGAAAAGACATTTCCAATATTTACCTCCAGTACAAAAGTGTTTAGTGGGCAAGGTGTGGTGGCTCATCCCTGTAATCTTTGGGAGGCTGAGAAAGGAGGATCACCTGAGGAGTTCAAGATCTTCCTGGCCAACATAGACCCAACTCTTTTTTTTTTTTTTTTTTTTTTCAAAAAGTAGTGTTTGTGAAATAGCAACATAGTCAAAACACTTCTGAAATCATGTTTCTAATTGACAATTTGAGTGTCTGTAAATATCCATGGGTTAAATTTGTGAGTGACACTATTTTTAAAAAGTTTTTCTTTGCATATGAATGCCAGGTCATAGTAAATGACACTATTTTAATGCCATGCAATATTTGATATAGAAAGTTCACAACTGGCCAGGCAGGGTGGCTTACGCCTGTAATCCCAGCACTTTGGGAGGCCAAGGCAGGCGCATCATGAGGTTAGGAGATAGAGACCATCCTGGCTAACACAGTGAAATCCCGTCTCTACTAAAAAAATACAAAAAAATTAGCCAGGCGTGGTGGCAGCACCTGTAGTCCCAGCTACTCCGGAGGCTGAGGCAGGAGAATGGCATGAACCCAGGAGGCAGAGGTTGCAGTGAGCCCAGATTGCACCACTGCACTCTGGCAACAGAGCAAGACTCCGTCTCAAAAAATATAAATGAATAAATATAAATAAATAAATAAAGTTTACAAAAACTAAAGAATGTGGATAATTTCCTGGATTTTGTTTTAATTGAATTCCTTTGTGTTTTAATGACCAAAATCAGCCCTGGTTTTATTTCAACTGAAAGTATTCTTCACAGATGAAACATGACACAATTAGACTCTTGCTTGATGAATCTCCAGTGCCTGGCACTTAACAGGCCCTGTTTGTGTTTAATTTATATGGAAGTTCTAACATCCAGAATGGTTAAAGCAGGCAGAGCAATTCTATTACAAAATCTTCCAGGTTCCCTGATAACATACTAGAGTTCTGAAGAACAGTTCAAAGGGTATATTGACTTTTTGTTGTTGTTGTTGTTGAGACGGAGTCTCGTTCTCTCACCCAGGCTGGAGTGCAGTGGTGTGATCTTGGCTCACTGCAACCTCCATCTCCCTGGTTCAAGCGATTCTCCTGCCTCAGCCTCCTGAGCAACTGGAATAACAGGCATGCACCACCACACCTGGCTAATTTTTGTATTTTTGTAGAGACGAGGTTTAACCATGTTAGCCAGGCTGGTCTCAAACCCTGATCTCAAGTAATCCACCCGCCTTGGCCTCCCAAAGTGCTGGGATTACAGGCGTGAGCCACCGCACCCGGCCGGTATACTGACTTTTAATAGTTCCGTAAAATCAGAATACACATGATCAGCACTGATAGAATCCTGGAACCTCTAGGTAACCGGCCTGTAGTGAATACACTGGCTCCTCCAGAGGGCTATGGTGCTGGTAACTCTGACCTTCATTATAGCAAGAGACTGGCCCCTGGTGGTGGTGAAGCAGATAGAATCAGTATTCTGCCAACCAGGCACACTGCAGTCTACCAGGCCTACCCTGCCCCCTTACCACGCACTCCCCCCTACTGGGGGAGAACATTCATTTTTATTTCAATCATGGGAAGTATCGTCTAATACACACAGGCCTTTTTTTTTAAACTTTAGGCCAGTTTTTCTGAAATGCACTTATTCCTTCTAACACAAAAAATTATTTAACATAACACTTTCCCAAATCCTACAGAATTAGCATAGTGCTAGACACATTATAAGGCCCTCAATAAATACATAAATTAAAATGTAAAACATAAAAATAATCTAGGAAGGTAGTAAGTCTTTAGCACACTGATTCAAATTTCCCTGTTAGAAAATGAATACTTTCTAACTGGATAAACTTGAGCCAAACTGTACATAAATGCATGTTCGTTCATGATCTTTAAATTAAAAAATCTGAGCTGGGTGCGGGAGTTCATGCTTGTAATCCCAGCACTTTGGGAGGCCGAGGCGGTGGATCACTTGAGGTCAGGAGTTCAAGACCAGCCTGGCCAACATGGTGAAACCCCATCTCTACTAATATACAAAAATTAGCCTGGCGTTGCGGCGTATGCCTGCAATCCCAGCTACTTGGGAGGCTGAGGCATGAGAATCGCTTGAACCTGGGAGGCGGATGTTGCAGTGAGCCGAGATCGCACAACTGCACTCCAGCCTGGGTGACAGAGCAAGACTACCGTCTCAAAACAAAAAAAAGAAAAAGAAAAAGAAAAAATCTGGCTGTTTAAATAAAAATCTATTGCCTCAAAAATTTTTTTCTTAAAAAATTTTCTGTAAAAGGCCATAAAATGCGAGCTAATTTTCTGTATTTGAGTTCCTTTACATGTTTTTATTCCTATATTACGAATAATGTAAAAAGTCATCAAGTGTCACCACCCACATTGCAGATAGTTTATCTCATGCGAGTCTTAAATCTAGTTACGTGGCACTACCTCTAGAAACCACCCAGCACTTCCCTTTTATGGAAAAAACAAAGCATCTAAATTTTCAAAAATTTTGCTACAGCGTTTCAACAGCCTCTTTCTTAAACAATTAGAATTTGCTTCTGACCAGCTACATTGTTGATGAAAACTCTCTCAAGTCTAATGAATCCATCTGGCATGGGTTTTCATTTTCAGATATCTTGTAAAAGATCACACTAAACAATCACTTAATTCTTAGGTACTTATAATCTGTTTATTCATACAAATACTAAAAGTAGTAATTGGAGTAAAAATAAAATTAACACCAGTAAGGCACAAGTTACTACATGAAAGTGAATTGCACTGCCACAAAAATCACTCTTAAATTCTGAGCTGGATTCATTTTAATTATAAATTTCAGAGATGGACTGTAAAAGATCTAGTCTGAGCTGAAGCATCTGACAATCTGCTCTCCCATTCCCAGGCAAAATCCAATTCATACTTCTCAGCACAAAAGCCAAAAACAATCTTATAGTGTGTATGTTAAGAGATTGATCTAAAGATTCTATTCTTATTGTGTATATATAAACCCAGAAAGCTGTGGAATCTACCATAAATCTGAAAAATGTCCAGCGTTAATTACAAAAGAATGTTAAATAAAATTCCTGTAGTTTCATGAGTGAACCATCATGATTACATAATGTGTATTTTGATGCATTTATTTGGCTTTTGTCACTGGACTATTCATTGTGGAGATGAACATCTCAGTATGTCTGTTTTCTACGTTTAACATCAACGGCAGAGGTTGTTTTTATTAGCCTTATTTAGCATTGTGCACAGTAAATTCCAGTATATTCTGGAATAAGCTAGGGATATAAACTATTCAGATTTTTATTTTTTGACACAAGTGTCTTACTTTGTCACCCAGACTGGAGTGCTCATTGCAGCCTCACCCTTGAGGGCTGACGCAAACCTCCCACCTCAGCCTCCTGAGCAGCTGGGATGACAGGAACACGCCACCACGCCCAGGAAATTTTAGAGATGGTGTTTCACTATGTTGCTCAGGCTGGTCTCAAGCAATCCACCCGCTTTGGCCTCCCAAAGTGCTGGGATTAAGGCTTCAGCCACCGTGCCCAGCCATCTGGTTCTTAACTGATTCTTAAGTCCTAGAGTAAACAAGAGCAAATCTAGGAAAGGAGACCTTCAGATAGACCAAATGACTCATTGTTGGGCGTTGTCCACAAAGCAAGCTGTTGAATTTCAAGGACTGGAGATTGGTTCTACCTTTGGGGGAGAAACTGGTTATCCCAGTGATGGAATGCCTTAATGATAAATTTCCCTAAAGCTTCAAGTTCCTCTGTGGAGTCAGTTTTAGGATTTTACTAACTCACAGAAAACAACCAAATTTATGATATGATACAGGGAATAGCCTGGAAAGCACTTTCTTAATACTGCCTAGAACTCCATTTTAAGCAAGAGCTGAAATTAGGATAAAATAATTATCCTATCTGGAAAGGCTGGGTGTGGTGGCTCATGACTGTAATCAAGACAAAAAAAGAGATGGGGCATGGTGGCTCACGCCTGTAATCCCAGTGCTTTGAGAGGCTGAGGCAGAAAGATGGAGGAGTTCAAGGGCAGCTTGGACAACACAACGATATCCTGCCTCTACCAAGAAAAAGAAAAGAAAAAAGAAAGTAAAGGCACTGGGACTTGTTTATATAGACACTAGCTACAATATGGACACTAGTTACAATAGAAAAAGAAGAAATATTAGATTTTAGATCACTGTAAAGCATGAGATAATCTGTTTGAATTTGCTACGGTTTTATTTATTTATTTGAGACGGAGTATCGCTCTGTCACCCAGGATGGAGTGCAGTGGCGTGATTTCGGCTCACTGCAAGCTCCGCCTCCCAGGTTGACGCCATTCTCCCGCCACAGTCTCCCTAGCAGCTGGGACAACAGGCGCACGCCACCATGCCTGGCTAGTTTTTTTGTATTTTTAGTAGAGACAGGGTTTCACTCTTAGCCAGGATGGTCTTGATCTCCTGACTTCGTGATCCGCCCGCCTGGGCCTCCCAAAGTGCTGGGATTACAGGCGTGAGCCACCGCGCCCGTTTATTTTATTTTTTGAGACGGAGTTTCACTCTGGTTGCCCAGGCTGGAGTGCAGTGGTGCGATCTCGGCTCACTGTAATCTTTTGCCTCCCAGGTTCAAGCTTCTCCTGCCTCGGCCTCCTGAGTAGCTGGGATTATAGGCGCCCACCACCATGCCCAGCTAATTTTTTGTATTTTTAGTAAAAACCGGGTTTCATCATGTTGACCAGGCTGGTCTCGAACTCCTGACGTCAGGTGATCCACCCACCTCAGCTTCCCAAAGTGCAGGGATTACAGGCGTCAGACACTGCACCCAGGCTTGCTTCAGTTTTAAAACCAGTTAAAATGTTCTATGTTCAGCTGATGTCTTAACGAGTTTGTTTTTCAATTAGAGATGAATGGAAAGATGAGTTAAAACTGTATATTGGAGAGGGCTGGGTGTGGTGGTCATGTCTACAATCTAAGCGCTTTGGGAGGCCAAATTGGGAGGATCATTTGAGCCCAGGAGTTTGAGACCAGCCTTGGCAACATAGCCAGACCTCATCTCTACCCCCTGCAAAAAAAAAAAAAAAAAAAAAAAAAAAAAAGCCATGTGTCATGGTGTATGCCTATAGTCCCAGCTACTCCAAGCTGAAGATCCCATGAGCCTATGAGTTCAAGGTTATAGTGAGCTATGACCATGCCACTGCACCCTAGCCTGGGTGACTGAGACCGTTGCTAAAATAAATAAAACAGTGCAGAATATTTTAATTACTAATTTTTAATAATCTCTACATTAATAAATGTAACATTACAAATTTTTTTGAGACAGGGTCTCACTTTGTTACCCAGGCTGGAGTGCAGTGGCATGATCATAGTTCACTGAAGCCACAACCTCCTGGGCTCAAGCAATCTTCTACCTCAGTCTCCCAAGTAGCTGGGACTATAGGCACTTTGCCAGCATGCCTGGCTAATTTCTTATTTTTCTCTTTGTAGAGATGGGGTCTCACTATATTGCCCAGGCTGAACTCAAACTCCTAGGGTCAAGTGATCCTCCCACCTCAGTCTCCCAAAGTGCTGGGATTACAGTTGTGAGCCACTATGTCCAGCTAAATGTAACATTATTAAATGTAAATACTACAGCATCAGTTCTACCAGAATGCTGCTTTAAGTAAAGCAAAATTCAAAACTCTAAAATTTTCATTTTTTCTTGAACAAATTTTGATGTTTCTTTGTTCTTATACAAATTTCTGACATATGGCCAGGCGCGGTGGCTCACGCCTGTAATCCCAGCACTTTGGGAGTCCGAGGCAGGTGGATCACAAGGTCAGGAGATCGAGACCATCCTGGCTAACATGGTGAAACCCCGTCTCTACTAAAAAATACAGAAAAACTAGCCGGGCGAGGTGGCGGCGCCTGTAGTCCCAGCTACTCGGGAGGCTGAGGCAGGAGAATGGCGTGAACCCAGGAGGCGGAGCTTGTAGTGAGCCTAGATCGCGCCACTGTACTCCAGCCTGGGTGACAGAGCAAAGACTCCGTCTCAAAAAAAAAAAAAAAAAAAAAAAAATTTCTGATATACTACATGTGAAAAATGATCCACTCTCAATGGGTATTATACATTTTATTTAAAGACTTCAAAGTAAAAAAAAAAAAAAAAAAAAAGGTACAGAAATACAGATTACATTATGATGACCACAGTAGTATTCTACATGACAAAAATAAAAACAGATTTAAGTAAATGTACCGGCACTGAACAAGCATTTACTTAACATCCAATCCAGGCTGCATATGCACAAAATGATCTGACCAAATGCTTATGCAAAATAAAGTTTTTCTTAGAACGCCAAAATTCCAACCATTCTGACTGTCCGCTGCCTATTCTCCTGTTGAGTATTTTCAGCGAACTTTTATAGAATATAAAAACAATTGGCATGGCACTTAAAAGACTGCAAAAAACAACACAATTAAAAACATTACAATGCATTTCTGTATAAAATATACACCGTAAATATTATTAGTTAAAAAAAGATTTAAAAACAAAAGACCACCCTGAATAATCGTTAAAACCTCATCATAGAAAAATGCTCATCATTTTGTACATTATTGATAGAAACTACTGAGAGGTTTCTTTAGGGGGTTGGGGGGAAGGTAGATACCTAACTTAAAGATTCATCCAAAATTTGCTTTCAATTGTGGATAATAACTCACGGCTTACCCCTTCTGAAAATGTTTTATCATGAATACTCATATTTAACCACAGGACAAACATAAAGAATAACCTGAAGAAGGTGTCGAAGGCCCCAAAAGAAGTCTAAGGTGGCCCACTAGTGTGCATTTTAAACAAACTTCCTAGGTGATTATTTCACATTCCAAAATCTGAGAACTAATGCCCTATGGGAAACAGCACCACTGAAAAGCAAGGTCATAAACATATTTCTGACATCAAATACAGAATTCTAAGTTTATGATTTGAAGTGAATACTGCTTTTTGTTTTAAAAGAAGTTTCAGGTGTTAAGAGAAACATATTAAATAAACATGCGGATGTATATAAACATTTTCCTTTGAGGTTTTCATTGCTTTCAGACTTACATTATTTGAAGGAAAGAGAGTACATAG
Organism: Macaca fascicularis; assembly: GCF_037993035.2. Classification (NCBI taxonomy): domain Eukaryota; kingdom Metazoa; phylum Chordata; class Mammalia; order Primates; family Cercopithecidae; genus Macaca; species Macaca fascicularis. The sequence continues at coordinate 81,813,418 of NC_088376.1, read as the reverse complement.
CTAGAAACTTTGGAAAAATGACATTTCCAGTGAAATGCAGCATCCACCCCTCCAAAAAAAGATAATTTATTATATGCCTACAAATTTTAAAACATTTGAAATTTAAACTAGATAATTTCCTAAAGTTAAGTCTTACTAAGATTAAAAAATTTTAAGTAATTTAGATAATCATGGTTACTTTTTAAGTCCCTTTTCATTAAAAAAATATTTAAAATAAACAGAAGGATGCTATATTTGGCACCCCTTTAAATAATAAACTGCTAAACACTAATATTAATAAAAAATAATCCAAGGAACTCTGCCTCTGAAATGTATTCTACTATGTGTTACATGTGTTATCAGTTAATAAAAACTCACTGAAAGAGCTGATACTGTGATGTGTGTGAGTGTATATGTGTGTCCTGAACATTCATGCCTACTTTATTTTTCTGATTTCACTAAAGACTCTATAATAAACAGGGTCCAATCATAAATGTGGTTTAGGGGAAGAAATGAGGATAATTAAGATATCCTACTTAAAAAAATAAATAATTTTCCTGTATACTAAATTATAAGGAAAAAATATTATACATTCTGCCTCCACTGAATACATGGAATGCTTTTACAAGTTTGGTAACAATATTGAGTGCCTCATTTGAATCAAGTCACAAAAAGCAACTGTGGGGATTCACTCTCCAATAGGAAATAAAAATATGACCACTGTACTTTTCTGTATCTATTTTAAATTTCTGTTTTTTTCCTTTCTTTATACTGAGTAATTTTCCATTCAACTGCATCCTTGGTCCTTTGCATCATATAAATTAACATTCCAGTTAAAGTTTCCCATAAACGGATAGGCTTAGAAGGGAGCTACCCCGTTAATATACTTAAAAAGAAAAATCACTTGTGCCAGTTTTGCAAAAATAGTTAATGATTTGGAATCTGATTTATAATAAAAAGTGTCTGCGTTTTAACTCAAGAAGAATTTCCCAATTTGGTTTTTGTTTTGTTTGGTTTGGTTTGAGACCGAGTCTCACTCACTGTTGTCCAGGCTGGAGTAATCTTGGCTCACTGCAAACTCCATCTCCTGGGTTCAAGCGATTCTACTGCTTCAGCCTCCCGAGTACCTGGGATTACAGGTGCCCGCCACCATGCCCAGCTAATTTTTGTATTTTTAGTAGAAACGGGATTTCACCATGTTGGCCAGGCCAATCTCGAACTCCTGACCTCAAGTGATCTGCCCGCCTTAGCCTCCCAAAGTGCTGGGATTGCAGGCGTCAGTCACTGCACTCAGCTGAATTTCCCAATTCTAAGCAAGCAGCATCTCTATTAGCAATTTAATAACTGCTGCCTTAAAAAATTGATTATTTATTTATCCAAGGCAGTAAAATTTACACCTGAATTTTTAAACATAAAGAACTCCAAAACTAATAGGTAATATAAAAAGTTGTTGCATTTTATATTAATCTTTTATTTCAAAGTTAAACCCTGAAATGATTTAACACATAATGACAAAAATTATGGGAGGTTTATGATGTAATCCCACTACGTGCCTTAACGCAACAGATACTTTTTTAATGCAGTGGTTTTCTTTTTTTTTTAAACAAAAAAGATAACTTCATTACTCATCTGTAGGCCTTTTAAAAACTGAAAAACCAGTTCAACTAAATTTTGACATGATTGTCTGGAAGCTAGTATTAATTTCTTTTTCATAGTAAAATAGATGTAACAATTGATTAATATATGTCTATGAGAGAAGATATTGGGTGTTTTCTTGTAGGTGGCAAATATAAAATGGTTAATTGTATCCAGGCTGGCAGCAAGTTTATCCATGCATTAAATGGCAACATGAGAAGAATACATGGTTGAAAAATGAGGATCAGACACATTCTTCTGCAGACATCAAAAGAGGATTGATATACTCAAAACCTTCAAATTCAGACTGATCAATCTTCCTCACAATGTCACTGTTGAAAGAAAAATAAATTTATTTTCATCATAATAAAGATTTCTTCAACCTTTAAATGGTAAAATAAGATTAAAAAACAAATAATTAGGCTAACTGTACTGAAAGAAAATCTATAAATTTTTAGATTAATCCCCAAAATTTTCTAGACAAATCAAGAATGGAGTACTGAAAATTTAAAAAGCCCCGATAATCCCACAAGCAAGTTTAGAGCCAAAAAGGAGTTCGAAACTGAGGACCGAATAAAGAAGGCACCAGTTGTCACCATTCCAGTTAATCTTAACTTTGGACCAGAACAATATTCTTAGTTACAGGTGAATATCCAGGTTTGAATTAGCATTCAATTTAGTAGTCACCTCAACAGCTAGATGTTAGATGGTGTAGCCAAGAAGTAGTTAGCCAAAAGGAAAAGGCAATAGGAACAAGTACACTGAGAGACCTGGAATGAGGAGAGAACACCACAGGGAGACCTTGGGTCACAGAGAGGGGAGAGGTTGTCATTTTGTTACACTGGCTTCTACTTTAATACACAGTGAGTAGTGCTATCAAATATTTAATACATAAATGTATATGCCATACTAAGAAGCACAAAGTTACAGAGGATACAGTCCCTTCCTTCAAGGAGGGGAGGTAACTCATACTGGAAGAGAAAGCAGTACTTGTTAAATTTTACACACAATAAGCTAAGTCCTGTTCTAACCACGGTTCTAAAGAAAGGCGCGACTTCTAGTTGGAGAAATCAAGGAAGGCAGTATTCATTTTGCAAACACTTAATAAATGGAATGATGAAAGACTGTGGTAGGTCTGGGGAAATGCAAGTAATTTATTAGGGTGGAACACAGGAATAGAAGTGTGTTAGATGGCAGATGATGCTGGAAGAAAAATAATGGCTAATAATCAAAGAAGCCAGTGATGTTTCTAAGGAGTTTCACCTTGATCCATCAAAGATCTGGTTGCATCTGAGGTGGCTCTGAAAGATGGGAAGATTTCAACAGGTAAAAATGAAGGGGGAATATACAGGAATGAGCAGGCAGAGGCAGAGATAATAATACTATTAGTGAATGGTGACTAGCAAAGACTGATGAGAACACTGTTTGTATTATGGTGAGAGGTATCACTAGAAAGTCAGGCTGGAGCAGATGTGGGGAGGCCTTAAATGCTAGCCAAGACGATAGATGTTACCTAATAGGCAATGAAGGAGTTACTGAAGGTTTCTGATTAAAGGGGTTCAAGAATTGGAGTGGTACTTCACAAGGCATACAGAATAGGTTGCAAAGTGAAGGAGTAAAGATCAATTAGGAGGCTGATACAATACTCTGGGTATGACCTGAATGAGGCCTGAACTAGGATGTGTCAATGGGAAGAGAAAAGAAGGACCTGATGTAATGATGAAATAATGAAAACATAGACAAAGACTTGGCAGCTGCAGGTATTATGTAATCTGTTAAGAAAAAGGAGTAGTCCACAATCACTGACATCTGGAATCTGAACGACAGGAACACACTGTGGTAGTGTGAGCAGAACTAGGTAACTAAAAAAAAGGAACTGACTGAGAACAATAGAAAGAGACCATAAAGGGTCATTACTTTGATTTTAGACTTCATATATTTGAGCTGCTTGATGACAAACTGGGGGACATGTTAAACAGAAATGCAGCTGAGGAGATCTAACGGCAGGGGATAAGTGCTTCAGAAACCATCATGCATTTATTCTTCACAGCAACCTTATGAGGTAGGCAATTCGAGAACAGGCTCAGAGAAGTTATGCAATTCTTATACAAGGTTACCCAGTTGGTAAGAGGTGGCACTGGGATTCAAACTCCTATCTTTTGATTAAATTCAGTGTTCCTTTTAATACACAATGCTGTCAGAAATAATGATTTGGTACACATCTTTCTCCTCTAGTAGACAGGACGCTTTTGGGGAGATTAGACTGTCTTATCTTTGAATGTCTAGTATTTAGCATAACGCCTTTTGCTCAATAACCATTTGCCATTTAACTGAGAGTCATTTAATTAGCTGGTATCTATGCTACAGGGCTGGTTGAAATCTCCAAGGTACAAACTGCATACAGCAAAAAGAAGGTTGTCATGAACAGAACCATGAAGCATCCTGGTCTCAAGGGGACAGGGAAAACACATGAGAGAAAAGTAGTCACAGAGATGAAACAGAACCAGAATAGGCAGTGCCACCCAAGGCAAAGCCATGAGGACCAAATGCTTTACATTCATCAAGGGAGGTGAGGACTCACCCCAAAATGCTTTACAATTTAGAAATTAAGAAATTGATTCAACTTTCAAAAGCTGGAGGACAGGCTCAGTTGTAAGGGGTTGAAGTGTTGACAGAAAAAAAAAAAATTCAAGACAATCAACGTTGACTAGTCTGAAGAAGTTAGATTAGAGGTGCTGCATATTTATTTTTCTTTGACCATGAACATCTATTGACTTTTTTTTTTTTGTTTTTTTTTTTTTTTGAGGCTTCAAGACGAAATGAAAATGAGGAAAAATGTGGTTGTTCAAAGAGGGACTATGAGTTAGGGGGAAAAAATCAGAGAATCTGAGCATGCTTACACAGAGGGAAGCAAGCTAGAAAAAAATAAATCTAAGAAGGTCCAATAACAAGATAACTGACAAAATGAAATATTGGAGAAAACTACAGAAACAGGTCTAGGAAAATAGGAGGGACGCTCCTTGTAAAGGAGAGCCTTCCAAGAGTAGGGAATAAGAAAATGTTGAAAAGAATTAGAAAGCAATTCTGAGATGCAAGGTGGTCTGGTGACAGCTGGAAAGGAGGCAAGGTCACGCCAGAGAGGTTATCAGTCCTTGCATCAAAATAAGACAAGGTTAATCCTTTAACAGTGATGGAAAAAGGAGTAGAACTGAAGGCTTCTGAAATGAAGAGACTGTTTGGAGCAGGTGCTGGGAGAAATGTGGTAAGAAATAAGATAGAAGTAAAATGACTGCCAAACAATAAGGGCCTCCTTGAGATTAGAGAGAATGAATCTGTAACAACAGGTAAATAATCAAAATATCCCCCAATTATTTTAAGGTATATTTTTAAAAGATGCAGTATAAGTACAAAAAAATATATCAGCTCACTGCTGGCTGGATTTAATAACTCAATGTAATTCCTTAAAAAAAGCAATTTGGCAATACATATCAAGAGCTTTAAAATGTTAATACCCTCTGACCTAATTCCCTTTCTAAGAATCTATCTTAAGGCAATACTCAGGAACTTAGACAGACAAAGACAGTCCTTGTCAAATGGGAAACAGTGCAGCAGGACAGAGAGATTTGGGTTTGAATCCTGACTCTACCACCTGATAGCTGTGTAACTTTGCTTAACCTCTCTGAGCCTCAGTTTCCTCATCTGTAAAATGAAGATGACAATTTAACTAGTTTACAAAGTTGTTGTGAAAATGAGATAATGCACGATAAAGCAAAGGAGAAAATGACAGTTACTATTAAAACTTATAATAGTACAGTGGATTCAAATACCAGTAACTGAATGGTTATATAAATTATAGTATAGGCCGGGCGCAGTGGCTCACGCCTGTAATCCCAGCACTTTAAGAGGCCAAGGTGGGTGGATCACCTGAGGTCAGGAGTTCAGGATCAGCCTGGCCAACATGGCAAACGCCGTCCTTACTAAAAATATAAAAATTAGCTGGGTGTCGTGGCATGAGCCTGTAGTCCCAGCTACTCAGGGTGGCTGAGGCAGGAGAATCACTTGAACCTGGGAGGCAGAGGTTGCAGTGAGCCAAGATTGCACCACTGCACTCCAGCCTGGGAGACAGAGCGAGACTCTGTCTCAAAAATAAAATAAAATGAAATAAAATAAAAAATAAAAAAATTAATAGTATAATCTGATCATGAAACATTGCATAGTCACTAAAAATGGGATTTCCAAAAAACTTAAAAAAAAATTTCAGTGTACAGAATTACTTACTCGTCATCTGGAGTGAGCTGGACAGGTTCATTGGTAAACTGAGAATCAAAGTTGTCCAAACCAAATTCCCCAGAAATATTTGGTTTAAAGGGAGGTACCACCTGTTTTTGCTCCATCTGAAAAGACATATTGGATGACAGCTCAAGTCTGTATTATTAGAAAAATTGCACCTCTACAGTTCTCCTCTGCACTCATTGTTTCCCTTATTAAAGTGAGTCCTGAAGCACGGTACAATGATATTAGCAATGATGAACATAATTTACAAATATGAGCTGGGCATGGTGGCTCATGCCTATAATCCCAACTGCTTGGTAGGTTGAGATGGGAGGACCACTTGAGGCCAGGAGTTCAAGACCAGCCCGGACAATATAGCAAGACCCCATCTCTATTAAAAAATTAAAAATTGGCTGGGCACAGCAGTTCATGCCTGTAATCCCATCACTTTGGGAGGCCAAGGTGCGTAAATCACCTGAGGTCAGGGATTCAAGACCAGTCTGGCCAACATAGCAAAACCCTGTCTCTACTAAAAATACAGAAATTAGCCAGGCGTGGTGGCGTGCACCTATAATCCCAGCTACTCTGGAGGCTGAGACAGGAGAATTGCTTGAACCTAGGTGGCGAAGGTTGCAGTGAGCCGAGATTGTGCCACAACACTCCAGCCTGGGAGACAGAGCAAGATTCCACCTCAAAAAAAACAAACCAAAAAAAAAAATTGAAAATTAGCTGGGTACCATGGCTTATGCCTATAGTCCCAGCTACTTGAGAGGTTAACACAGGAGGATCTCTTGAGTCTAGGAGTTCAATCAAGGCTGTCGTGAGCTACAGTACAGCCTGGGCGATGGAGTGAGACTGTTTCTCTTAAAAAAACAAACAAACAAACAAACAAACAAAAACAAGTATAAACATTGATATGGGCTTCAATAACATTATAACCTGCTTTATTACATTAATATTCAATTTTTTGGCTGGGCACGGTGGCTCACCCCTGGAATCCCAACACTTTGGGAGGCTGAGGCAGGTGGATCACTTGAGGTCTGGAGTTCAAGACCAGCCTGGCCAACATGATGAAACGTTGTCTCCACTAAAAATATAAAAATTAGCTGGGCATGGTGGCATGTGCCTGTAATCCCAGCTACTTAGGAGGCTGAGGCAGAATTGCGTGAACCCAGGAGGCGGAGGTTGCAGTGAGCAGAGATCACACCATCGCGCTCCAACCTGGGCAATAGAATGTGACTCCATCTCAGAAAAAACAATACATTTTTAAAAAAAGGATTTTTTTTGTTTAAAAAGTTTTCTAAAAAGCAGTTTAGAAAGTGGTTTTAAGTTTTTAAAGCTGTGATATGTTAGCTAAGACAATAAAATTTGGCCCAAGATAGGCCAGGTGCGGTGGCTCACACCTGTAATCCCAGCACTTTGGGAGGCCAAGGTGGGTGGATCACCTGATGTCAGGAGTTCGAGACCAGCCTGGCCGACATCGTGAAACCCCCCCATCTCTACTAAAAATACAAAAATTAGCCGGGTGTGGTGGTGCGTGCCTGTAATTCCAGCTACTTGGGAGGCGGAGACAGGAGAACTGCTTGAACCCGGGAGATAGAGGTTGCAGTGAGCCGAGATCGTGCCACTGCATGCCAGCCTGGGTGACAGAGCAAGACTCTGTCCTAAAAAAAAAAAAAAAAAAAGATTTGGCTGAAGATAATAATGAAACCTAATAGAGAAAGTAATCAAAATTTACATACCATATCCCAATCAACATTTCGGAAGAACGGGTGTCCCTGAATATCAGCAAATCCTGTTTGAGGATGACAACCCAATCGTTCCTTAGGGTCCTATGGTGAAAGAAATGTTTCAAGAATTGGGTGAATGTCGTGCTTTAAAATAAATCATCTTTGTGATCTGTATTTTGTGCTCTCACATGATAGTCTTATTTCTGAAGTTGGAATGGTCTACCTTTTATTTCTAGAAAGTACAACTCCAGAACAAATTGAATTATCTGAAGCTTGTGATAGGTAAGATTTCTTTGTGGCACTTTCTCCACCTATCATGTAATTAAAACAGAGAATCATCACCAATTCCTTGCTAAAGAAAAATAGGAGGAAAAAGAGAACAGCAGAATCATTTGAGCAGCACCCAGCCATTTCTTTGGTATGACCTAGTGTGACAGTCAAAACATGCAAACCTCCAAACTTCATCAGAAGTTTGTTTTTAGCTTAATTTAAAAGCCCCATGCCCAATTACAGCAACAAATCATCGCCTGTGTAAGACATTAATCCAACTTACAAATTTAATCCAAGCCTGCAACTTATAAAAAGTCTTGGCTTATTCATTACTATGAATGAGAATATGTTCCCATTTTTCTTTCTGATAAAAGGTATTTTATTTCGCATATCAACACCTCTTGCCTTCATTTTTCATCACTATGTGAAAAATTAGGTTTCAATTTTAAATCTTTCCTCACATAAATTGTTCATTTTAAAAAAGGCTTCAATTTCTTATTTTATTAAAATTCATTATCTATTTACCTTAGAAGGTAAATGTACATCAAACTTTCTATCATACCATTTATTTAAGGTAGAATTTATGATTGCCAAGACCACACTTAGATTCTAAAACTCCTCTAGCCTACCAACAGCAACAAACAATTGAATGATGTTCACATTTTTAAGAGCCGAAGATAGCATTTCATTTCTTCTGAATTTTACCTAATTATAGCATTTTCGACATGAGAATTTGTAGGGAGCACTGTGGCCCATGTGCTCAAAAAGTACATGGTAATAAATAGATTCTATGGATAATGACACAGAAAAAATGGAAACAGAGTTCAAAGTACAATTATGGCTAAACCCAAAGATTAAATCTTCCCCTATGTGAGAATATGGTATGTATTATTTACACACACACAAAAAAATGTAATATATAGCTGGGGAGTAAATTTTATTGCCAAAATGGAAAGGACAACTAACTTATCTCAGGATCTAATGCTGTCAATTACTCTTTGGGTAAGAGAAAATTCTGGGTCAAACTGAAAAAGTTACATTCTCTACTGTCTTGGAATTTTACATTTCCCAAACTGCTACTGACCAGTTTGATATATAAAGAGACAAATCACAAAATATTTTTATACACAGTTTATACCTTGTTAAGAAAACTCTTCAGAACACTTGCAGCTTTTACAGAGAGAGAACGTGGTATGCGAATTTGTTTTTCCAAAATAACTAGAAAGATAGAAATTATAGTATTATATTTAACTTTTACATGGCTTTAATCTTTTCTCTTCTTTTTTTGAAAGGGTCTTGCTCTGTTGCCCAGGTTGGAGTGCAGTAGTGCAATCACAGCTCACTGCAGCCTTGACCCCCTCGGCTTAAGCAATCCTTCCACCTCAGCCTCCCAAGTAGCTGGGACCACAGGCGCCACCATCACGCTTGGCTAATTTTTTTTTTTTAAGATGGAGTCTTGTTCTGTCATCCAGGCTAGGTACAGTGGCACGATCTCAGCTCACTGCAACCTCTGCCTCCCGGGTTCAAGCGCTTCTACCACTTCAGCCTCCTGAGTAGCTGGGATTACAGGCATGTGCCACCATGCCCAGTGAGTTTTGTGTTTTTGGTAGAGATAGGGTTTCACCATGCTGGCCAGGCTGGTCTTGAACTCCTGACCCATGAAGGTAAGTGATCCACCCACCTCAGCTTCCCAAAGTGCTGGGATTACAGGCATGAGTCATTGCAGCCAGCAATGGCTGGGTAATTTTAATTTTTTTTTTGTAGAGATAAGGGTCTCATCATGTTGCTCAGGCTGGTCTTGAACTCCTGCACTCAAGCAATCCTCCTGCCTTGGACCCCCAAAGTGCTGGGATTACAGGTGTGAGCCACTGCACCTGGCAATCTTTAAATTTCTTCTTTTTTTTTTTGAGACAGAGTGTCACTGTCTCGCCCAGGCTGGAGTACAGTGGCACAATCTTAGCTCACTGCAACCTCCGCCTCCCAGGCTCAAGTGATTCCCCTGCCTGAGCCTCCTGAGTAGTTACGATTAAAGGAACCCACCATGATACTCAGTTAATTTTTCTTTTATTTTTAGTAGAGACGGGATTTTGCCATGTCGGCCAGGCTGGTCTCAAACTCCCAACCTCAAGTGATCCACCCAACTCGGCCTCCCAAAGTGTTGGGATTACAGGCGTGAGCCACTATGCCTGGGTGCAATCTTTCAATTTTTATTATAAGATATTTAAGGCATTCCAGGAGAAAAAATAAGATATTATATATGTAACTGAAGTGCCTCCTGTACTTTCCTAATCCCCTTCTTTTCCATTCTTCTCAGAGAAAGCCTCTAATCTGAATACTATTTATCATTTACATGAATGTCTTATTCTTTGACTACCTGATTGTACCTCAATTTCCTGGTCTGTAAAATAGGAATAAAAAAATACTTCATAGGATTGTTATGAGGTTTAAATAACATTTGTAAAATGCTTGGCATATACAATATGCAATTTTATTGGACATTGCCAAATTATTCTTTAAAGCTGTTTCATCAGTTTTCATTCCTACCAGCAGTCTAGAGGAGTTCTAGTTGCTCCACATCCTCACCAGCACTGGTATTATCCAACTTTAATATTTTAATCAAATGTACCGATATGAAATGGTAACTCATTAACATTTAATGTGCATTCCCTTAATTGCTAGTGAGAATGAATGTCTTTTCACATATTCCATGGCCATTTGGGCTTTCTGTTATATGACATGCCTATTTATATGCCGTGATGGCTTTAATCACTAAATGTAGAATTTTATAGCAGTTTTCATACTTCTTTGGATTCCGTGCTAGAGGTCCCTGTACTTGTCTGCTTGTTTCTGTCAATTCTTTATATTCCCTGATGTGGGGCCTTTTTCCCCATCTTTTGATCACTCATCACCTTGGTGCTCTATTTTCCCCTCATACTGTTCTTGAACTTGTGCACCCAGCCTCAGGGTCCCTGTGTAAAGATTATCCTCTCTAGCCACAGGATTCCTTTCTCTAATCTGTCTGTGATGGATAATTCTAAATAACCCCTGTTACGATTTTGAGTATGAGAAGGTAACTGTGAACAGGAGTGAAGACTATAGAGAAGAAATAATGTATTAAAAAACATCAAAACCTAATACACAGAGGCCGGGCGCAGTGGCTCATGCCTGTAATCTCAGCACTTTGGGGAGGCTGAGGTGGGCAGATCACTTGAAGTCAGGAGTTCAAGACCAGCCTGGCCACTATGGTGAGACCCTGTCTCTACTAAAAATACAAAAATTAGCCGAGCATAGTGGTATGTGCCTGTAATGCCAGCTACTCGGGAGGCTGAGGCAGAATTGCTTGAACCAGGGAGATGGATGTTGCAGTGAGCTGAGATTGCACCACTGCACTCCATCCTGGGCCAAAGAGTGAGACCTTGTCTCAAAAACAAACAAAAACAACAACAAAACCTAATACAATGAGTCAGAAGTATATTTTCCAGATTATGCTCATTTTTCTTACTCAAAGTAGTAACCTGAGTCACTCTCATTTGTACTCTAGAATAGGTTTTTCTCAGAGAACCTCTGTAAAATACTCCAAATTACCTTGGAAGAGATAATCCTCTGTGTTCTGGTCAGGGTTATCGGAGCTCCCAACAATATCAAATGGAGACCTTCCTGCCATCATCTCAAACATCAGCACTCCAAGAGCCCACCAGTCAACACTGAAACCTTCAGAAAGAAATTTTAAAGCAATAAATTATACACTTTGCATTCTTGAAAGTTAGTAACTGGAGATTTTATCACATAAAGGAAAAAGAAACAATGAAAAAGTAAACTAAATGCATTCCAGCTATCATGGTAGGCATTGAAGATTATAAAAATGCTTCACTTACAAGGGTAGGCACCTAAAAGATAATTTTAAAAATAAAATTATGAGGAAAAAACCTTTCTTTTTCCATGTATGTCTACTTTCAGACTCATGCCCAATATCTAATATTGTGTGTTGAGGATATAATTAAATTGTATTTCAGAGTTATCTCCTTGGTCTTAAATTTGATCTTTTGCTAGCTGATAAAGACCAGTGAAGGACAGTGGATGCAGACTCTGAGCAGCTTTCACAAGTACCACATTCTCCTTTATATCTGCTGAAGGCAGAGGGCCAAAACCCAAAAAGTCAAATGTTTTCTCGGGTGTATCTTCGGGTGCCTGAGATACAGTTAATCTTTCCACCATCTTTCAGATTCCTGGGGGAAATATCACAGGAAGTCTGAAAAATCTTCCAGGGGTTCATGACTCTGGAGTCACCTGGGTGCTGTTCTGAATCCTTGACCTTAGGCGAGTTATTTAATCTTTCTGTATGTCAGTTTCCTCATCTATAAAAGGAGCATTAACAGTACTTACCTCACAGTGTTAAGAGGATTAACTTAGTTAATATATGTAAACTGCTTAGAATAGTGCCTGCTACTGCTTAGTTTTGTCACTAATAAAACATTATTGAGCTTGGTAACCCCAAATACTGTCAAGGTCCCACTGTCTCTGATTTCAAAGTCTGGGGCTCTCCGTGTAGTTTTTAAAAGGATCAAGAATGCTTATATTAATAAGATGATATCAAAATGCATTAGTGTACTGTAATGCAATTGGCACCACATTTAACCACCCATCTAGCAATAGCTAAAATAATACCACCAATTTATTTATTACCATAATCTTCTCCTCTTAAAATTTCAGGAGCAATGTAATTAGGAGTACCACAGAAAGTGCTGGTTGTATCTCCTGGCCGTAATCCTTCCTTTTATTAAAAAGAACAGAAAGAAAGAATGAGATAAAAAATTCTGTTTTAAATTTCCCCTTTCTATTTCACCTATCATATAAGTTCAGCATCTGTAGTGATACATTAAACTCACTAGAACAATTGCCTTTATTATTATTATTATTATTCACAGGGTCTTGCTTTGTCGCCCAGGCTGGCATGCAGTGGCACGATCTCAGCTCACTGCAACCTCCACCTCCTGGGTTCAAGCAATTCTTGTGTCTCAGCCTCCTGAGTAGTTGGAATTACAGGCAGGCACCAACACACCCAGCTAATTTTTGTATTTTTAGTAGAGACAGGGTTTCACCATGTTGGCCAGGCTGGTCTCGATCTCCTGGCCTCAAGTGATCCACCTGTCTCGGCCTCCCAAAGTGCTGGGATTACAGGCGTGAGCCATCATGCCTGGCAACTGCCTTTATTATTAAAATCACAGATCACAACTAAATAGCTTGAAGAAAACCTGTCCTCATTAGATGTTGCTAGAGTTGATTCAATTAAGGTAAGACTTGCATTTAAAATAATTTACATACAAGTTAAAATTTAATACCAAAATTTTAATATTAGTAGAATAAGGCATATTTCATGAAGAAAAGAAGCATTTTAAATCTCACCTCCTAATACAACCATTGATAAGACTACAATATTTTCCTTCTGTTTATTTTTCCTAAGAACACTTTTTTTTTTTAAAGACAGAGTTTCACTTTTGTTGCCCAGGCTGGAGTGCAATGGCACAATCTCAGCTCACTGCAACCTCCACCTCCCGGGTTCAAGCAATTCTCCTGCCTCAGCCTCCCAAGTAGCTGGGATTACAGGCGTGTGTCACCAGGCCCAGCTAATTTTGTATTTTTAGTAGAAAATGGGGTTTCTCCATATTGGTCAGGCTGGTCTTAAACTCCTGACCTCAGATGATCCACCCACCTCGGCCTCCCAAAGTGTTGGGATTACAGGCATGAGCCACCACGCCTGCCCTGTTGATTTTTTTTTTTTTTAATTTGCCTTGTGGCCAGAGAATGGTTTGAATATTAGTTCATTGGAATACACTGAGATTTCCTTTATGACCTAATATATGGCCAGTAGCCCATGTGTATTTAAAAGGATATATAATCTTTACATGCAGGGAGTCTCGCTTTCTCTAATGTCTCTCTTCCTTCTCCCTTACTCCACACACCCATATAGACATACATATTCTACATATATATATATATATAAAAGCTCTAGCTTCTTTCCAAATCTTTCTCTGCCTACTGATTTTTAGTATGTGTGATGTATCATTTTCTAATATAGATTATTCTCATATTAACTTTTCCTATCATGATTGGAGATTGTGAAATTCTCATACTAATTTAGTCCTTTTTTACTCTTTGTATTTTGAGACTGTGTTGTTGAGTGTATGCAAGTTTATATTTGTTACAACTTCTTGGTGATTGCCCCATTAATTATTGGGTAGTTCCTTTACTATGCCCAGTGTGTTTTGCCTTAATTTTTTCCATCCTGTAGCTATTAAAATACAGGCCGGGCATAGTGGCTCACACCTGTAATCCCAGCACTTTGGGAGTCCGAGGTGGGTGGATCATTTGAGGTCAGGAGTTTGAGACCAGCCTGACCAACATGACCTCAGGTGATCCGCCCACCTCAGCCTCCCAAAGTGCTGGGATTATAGGCGTGAGCAGTGCGCCTGGCCCTTCCTTCCATTCTTGTCCCTGACTCACCCAGTTCCAGCTCCCTAGAGGCAACCACTATTATGTGGCCCTCCAGAGATATTCTGGGCATGGTGAACATATTTTTCTTCAAATTTCACCCTATTATATATAACACTGCTATAAACATCTAGAATAAATATTTAGTAATATGTTGTGACTCCAAGAATTTTTTAAATGATTTCTAAAAGGGATATTATATGCTATTTTTAGCAATGTGAATATGGTTTTTATTGTTTTCTATTATTGGCAATGGCAGTTCATTCTCATGATAAATGACATGTACTTTCAGTGTACTAGTCAGAGGTAAGAGATGTAGTCTGTTAACTTGTAACAGTTATGCTTAATCATTCACTTGTTGAGTGAATGTTGGAATGTAGGTCCACTTGCTGAGTTTTCTACAGCATAACATAGATGTTATTAGAATTCCTCTGTTGATTAAAAAAACACTTAAAGGCACATCAGTTCATAAAACCACTAAAGGTTTCCACTCAAAATATCAATGTTCATAAAACATTTCAAACATAACTCTAAAGATACTAATTCAAGTTTTCATCACTATCCTCTGCAATCTTTATAAAGAAATTCATCCAACACTTGCATGAAGTCAAGCTTCAGGTAAGTTAAATGTTGACTCTAAGTCATAAAAGAGCATTCAAACTTTTGGAGGGTGAATGTCTCATAAACTTTCTTTTTTTAATTTTATATATATATAGAGAGAGAGAAAGAGACGGAGTCTCACTCTGTCACCCAGGCTGGAGTGCATTGCAGTGGTGTGATCTTAGCTCACTGCAACCTCCACCCCACCCTGGGTTCAAGAGATGCTCCTGCCTTAGCCTCTCAAGTAGCTGGGATTACAGGCACGCGCCACCACACCTGGCTAGTTTTTGTGGTTTTAGCAGAGATGGGTTTTCACCATGTTGGCCAGGCTGGTCTCAAATTCCTGACCTCAAGTAATCTGCCTGCCTTGGCCTCCCAAAGTGCTGGAATTACAGGCATGAGCCACTGCACCTGCCCTAGGCAGCTCTTGGGGCAGGGGGAAAGGCAGAAAGGGAGGTAGGAGGACATTTGATTTAAAGACCTACTCAATAAAGATCTCAAATTTATCAAAGACCTGGACTAACTTAATTGAGGATTCCTGTAAGAAATGAAAATGTATAAGAAGCCAATATTATTTTCCAGTAAGGGTAACAAAAGACTAAGAAAGACAAAATGAGAAAAGTCTTTTTTTTTTTTTGGAGATGGAGTCTCGCTCTGTCGCCCAGGTTGGAGTGCAGCGGCGCAATCTCAGCTCACTGCAACAGCTGCCTCCCAGGTTCTTGCCATTCTGCTGCTTCAGCCTCCCGAGTAGCTGGGACTACAAGCACCCACCACCATGCCCGGTTAATTTTTTTGTATTTTTAGTAGAGACAGGGTTTCACTGTGTTGGCCAGGATGGTCTCGATCTCCTGACCTCGTGATCCACCTGCCCTGCCCTCCCAAAGTGCTGGAATTACAGATGTGAGCCACCACTCCCGGCCAAGAGAAAAGTCTTAATTCATTTTTGTGATTATATTTTCTTTCTTTTTTTTTTCTTTCTTTTTTTTGAGACGGAGTCTCACGTTGCCACCCAGACTGGAGTGCAGTGGTGCAATCTCCACTCACTGCAACCTCCGCCTCCCAGGTTCAAGCAATTCTCCCGCTTTAGTCTCCTGAGTAGTCTCCTGTGGTCCCAACAGGTGTGCCACCATGCCCAGCTAATTTTTTGGTGTTTTTAGTAGAGATAAGATTTTACCATGTTGGCCAGGCTGGTCTCAAACTCCTGATCTCAAGTGATCTGCCTGCCCGAGCCTCCCAAAGTGCTGGGATTATAGGTATGAGCCACCACATCCTGCCCATTTTCATTGTTTAAACAATGCAGTAATTCCATTAAAGTTGTTATTTTAATAACACTTTAAAATGTTATTAAAATGCATTAGTGTACTGTAAAGCAATTGGTAACCACATTTAACATAACATTTTAAAATAACAACTTGAAAA
Organism: Macaca fascicularis; assembly: GCF_037993035.2. NCBI lineage: Eukaryota > Metazoa > Chordata > Mammalia > Primates > Cercopithecidae > Macaca > Macaca fascicularis. Next base: position 81,797,024 of record NC_088376.1, on the reverse strand, counting down.
ATACTGAAATGTAAACAGAATCAACGTGTGATGCTACATAACAGAACGATACATAAAAGAATCAGACAACTCTGTATGTTAAGACTTCACCTAATGTTATATTATAAGCATTTTATAGGCATTATAAGCATTGTTATGTCTTTCTGTTTTAGACAGGATCTCACTGTCACCCAGGCTGGAATGCAGTGGTGTGAACACAGCTCACTACAGCCCCAGGCTCAAGTGATCCCCCATCTCAGCCTCCCAAGTAGCTGGGACTACAAGCACAACCAAGGAAGTGTAATTTTCCTATTTTTTGTAGAGATGGAGTTTTGCCATGTTGCCCAGGCTAGTGTTGAACTTCCGAGCTCCAGCGATCTGCCTGCCTCGGCCTCCCAAAGTGCTGGGATTACCGGTCTGAGCCATCATGTGTTACGTATTTTTTATAAACATCTTCAGCCAGGAGCTGTGGCTTGCTTTCCTTGTTAAGGTAACTGGAACAAAATTATCCTCACATAGTAATAAGACAAATAAGTGAATGTATGAACTGCATTCCCCATTCACCTGAGGAAAGTGCCTCCAGAGCCTGGAGATTATCTAAATGCTAACATTATGAACTCCTGGGTTTGACACTAGCCTGGGCAACACAGTGAGACCTCGTCTCTACTTAAAAAAAAAAAAAAAAAGTAAAAATAAAATAAAAATAAAGATCTTCTTAAGTGACTTTATAATATCTATCATAAACTACAATAAAAGTTTTAGTCAGAAATCTCTCTTCATAAACCAAAATATTTACTTGGAATATCCAAGAGGCAGAATTACTGGATCAAAGAACATGGCCATCTTTAGGATTCCTGACAATTCCCCATCAAACTGCTTTTCAAAAGGTTTGTAACAATTTTTTTTTTTTTTTTTGAGACGGAGTCTTGCTCTGTCGCCCATACTGGAGTGCTGTGTGGCACGATCTCGGCTCACTGCAAGCTCCGCCTCCTGGGTTCACGCCATTCTCCTGCCTCAGCCTCCCGAGTAGCTGGGACTACAGGCGCCCGCCACCACGCCCAGCTAATTTTTTTTGTATTTTAGTAGAGATGGGGTTTCACCGTGTTAGCCAGGATGGTCTCGATCTCCTGACCTTGTGATCCGCCCGTCTTGGCCTCCCAAAGTGCTGGGATTACAGGTATGAGCCACTGCGCCTGGCTGTAACAATTTATACACACACCAGTGACATATGCCCATTTCTTTAAACTTTTTTTTTTTGAGACGGAGTCTGGCTCTGTGGCCCAGGCTGGAGTGTGGTGGCGCGATCTCGACTCACTGCAAGCTCCGCTTCCCGGGTTCCCGCCATTCTCCTGCCTCAGCCTCCCGAGTAGCTGGGACTACAGGCGCCGCCACCACGCCCGGCTAATTTTTTGTATTTTTAGTAGAGACGGGGTTTCACCGTGTTAGCCAGGATGGTCTCGATCTCCTGACCTCGTGATCCACCTGCCTCGGCCTCCCAAACTGCCAGGATTACAGGCGTGAGCCACCGCGCCCGGCCCATTTCTTTAAACTCTTATACATACAGACTATTCTAACTTTAAAACCAATATCTCACAGGCCAAAAAAAAAAAAAAAACTCGTTTTAATTTGTGCACTTCGTATGAAGGTTAATACTCTCCATGTTTTTTGTTCAGTTTCATTTATTCTTGGGGATAAGACTCCTCTATCACTGTCACTTTTTTTTGAAATGAGAAAAAATCCCTCAGGGAAAAAAAATGACACAGAGATCAAAAGAGTATCACAAATATAAGTGATAAGTACACAGGGGTTCCACTCGCTAAGCTTTCTAATTGTTTATGATTGAAAACTTACATAATAAAAATATGTAAGGCCGGGCACGGTGGCTCACATCCATAATCCCAGCACTTTGGGAGGCTGAGGCTGGTGGATCACCTGAGGTCAGAAGTTCGAGACCAGCCTGGCCAACATGGTGAAACCCCATCTCTACTAAAAATACAAAAAAATCAGCCAGGTGTGGTGGCAGATGCCTGTAATCCCAGCTACTTGAGAGGCTGAGGTAGGAGAATTGCTTGAACCTGGGAGGTGGAAGTTGCAGAGAGCCGAGATCGTGCCATTGCACTCCAGCCTGGGGCCAGCAGCAAGAGCAAAACTCTGTCTTAAAAATTAAAAAATTAAAATTAGCCAGGGATGATAGGGCGCACCTTAATCCCAGCTACTTGGAAGGCTGAGGCAGGAGAATGGCTTGAACCCAGGAGGCGGAGGTTGCAGTGAGCCAAGATGGTGCCACTGCACCCCAGCCTAGATGACAGAGCAAGACTGTCTCCAAAAAAAAAAAGAAAAACAAAATTAATTAATTAATAAGTATCATGTGAAAAGTGCAGCTGAATTCTGTACATGAAATCAAACATAGTTTAAGTGAATATTTTATTCTTTAATGCATGCTGAAAAAATAATAAAGTTAAATCTTCGATACAACTAGGTTGTCATATGCCATGTTATTAGCATTTAGATAATCTCCAGACTCTGGAGGCACTTCCCACAGGTGAACAGGGAATGCAATTCACACATTTACATACTGGTTGTTGTTATTACTATGTGAGGATAATTTGGTATCAGTTACCTTAACAAGGAGTAGTTCCTTATGCATTTTGTGGGAAAATATCAGACCTTTAAAATGGAACACTGTTATAAAAAGAATAAAACATCAAGAAATAAAGAAGACATATTCTGAGAGTAACTAAAATTCTTGTTTTATCCTATTATGCTTTATGTCAGATGCTTAAAATTTAAATATAAGAAAGTTTTACTTCTGAGGAAAATCCTGAATGCACTATATAAGATTCACTACTAAACGGCAAAAATTGGAAGGTCATATACAAATGGTTGTGTTAAGCAGTGGAATTGCAGACAATTTTTATTTCCAAATTTTCTTCAATTATATTTCAACTTTCAAAATAAAAAGTTAGGTATAATAAAAAGAAATTAACTCTTATTTTAGTACACATAACACAGAAGATACAAATTTTACAAATGTTGTCTTTGTGCTAGAATTCCACAAAGTTTCTTAAGTAAATTAGCAACATTAGTAATCATTTCCCCATCTTTAAACATGAAGTTATTTTACAAAGACTACTAGCTGCTGAAGACCTTTTAAAATAACTAGAAAATTTTCCTCACCTTACACATGCCGTAGTCAGTGAGTTTAATGTGGCCTTCAGAGTCCAGTAATACATTGTCCAGTTTCAAATCTCTATAAATTATCCCTCGCTCATGAAGATAATTTAATGCTAGACTGATTTCTGCAGAGTAAAATCTAAAATAAAATAAAAAATAAGTCATTTGATTCAACCATATTTAAGTTCTACATTTGTAACCGGAAACACAAAAATTCATATCAAAACATATTTTTTTCTCCCAGTGATTTTAGGAACAAATTTTAAAAAAGAACTGAAGAACCACTTTAAAACATCTGAGCCCAAGACACAATTGTAAAAGTTCCTGTCTAACTTAAACTCACATTTTTCATAAAGCTATTAATTTGATAAGTCTCAAACAGGGGTTCTTAATCTGGGTCCTTGGGTGAACTTCAGGCAGTCCATACTTCTACAACTGGGGGCAAAGGTGTATGCACAAATGTACATGCACTGTATCTACAGAGTCCTCAAAGCTTCATCACTTCTCTAAGGAACCCATGATCCCCCGAGAAGGCTAAGAACCACTGATGGGGTCGAGAATAGAAAGAATACTACGAGTTGACTACTCAAAACCATAAAATCCTCATGAAGATTTTAGAAAAGGAATTAAATGAAAATACTCTACAACTATAAAATTCAATATTAAACGAAGAACTTTAAAAAACTGCTACCAACTCACTGGTGACAACCCAGAACTTCTGGCCTGAATAATGAAAATGGAACGCCTGAGCTGATGTATGGCTGCTTTGGTGGCATATGATCATGATCATGTGTGGAGGGACATAACATACACCTTCGAGCTACTTAATTCTGTGATTCGGGAACTTAAGCCCTTATCCTGGGCTTTCGTCCTCACAGAAGCAAAGATGGTATAAAACCAGAACTGGCACATTAATATAGTAAAAACCAGACTAGCTTTCCCACATTCAACTGAACAAACAAGGAACAAATATTGGCTATGTTTGCAATTCAAAATATCATCTGTGGCTCTGCTAGAAGGGTGACCATTTGATAAGGCATAAATACACAACGAAAATAAATGAACACCAGACCAACAACAAAACCCAAATAAAAAACCCAGCTTGGCCTCAAGATTAGATAAGTACAATTTATATCTTCTTATGAAATTAAAGATTATCACTTTTTGACAAGCAATAATGAAGTAGCAAATTTTCCAAAAGTTTTTAATTTAAATGAAATTTCTAATATTTGTTCCCTGCATGATAATTACATACATACACAAACTCACGTGCTTCATTTTGGCATTACTCTTGTGAAGTAGGAAAGGGTGAGAATTACCGCTGATTATGAATAAGAAACAAAACATGGTACTGATGGATTAAACCTTTTACTCAAGGCCATGATCCCTTCCCACCAATCTCCTCCAACTCATAAACAATTTACAATCTTGTGTATTAATATCAAATTAAGGGCACAAAATTAATATTCAATACTCTTTTTTTTTTTTTTTGAGACGGAGTCTTGCTCTGTCACCAGGCTGGAGTGCAGTGGTGCGATCTCGGCTCACTGCAACCTCCGCCTTTTGGGTTCAGGCAATTCTCCTGCCTCAGCCTCCTGAGTAGCTGGGATTACAGGCACCTGCCACCACAACCAGCTAATTTTTGTATTTTCAGTACAGATGGGGTTTCACCATGTTGGTCAGGCTGGTCTCAAAACTCTTGACCTCAGGTGATCTGCCCACCTCAGCCTCCCAAAGTGCTGGGATTAGAGGTGTGAGCCACTGTGCCCAGCCAGAGGGATCATTTAATTACTTTCAAGTATATATGAATAGCACTTTTATCATGAAAAACTCTCTGAGAGACCACTACAAACCTGAAAAGACTAATTAAGTGTTTATTAGTCTCAATTATTTAAATGGCTGATGCTAAACAGACAAAATATTTGAAAAAGATTGGTTTTAGTAGACTAAAAGTTTCCCTTTTAATACTGTTAACACTTTTCAATTGCTTAGGAAGCACTGTGTGCATGTGTATGTACATGTATGTGTATAAATGTAAAATCATATACACTATAATTGTTTTACACATATATAAGTGTTTTACACTTTCATATATAATGTAAAGTAACTTTTAGCTCAGCCTCTGCATGACTTACGAAGAATTAATTGTAGAAAAATAAATTATTTATCTACTGTTTCAACCACTGCACATAAAAAGCCACAAGGCCCCAAAAAGAAAACAACACAAACAGTAAACAAAAACTCACCTGGCATGTTCTTCAGGAAGTTTTCTTTGTCGCTGCATATGAAACATTAGGTCTCCTCCATTTACATACTCTATAACAAAGAACAATCTAAAACACAGGGGAGAACCCATGAAATCAAGATCCAAAATAAGGTAGTGTAACTTTGCATTTTCAGAAACCATCACAACAGACAGCATTCTCTACTATTTAGCCTTTAAAAAGATGCCAAAATTTTGGTGGAAACAAAGAGTATCTAGGGTACAGAAGATACGGAAGATACAAGAAAGTAAACCAGCATGATAATAATTTCGTAACCGACTACTTCTGTTCTAAAGTAGTACCACTTGCAACCCAGAGTCACTCATTAATATCCTAATTTCAGCATTTGCTAAATAAGTAATTTTTGACTATCAAGGTATTTTTCTTCCTTGTTAAACTCTAGAAAATTTTAAGTCATAAAACTAGAATATTGGGGATATTTAAAAGGTTGGATTTCTATTGCCATAATTATGACATGGCTATTTCTTTTTCTGCCTAAAGTAGGTCATTTCCTAATGCTGATCTAATATCAAACTGGTATCACTGATGTGAGTATTATTAGCAGGAAGTTACAGGCCTAACACTGTTGCGTCCTCCATGATGTCTACTTCATGAATTAGAGCAGGAAGGTTCTAACTATGTAATATGACCAAAAATATGAAGCCCAGTAATCATTCTATTATCTTTCAATCTTACCTGCTTTCTGTCTGAAAGCAAGAATGTAGCCCAACAAGGAAAGGATGATTGGATGCCTGCTCAAACACATGCTTCTCTGTCTGTACCCAATCAATATCCTGTTTTGAAACATGTAAGAAAGCTATGTCAAACTGATATCACATTTAATGATAAATTTGCTCTGAGCAATTCAATGGTTGCAAATGCAATGGTTAACTAGGCTAAATATCAAAACCTTTGATAATCATGAAATGAAAATTTACAAACAAAGAGAAAAATAACACTAGTAAATCTTTCAGTATTATAAAACTGTCTAGAAAAGTTTTACAAAGCTCAAGTATTTCTCCTGATAATAATGTGGTTTGATTTTTGTTTTTCTAAAAAAATCTAATAATAATCAAATTACTTTAAATATCTTATACAGTCTATAAGAAAAGTAAACTGAAATAATATATTTCATTTACTTAGCACATATTTAGAAAAGCAGAATGAGATAATAAAGCACAAACATAGAGGTTTTCTTTAAAATAGTATTCTTGGCCGGGCGCAGTGGCTCATGCCTACAATCCCAGCACTTTGGGAGGCTGAGGCAGGCGGATCACTTGACGTCAGGAGTTCGAGGCCAGCCTGGCCAACATGGTGAAACCCCATCTCTACTAAAAACACAAAAATTAGCCGGGCATGGTGGTGCATGCCTGTAATCCCAGTTACTTGGGAGGCTGAGGCAGGAGAATCACTTGAACCTGGGAGGCAGAGGTTGCAGTGAGCCAAGATTGCACCACTAGCACTCCAGCCTGGGTGACAAGAGTGAAACTCAAAAAAAAAAAAAAAAAAAAAAGAATAGTATTCTTAAGCAGTTTAGAAACAATAAAATACGCAGTGCTTACCTCATCATCATTAACAAGCTCTTTTTTCACAACTTTCATTGCATAAATACGATCTGTTTTTTTTAATCGAACCAATAGTACTTTGGCGTAACTTCCTCTTCCTATTACCCGCAGCAAATCAAAATCCTGGAGACCTAAACTGGATGAAGCTTTGCCACTTTCCCTGGTGTTCATTGCCTGTTGAGAACATTTGTATCAGAGTTATAATGGGAAATGCTTTGCATAGTACATTATATTTCTAACACCTAGTTGTACCTGTAACGATTTAAAGATATTTTCCTAACAGAAATATGTTTTAAGTTCTTAATAGTTTTCAAATGTCATTCCAAACCATATAATCTAACTACCCAGATTATATGGATGAATTTTGAGATAAGAGGGATGGTAATAAGAATAGGTGGGGAGGGAGTTGAAATCACAAAAATATTGAAGGACGTCTTAAAAAGGATATGATAACTTTCAGGTAGAGAGGCAATAGAGATGCAGGAATTTAAAAAACACATTAACCTTGGTGACCAAGAGATTGGGGGTACCACTGACAGGGAACGTCAAGTGTGTGGCTAGGATAAGATTGACAAAGTTACTGGAGAGAACGATTGGATTTTTCATAATAAATTCAGAAATTATAATGAGACATCAAGATGAAAGAGTCTGCTGGAAGCTTGATGCATAAAATGTAAGCTAGTGAGAACGCACATTCAGAGGCGTTTTTGGATGCTATAGACAGAAAACAAGCAAGAAGTAGTTCAGCGAATGGAAGACATTCTTTTCCACAGAATACCAAGGCCCCTCTGGGACGACATAGTAAGCCTTAAAATTCATTCACAACTACAAATGTAAGCTTCTGGCAATTTACAGAGAAGCCTGAAGACAGTCTTTTATTAGATGCCTGCAAAATCATCAACATACAAGGGACCCATGAGAATAAAGTATGAAATCTCTGAAGTGAAGAATACCAAGAAAAGCAAAGAGGAAATTCTGAGAAAGACAAAGAAACCTGCAAGCACAAAACTGAAAGAAGGGTATTAGAAAAACTGAGTGAGAACAACAACTTAAATTTAGAAATAATAATTTGGGCTGCACACAGTGGTTCATGCCTGTATTTCCAGCACTTATGGAGGCTGAAGCAGGTGGACTGATTGAACCCAGGAGTTCAAGACCAGCCTGGGCAATGTGGGGATAAACCTCATCTCTACCAAAAAATACAAAAATAACTGGGTGTTGGTGGTGTGCACTGTAGTCCCAGCTACCTGGGAGGCTGAGGTGGGAGGATCACCTGAGCCAGGGAGGTCGAGGTTGCAGTGAGCTGTGATTGTGCCAGTGCGCTCCAGCCTCTGTGACAAAGTGAGATCCTGTCAATAATAATAATAATAATAATTTGTTTTGGTAACAAGGTGATACGGTTTGTATATTTGACCCCTCCAAATCTCAAATCTCATGCTGAAATGTGATCCCTGGTGGGAGGTGTTTGGGTCACTGGGACAGATTCCTCATGAATGGCTTTGTGCATTCCTGTGTGGTTAATGAGTGAGTTCAGAGTGTGGCACCTCCCCTGACTCTGGTGCTCCCTCTCTTGCCATGTGGCACACCTGCTTTTCCTTTGCCTTCTGCCAAGACTGAAAGCTTCCTGAGGCCCTCACCAGATGCAGATGCTAGTGCAACACTTATTGGTCAGCCTGCAGAACCGTGCACCAAATAAATCGTGTATAAATTACCCAGCCTCAGGTATCCCTTTATTCCTTCCTTCATTTATTTATTTAAGAAAAGTTCTTGCTCTGTCACCCAGGCTGCAGTACAGTTGCACGAACATAGCTCACTGCAGCCATGAACTCCTGGGCTCAAGTGATCCTCCTGCCTCAGTCTCCCAAGCAGCTGGGACTACAGGCATGTGCTTCCACACCCAGCTAATTTTTATTTATTTGTTGTAGACATGGGGTGTTTTGCTAAGTTCCCAAGGCTGGTCCCGAACTACTGGCCTCAAATGATCCTCCGGCTCCAAAGTACTAGGATCATAGGCTTGAGCCGCAACACCCAACCTTCAGGTACTCCTTTGTAACAACACAAAACAGACTAACACACAAGGATAAATAAAGCAGAATGAAAAGAAACCATGTTCGGGCAGGTTAACAAAGAAGAGAATTGTAAGAAAATAAGTCAACATATAGACTTGAAATATGGCTAACTGGAAACTATAAGAGAGAATCAAGTGGAGCAAAAAAGAGCAGAGTAAACTTCACGGACACAATAATAAGGCTGAATGAAATGACAGAAGCCACATAACAGTGAAACGTCATCTTCAAAGGGCCTAAAAGAGAAGAAAACAGCTGACTTAGAATTCTCTATCCTGCAAAAGCAGCTCACAAAGTGAAAGTGAAAAAAAAACATTTTCAGACAAACAAAAACTGAGTAGATCCATCACTAGTAGGCACTCACTAAAGGAAAAACTAAAGTTCTTGAAGGGGAAAAAGCATGATCTCAGATAGAAGAACAAAGATGTAGGAAGGAACGAAAAACAAAAAGGGTAAAATGTGGGTAAATCTACATAAGGAGTAACTGTTTAAAAAAACAAATATACACACACACAGAATTTTAAACTCTGACAATAATAGCACCCAAAGGCAGGAATGGAAGAGGAATGAATTTAAAGTGTGCCAAGCACTGCATTTTCTAGAGAAACAGTAAAAGTGTTATTTGTAATATTTTTTAAATTCAAATTTTATCTTAGAGGGGCTATGTGTGTGTGTTTGTTACATGGGTATATTGCAACCAGGTAGTGAACGTGGTACTGAATAGGTAGTTTTTCAACCCATGCTGCCCCCGCCGCAAGCAGCGTCTGCTGCTCCTATGATTATGTTTCTGTGCGCTCAATGTTTAGCTCCTACTTGTAAGAACATGTAGTATTCAGTTTTCGGTTCCTGCGTTAATTCGTTTAGGATTATGACCTCCAGTACTATCTATATTGCCACAAAACACATGGTTTCATGTTTTCTTTGCCCACTCCACTATTGATGGACTCCTAGGTTGATTCCATGTCTCTGCTATTGTGAACAGTGCAGTGATGAACATACAAGTGCATGTGTCTTTTTGACAGAATGATCTGTTTTCCTTTGGGTACATACCCAGTAATGGGAGACTGCTAGGTCAAACGGTAACTCTGTTTAAAGTTCTTTAAGAAATCTCCAAATTGCTTTCCACAGTGGCTAAGCTAGTTTACATTCTCACCAACAGTGTATAAGCATTCCCTTTTCTCTGCAGCCTCACCAGAATCTGTTGGTTTTTGAGTTTTTTTTTTTTTCTTTTTGAGATAGTGTCTCACTCTGTCACCTAGGCTGTAGTGGCGCAATCATGGCTCACTGCAGCCTCGACCTTTGGGGTTCAAGCGATCCTCCCACCTCAATCTCCTGAAGAGCTGGTACTACAGGGAGGCAGCACTGGACCTGGCTAATGTTTTATTTTTTTGTAAAGACTACGTTGCCTAGGCTGCTCTTGAACTCCTGGGCTCAAACAATCCTTCCGCCTCAGCCTCTCAAAGTGATGGGATTACAGGTGTGAGCCATCACGCCCAGGTTGACTTTTTAGTAACAGCTATACTGACTGGTGTGAGATGGTATCTCACTGTGGATTTGATTTCTATTTCTCGATAATTAGTGATGATGAATGGTTTTTCAGGTTTGTTGGCTGCTGATAGGTCTTATTTTGAGATATGTCTGTTCATGTCCTTTGTTCCCCCCCCCACCTTTTTTTTCTTTCTTTAAACAGTCTTGCTCTGTCGCCCAGGCTGGAATGCAGTGGCATGATCTTGGCTCATTGCAACCTCTGCCTCCTCAGTTCCAATGATTCTCATGCCTCAGCCTCCTAAGTAGCAGGGATTATAGGTGTGTGCCACCATGCCCTAATTTTTTTCTTTTTTGTATTTTTAGTAGACATGGGGTTTCACTACATCGGCCAGGCTGGTCTCAAACTCCTGGCCTCAAGTGATCTGCCTGCCTCTGCCTCCCAAAGTGCTGGGATTACCAATGTAAGCCACCATGCCTGGCCCTTTGCTCATTTTTTAATGGGGTTGTTTTTTGTTTTTAAGTTCCTTATAGATTCTGGATATGAGATCTTTGTTGGATGTATAGTTTGTGAATATTTTCTCCCATTCTGTAGGTTGTCTGTTTATTGGTAGATTCTTTTGGTGCACAGAAGCTCTGTAGTTTAATTAGGTCCCATTTGTCCATTTTTGGCTTTGTTGCAATTGCTTTTGGAGACATAACCAAAAATTCTTTGCCAAGGCCAATGTTGAGAGGGTATTTCCTAGGTTTTCTTCTAGGATTTTTATAGTGTGAGGTCTTACATTTAAATCTTTATTCCATCTTGAGTAAATTTTTGTATATGGTGATAAGGGTCCAGTGGTGACACATGCCTGTAGTCCCAGCTACTTGAGAGGCTGAGATGGGAGGATTGTTTGAACTCAAGAAGTTGAGGTGTAGTGAGCCATCACTGCACCACTGCACGGCTGCCTGTGCAATAATCCTGTCTCACACACACAAAAAAGAAAAAAATTAAAAAGAAAAAAAGACTTTTTCAGACAAACAGAACAAGAAACTAAAACATAACATCAAACAGGTGACTTATAGGTTTCTTCAAAATAATACAGGAGTGAGGGAAGTGAGTAGACAAAATAAGGCTGGCCATGAATTGATAGTTGTTTTAACTAACAATAGATACAAAGGCTTTGTTATATTATTCTGTTTACTTTTATTTATGTTTGAAATTTTTGGCTGGGCACGGTGGCTCATGCCTGTAATCCTAACACTTTGAGAGGCTGAGCTGGGAGAACTGCTTGAGGCCAGGAGTTCGGGACCAGCTTGGGCAACATAGTGAGACTCTGTCTCTACAAAACAGAAAATGAAAAAATTAGCTGGGTGTGGTGGCGCATGCCTACAGTCCTGGCTACTCGGGAGGCTAAGGTGGGAAGATAACTTGAGCCCAGGAGTTCAAGGTTGCAGTGAGCCATGATCACACCACTGCACTCCGGCCTGGGCAACACAGCAAGACCCCAACTCAAAAAAAAAGAAAGATATGGGAAAAAGAAACAGTGTGAACTAAACCTTTCATATCCAGAAATACACAAAAATGAAAAATTAAAAAACAGAAATACAAACATTATGGACATAACTAGAAATGGTTTAAAAGGTTGCTAAGAAGTCAAACTGGGAGTGGAAGGTGTGAGACATGATCATCTTTTTCACTATAAGCTTTTTTCAAAAAACTGATTACTATTGTAATCAAATAATTTTAATTAAGAATTTGTTTTGTTTTAAAAACTGATAAAATAATAGTCAAAAAAATAATGACAGTTAACATGTTTAATCATTTGTTATCTAAATAAGCAATTCAGGCACAAAATGGAAGGGTCTACTACATATTTTAAACAATACTACCAAGTATTTTAAACAGTATCAAATACATTGTGATTTTTAGATTCAGCTATTTTAAAATGAAAATAAGCTATCCCACTAAATTATTTCCTATTTTAAATTAGTGATTTAATTAGTAAATTAAATGAGGACAAAACTCTGGAATCATCACAAATCATTTTTGTATTTCACCATTATGATCTAAAGTCTAAGCAGGTCAATATGTCATACTTTTAAACTCCTGAGCCTTATTAAAACACTAATGACATAATGTACAATAAGACAAATTATCTTACCTCTTTTTCTTCACCAACTTGATCCAAACTCTCATGACTTGAAGGATTGTATGGAATTACTAAAAACCCATTTAAAAAAAAAAAAAAAAAAGGTACAGGGAGAAAAAAACAGCAACCATTAATGAGTTTGAAATAAAAATTATCTCCTGATTTTTATTTTAGATTTTACTTCTGAATAAATTTCCTTATTTAAAACTGAATACCTGTCCTACTAATAACAAATTGTATGTAAATACAATAGTTAAATCCCAATCTTTAGTGAGGGTAAAGAGAGTAAGCATTACAATCCGGTAGCCAAGTACTGTGTTTAACAAGTACTTGTGTTATTTTTAAAACATTTCTCTTCTTTACAAATTAATCAAACACTTCCTTCTAAATGAATGACTCTATAAGATATGCTTAAACTTTTTACTATGATTAAGACACAGAGATACAGGACCTCTGGTTTTCACTTCTCACTCCATTGTACTCAAAATTTTCCTGATTACCACAATGGTCAAGTAAAGAACAGACAAGAATGGAACTTCTACTTCTTAAAGCTACTTGGGGCAAAAAAACACAGCCTACATTTCATAGAGCTGATCCTTCTATGACTAGGAGATTGCATCTTGTCTTTCCAGAAAAACTCCCTTGTTTTCCCTTTCTTGATTTAGTCCAAAGAAGATCATGCTGTTCTACCTCCTTTCACTGCTCTCCAAATTTCCCAGATACGTGTTTAAGGTTTTGTACCTATCTAACATTTTCACTTATACCATCTTCCTGGAATTTCCTATATTGCATCTCTCTATCTTTCACCTAATTTCTACTTCTGATAATAAAGCTTTTAATAAAAACAAGTCACTTCGGCTGGGCGCAGTGGCTCACGCCTGTAATCCCAGCACTTTGGGAGGCCAAGGCGGGCAGATCACCCGAGGTTAGGAATTCGAGACCAGCTGGCCAACATGGTGAAACCTCGTCTCTACTAAAAATACAAAAAAACTAGCTGGGCATGGTGGCATGAACCTGTAATCCCAGATACTCGGGAGGCTGAAGCAGGAGAATCACTTGAACCTGGGAGGTGGAGGTTGCAGTGAGCCAAGATTGCGCCACTGCACTCCAGCTTGGGTAACAGAGCAAGACTCTGTCTCGAAAGAAAAAGAAAAAAACAAGTCACCTGAACACAGTCAACATGGGTCACAAAATCAGCTTCATGGTTTTCATTATGGAAAAAAACTGAGTTTGCTGAATTTAAAGGAGTCTCAAAAGAAATTTATGTGAACTAGAAAAAATAGTCATCTGTTGTGGTTTACGTAACTTTTTTGTTTTTTTTTTTAAGTAGAGACAGGGTATCCCTATGTTGGCCAGGCTGGTCTTGAACTCCTGGGCTCAAGGGATCCTCCTGCCTCTACCTCCAAAGTGCTGAGATTAAAGGTGTGAGCCAACATACCCAGCGCACAGTTGTCTTTTAAAAATGCCAAATGTGTATGTTAAATTGTGTGATTTTACCACAGCGAAATATATGTATTTACTTTTAATTGGAAAGAAATAAATGTTGTTAAACTTGGGTAAGAGAGTCACCTAAGTAAGTCTTTACATGCTACTCTGTGAATGAACAATGGGTTGTGCCAGTACCGCTCTTACCTGTCTGTGCATGGTCAGAATGCATGGATGACTGATCCATGGGCATCACTGGTTCCTACAAACATTTCCAAAGACACAGTAACTCAGTGGAGTACCTCTATTACACCCAGAAACAACACTATTTCAACAATACACAGCATATTAAAATTTAATTTTGAAAGAATATAACTTAAGTGAGAATTATATTTACTCTTAATTTTGTTTTATGAAACTATACAATACTGCTATGAATGAGGTAATGTTAGTCACATTTTACAGAAAAGAAAATACAAAACTAATTTCAGACCACCAATTAGAAATCAAATTAAACTGCCATATATTCTGCTTTGTTTTTCTTCAACACTACCTATTCTTCCTTCAAGCTCCACTTCAAATCTTTGGCAAAAATAAGTGTCTGGAATATGCATTCTTTAGCTGGGGCCCAGGGGTAGATTTCAGGATATCAAAAACACCTTAAAATTACATGTAAAATTTTGTGGGTTTCTCATTTTCCTGAACATTCTCAAGGGTGTCAGTGGCCCCAAAAAAGAGAAAAAAAATACTTCCTAGAAACTAACTTACCCAAATAACGGCGAATAATCTCAGGAAAAAGGTAAATTCAAACCCAAGTTATTACTGATTTATTCTTAGACTCACATTTAATGAATACCAGCAGGAAAAGGTAAACTTGAGAAAGAACATTAATGATACAGTTAGCACTTCAAGGCTGCCTTAAAGACAGGCTCATAAGTAAGCTTAAGGATTTTTAAATGCATTTAACCCCATCCTAAATTTCCAATATAATCACTAACCCTGCCCCCTTTCCTTCCATATGTCACCAAATAATACTTAAAAATATTAACAGTAATCTATATAAATTATGTTGGAAATATTCAGCCTCTGTTTTTCCTTAAGATTGGATTTTCCCCTTTACTACAAACCCATTCCTAAGCTTATATGAACTAATTAAAGAATTCTAATATCAAAGAGCTACCAGTAATAACCTGTTTTCACAATGTCCAAAGAAAGTCCCATGAATAAACATGGAATAACAATTCTAAAGAACAATTTAGAAAGATGCATTCGGGTATTTTTCTTTCTTTCTTTTTTTGACTGTTCCTTGTGGAGCAGGGCTAATTGACAGGCAATGCACTTAGACAAGCTGCATCCAGGTATCTTTTTTTTTTTTTTTTTTTTTTTTTTTTTTTTTTGAGACGGAGTCTCGCTCTGTCGCCCAGGCTGGAGTGCAGTGGCGCGATCTCGGCTCACTGCAAGCTCCGCCTCCCGGGTTCACGCCATTCTCCTGCCTCAGCCTCCTGAGTAGCTGGGACTACAGGCGCCCACAACCGCGCCCGGCTAATTTTTTGTATTTTTAGTAGAGACGGGGTTTCACCGTGGTCTCGATCTCCTGACCTTGTGATCCGCCCGCCTCGGCCTCCCAAAGTGCTGGGATTACAGGCGTGAGCCACCGCGCCCGGCCCAGGTATCTTTTTAAATGCGTATCTTTTAATGCAGTAATTCTAATTCTGGATCCTTAAGGAAGTAAGATTTGCCAGAAAGTTCACTAAGATTGGCCAGGTGCAGTGGCTCACACCTGTAATTCCAGCACTTTGGGAGACCGAGGTGGGTGGATCACCTGGGGTCAGGAATTCAAGATCAGCCTGGCCAACATGGCAAAACCCCGTCTCTACTGAAAATATAAAAATTAGCTGGGCGTGGTGGCACACACCTGTAATCCCAGTTACTTGGGAGGCTGAGGCAGGAGAATCGCTTGAACCCGGAAGGCGGAGGTTGCAGTGAGCCAAGATCGCGCCACTACATTCCAGCCTGGGAGACAGAGCCAGGTTCTGTCTCAAAACAACAACAATAAAAAGACACATGCAAGCACATGTGCCCTCTGGTGGATAAACAACCCTCTGTAAAGTTGACTGAAAAACAACCCACCAAAAAACAAACCAACCAACCCCAGAATCTAATTAAACCCGGACATCCAACTACTGTACAAGACAAAAGAATAAAGAAGACAATAACATACTGAACATAACCATGGAGAAGTAATGAGCCAAATTCTGCAACAGTGTAAATGACAAACAAATGTTTCTTTTACAATTAAATTGTAAGGAAAAAAAGAAGAGAGAGCGATAAATGAAGAAAGAACCAGTAAGTTAAAAAATATCTAAGAGATCAATCAATTGTACAGGTGGACTTCATTTGGATCCTGATTCATAATGAAAACTATAAAAACAAAATTATAATATTTATGAGAACACTTACTGGATATTTTACATAAGGAATTTGTTTTTTAGTTAGTTTTTTAAAAAGTCCTTCTCTTTTAGAGGTACATACTGAAATACGTCTGAGATTTGTTTGAAAATAACACAGGGCAAGGGGAAGTTAAGTGAATGGGGGTACAGATGAAACCAAGATTAGTCATGAGTTGATAACTGTTGGAGGTGGGTCTCTAGTACATGGGAGTTCATTATAGTGTTCTACCTACTCTTATACATGTTTACATTTTTTCCATATGGAAAATTAAAAATGTTTATGCATATAAATTTGCACAGGAAAAGTTCTGGAAGGATATCCACCAAATGACAATTACCTTTAGATGGTAGAATATATGTGGACTTTTACTTAATTTTTTTTAATTCATCTGTATTCTGTATTTTTTCTCTAACAAACATATTTTATTTATATACTTAAAATAGAAATTGATAAATAAAAATTTTAAATGCTTTCCTCCCCAGTAATCTCACACTTTAAATAGCAAACATGGTATCTTTGACTCTTACCTGATATCTGCTTAGGAGAGATGCCAGAATAATGTGAGCTATAAACTAATATGTTCAGATTAAAGGAGAGGGGAAAAAAGTCTCTTAAAATGGTTCTCTCTATATTTTCCTAATTTAGACCAGAGGAATTTATAGTAGGTCAAAGAAGCTAACTGTATCCCACAAACAAATATTACCACAGATATTTCGAAGTTCCAAAGTTCAAGGTATGTTAACAGGAATGTAAGGTATTCCTACCCACACTCTGTAGCTACTCTGTTGTGTCGTAATTCCTGAACACCTCCCTATTTTAGCACTCTGTTCCAGTAGTATTATCAAGCACGCTCTTAACAAAAAAAAAAAAAAAAAAAAAGGACAGACAACTGTATCTTACCGGTGGCAAAGAATGCCGCCCACATTCAATTGTGACGAGTTTATGGCACTTCTTATGAACCAAGAGTTTGCAGTTGATGCACTTATATCCTTGGCGTCCAAGTCCCCATATTCGGTCTGTGCAGATGGCACAGTGAGCACGCTGAAAAGAGTAATTCAACAATATTTTATTAACCAAAAAGAAGGTCATAATCATTTCCCAGTTTGCTGACTCAATTCCCTTTGTCATGGTGTCAACTGTCAGCCCATGACAAAAACAAAAGCAAAAACAAAAGCAAAACAAAGCTTCTTCATACATAATTTTTTAAAAGCTATGAAGGTCAGTGAAAAACAGAGCTTATTTTAAACAGACAGTGAAACTTGCAACCACATTTCTTTCTAAGTCTAAGAATTTTCAGTCTTTACATAATTAAGTTCAGAATAATGAAAACAGAAAAAGTGAATTAAATTAGAAATATACATGGCAGAAAAAGCCATCGAAGGACTCCTAAGCAAACATTAACCTTGCAGGCTGTTCAGAGGTCAAACCAAAGCTCTGTTTTCTTAAAGAGCAATAACCTAAAGTGACTTTTCATTTCAAAGCCTCCCTCCTTCCTTCCTTCCCCCTTTTTTTTTTTTTAATTTGAGACGCAGTTTTGCTCTTGTTGCCCAGGCTGGAACGCAATAGCACAATCTCAGCTCACTGCAACCTCCACCTCCCAGGTTCAAGTGATTCTCCTGCCTCAGCCTCCAGCGTAGCTGGGATTACAGGCATGCGCCACCATACCTGGCTATGTTTTGTATTTTTAGTAGAGACGGGGTTTCACCATGCTGGTCAGGCTGGTCTCAAACTCCTGGACCTCAGGTGATCCACCAGCCTTGGCCTCCCAAAGTGCTGGGATTACATGTGTGAGCCACCACGCTCGGTCTTTCTTTTTATTTATTTATTTATTTATTTTTAAGAGACAGTGTCTTGCTCTGTCAGCCAGGCTGCAGTCCAGTGGAGTCACTTTGATTCACTGCAGCCTCAACCTCCTGGGCTCAAGCTTCCTAAGTAGCTAGGACTACAGGTGTGCACCACCATGCCCCACTAATGACTGTATTTTTTGTAGAGATGGGATCTCACTACATTGCCCTGGCTGGTCTCGAACTCCTGGGCTTCAGTGTTCCCCCTTCTCAGCCTCCCAAAGTGCTGGGATTACAGGCAGGTACCATTGCACCCAGCCTCAAAGCCTTCTTAAATGTCAGTGCTACTGGAAGTAAAAGAGTTTGGAGAGGGATTTCAGGTGGTGGTTTCTATTTACATTAATTAATTTAAGACATGGCATTAATTTTAGAATGGAAATAGCATCCAAAATTTGCAGTTATCAAGAGTATTTAAAAACTTCGCTTCTGGCCAGGCATGGTGGCTTATGCCTGTAATCCCAGCACTTTGGGAGGCTGAGGCAGATGCATCAGGTGAGGTCAGGAGTTTGAGACTAGCTTGGCCAACAAGGTAAAACTCCGTCTCTACTAAAAATACAAAAAATAGCCAGGCCTGTTGGCTGACGCCTGTAGTCCCAGGTACTCAAGAGGCTGAGGCACAAGAATCGCTTGAACCCAGGAGATGCAGGTTGCAGTGAGCCGAGACCGTGCCATTGCACTCCAGCCTGGGTGATACAGCGGGACTCCATCTTTAAAATAAATAAATAAATAAATAAATAATAAATTAATAACTTACTTCTGAAGACAGACTGCTGCTTTCAAACTTTGGTTCTATCACTTACTAGCTGTATGATCTTGGGCAAGTTACTTAACAGCCCTGCACTTGAGTTTTGCCATCTATAAAGTGGAAATATATAGTACCTATCTCACAGGGTTGTTGTAAGGATTAAATGAATCAATGTATATAAGGCATTTGGAAAAGTGCCTGGTACAACCCAGATAAGTGTTTGCTATTATTATTTTCTAAACCGTGAAAATCAAATTACAACACTAACTGGCAAAATAAAGATTAAATAAAGAAAATAAACCTTGCTTGTTTTCTGGCTGCCTTAAATTATATTTTAAAATCCAATTTTCTTACAGCTAGGGTATATTATGTGGAATAATTAATCATCCAATCTGGAGCTCTTTTTTTGAGACTGGGTCTTGCTCCACTGCCCAGGCTGGAGTGCAGAGGCACAATCTCGGCTCACTGCAACCTCTGCCTCCCAGACTCAAGTGATTCTCCTGCCTCAGTCTCCCGAGTAGCTGGGACTACAGGCGTACGCCACTGCACCCGGCTAATTTTTGCATTTTTAATAGAGAGAAGGTTTTGCCATGTTGGCCAGGCTTGAACTCCTGGCCTCAACTGATCCAACAGCCTTGGCCTCCCAAAGTGCTGGGATTATAGGCCTGAGCCACCACCCCTGGCCTGGAGCATTTTTAAGAGTGAAAAGAGATGCTATTAAAAATTACAGGCATACTGCCTCAGGCAAACTGGAAACGTAAGGTCATGTTACTTATGTATTTAAAAGTGTGTAACAAGACTTAATAACAAACTACCTTTCTTTCATAGCAGAAAGGAAAAAAATAGCTGTCTCACATTATCATCATTCAACAAACTACATTTACCCTGTTGAAACGCTTGGCTTGGAAAGTGTGGCCATTGGCACAATAAAGCTTTCTCCAGCGGCGTGCACCTCTACGGTAGATGGATTCTGAAGAGAGAGTAATAGTTAAAAAAAGAAAAAAGAGCAAGTGTGAGTAAAAGTCATTTTATAATTAAGTCTGTAATTTTTTTCATGATACTCATTGCAAGAAAAAAAAATACTGATAAAAACATGAACGTCAAAAAGTAAAATAGATTCATCAAGGGACCAGACAAAAATAATCCACAGGGTATAAATATTTGACTACTACTGCGTGTCTTTTTTTTTTTTTTTTGTGAGACAGAGTCTTGCTCTGTCACCTGTCACCCAGACTGGAGTGCAATGGCACAGTCTCAGCTCACTGCAACCTCCACCTCCCAGGTTCAAGAGATTCTCCTGCCTCAGCCTCCCGAGTAGCTGGGATTACAGGGATGCGCCACCACGCCCAGCTAGTTTTGTATTTTTAGTAGAGACGGGGTTTCTCCATGTTGGTCAGTCTGGCTTGAACTCCCAAACTCAGATGATCCACCCACCTCGGCCTCCCAAAGTTCTGGTGTTACAGGTGTGAGCCAACGCGCCCGGCCTACTACTGCTTTTCTTTTTAAAAGTTTTCCTCCAACTTTTTATTTTGAACATCTTTTAATCCCACAGAAAAGGTAAAAGAATAGACACCTTCATCTTCCACCGAGATTTACCAATTATTCATGTTTTGTCATATTTACTTTCTTCACTATAAAAAAACATACTTTTTTTTTTCTGAATTACTTGGAATTAAATGCAGATATCATGACACTTAAATACCCTTAAATACCCAAGTATCCATTGTCTGAGATTAAGGATATTCCACCCCCTCTACTCGACCCAATTCTACCTAACCACAATACCATTACCATGTCTTAGAAAATCAATATTAATTCAATATCGACCAATATACAATTCATATACAAAACTTCCCTAACTGCTTTCAAAGTGACTTTCTTTTTTGAGACATAGTATCACCCAGACTGGAATCCAGTGGTGCAATTTCAGCCCACTGCAACCTCCGCCTCCTGGGTTTAAGCAATTATCCTGCCTCAGCCACCCAAGTAGCTGGGATTGCAGGTACACACCACCACACCCGGCTAATTTTTGTATTTTTAGTAAAGACGGGGTTTTGCCATGTTCGCCAGGCGGGTCTCAAACACTGACCTCAAGTGATCTGCCTGCCTCAGCCTCCCTAATTGCTGGGATTACAGGCGTGAGCCACTGTGCCCGGCCCCAAAGTGACTTTCAAAGCTCACTTTTTCTATCCAGGATGCAATCAAGATTCAGGGACTGCATTTGATCATGCTTTTTTGGTCTCCTTAACATTCTAAAACATTCACTCTGCCTTATTTGTTGCTACTTCTTTTTCATGATGTTGACTTATTTATTTATTTATTATTTATTTAAAGAGTCTGGTTAGTTGTTTTATATTACATCCCACATTCTGGGTTTGTCTGTTTACTTACAATTAGAGGCAGTATTAAATACCTTTGGCAAAAACAATACATAGGTAGTGTTGTGTATTTCTTATCTCATTACCTTTCATAAGGTACACAAATGTCAGAATATCAACTCCCACTACTGATGTTCAATAATCATTAAAGGTATTGACTGCTAGATCTCTTCATTGTAAAGGTACATTTCACTCTTTGTAACTATCTGTAAAGAGATATTTTGTACCAGAAGCGTATCTTTTTCCCCAACAACTTTTCATCCAGTGGTCTTTATATTAATATGTTTCTTAAGTATAGTTAGAGAAAGAGGTTCCAAATGATCAAATCTAGTCCACCTTCATATTTTTAAGTCCATCGCTATCATATATATTGTCTATTAGTCATTAATAATAACATCCCACAGTAATGGTAATAACAGTAATAGTTAATACCACAGAAATATTACATTAGGTTCCCAAAGTCATATTTTAAACCAAATGTAGCAATGGGTTTACTATTTAAAATTAAGATACTAAAGACCAGTTGCAATATTCTCAATTAGAACTCTTAGGATAGCTTAATACAGAATTGAAAGTTTAGAGCTATTTTAATTAATTAAAAGCAAAACATTTACCACTATTCCTTCTAAAGTCATGAGCATGTGCAGAAACCACAAATGAAATTGAGTTGCCTAATACCCACAATTAGTAAATTATGCCAAATACCAAAAGCAATAACTTATAATCAAACATAAGTTTGCATACTTAAATTACATTAGAACAAAGAGTAGTTGGACTCTTTAGAGTGCATCTCATTAATAGTAACCATTGGCTTAGATATTCCAAAGAAATTCTATTAACAATTCCTGACCTGGGGAAGCTTTTAAGTGGTGGTTCTCAAACTGTAGTGTGCATCAGAATCACCTGAAGAGCTTGTTAAACCTGGTAGCTCAGCCCCAGTCCAAGAGTTTATGAATCACGTAGATTGGAGTGCAGTATTTTTTTGAGACAGAGTCTCGCTCTGTTGCCCAGTGGCGTGATCTCAGCTCACCGCAACCTCCGCCTTCCAGGTGCAAGCAATGCTCCTGCCTCAGCCTCCTAGGTAGCTGGATTACAGGCATGCATCACCACACCTGGCTAACTTTTTTGTATTTTTAGTAGAGATGGGCTGTCACCATGTTGGCCAGGCTGGTCTTGAACTCCTGACCTCAAGTTGATCTCACCTCAGCTCACCTCAGCCTCCCAAAGTGCTAGGATTACAGACATGAGCCACTGCACCCGGCCTGAGTGCAGTTTCTATCCAGTTCTCAGGTGAAGCTCACACCGTGGACCCCAATGGCTACATTTTGAGAGTTAGTTTTAAAATACAAAGATGTCCAGGTCTCACTTACAGACTAATTCATTAGGCTTGGGGATGGAAATCTGGCATTGATCATTCCCTGCATCCCACAATTTTAATGTGTCCAAGGGTAAGAACCACTGTTCCACTGTGGACTATGGTTGGTTACCTGAAGTTACTAGGAGTTGGAGATCTAATAAATATACACATTTCTCTGGGTCAATTGTAGGAAGTCTGCAATATTTAAGACATTTAATAAGTGACTTGGGGCCAGGTGTGGTGGCTCATGCCTATAATCCCAGAGCTTCGGGAGACTGAGGTGGGTGGATCACCTGAGGTCAGCAGTTTGAGACCGGCCTGGCCAACATGGTGAAACCTCAACTCTACTAAAAATACAAAAATCAGCTGGGCATGTTAGCAGCGCCTGTAAATCCCAGGTACTCAGGAGGCTGAGGCAGGAGAATTGTTGAACCCCAGAGGCGGAGGTTGCAATGAGCCAAGATTGCGCCACTGCACTCCAGCCTGGGTGAGAAAGCAAGACTCTGTCTTAAAAAAACAAAACAAAACAAAAAAAACAGTGACTTAGTAATTGTTAAAAAAAAAAAAAAAAAAAAACTGCAGAAAAATAAAAGCCAATTCCTAACGACATGCGCTGAGTGTCATGTCACTCTCAAGTGGTATAACAAAAAAAAACACAAGTGTGTTTGTTATGTATAACTGTGCATGCATAGACATAGATACAGAGATAAAGCAAACAGGGAAAATGTTAAAAATTGGTAAATCTGGGCAAAGGATATATAGGTATCCTTGTTTTCAATGTTGTTTCAACTTCTGCATAGGTTTGAACATTTCCAAAATTAAATTTTAAAACTTAAATTTAACTTAATTTTCCTTTCATATGTGCAACAGACAATCATGTAAGTTGTAACTAAGAACTATCTGAATTTGATCTGGCAAAAGTAGCATTTGGGCAGTCACTAATATATATATATATATATATATATTTTTTTTTTTTTTTTTTTTGAGACGGAGTCTCGCTGTGTCGCCCAGGCTGGAGTGCAGTGGCCGGATCTCAGCTCACTGCAAGCTCTGCCTCCCGGGTTTTTACGCCATTCTCCGGCCTCAGCCTCCCGAGTAGCCGGGACTACAGGCGCCTGCCACCTCGCCCGGCTAGTTTTTTGTATTTTTTTAGTAGAGACGGGGTTTCACCGTGTTAGCCAGGATGGTCTCGAACTCCTGACCTCGTGATCCGCCCGTCTCGGCCTCCCAAAGTGCTGGGATTACAGGCTTGAGCCACCGCGCCCGGCCACTAATATATTTTAAACCGACTGAAAAATGGAAAATAAATCAAATGAATTAGAACTTCTATTTCCTTTTTTTTTTTTTTTTTTCCTTGAGGCAAGGCCTGTCTCTGTCACCCACACTAGAGTGCAGTAGTGCGACCTTGGGTCACTGTAGCCTCAAACTCCTGGGCTCAAGGGATCCTCCCACCTCAGCCTCCCAAGTAGCTGAGATTATAGGCACATACCATGCTAACTTTTTTGTGTGTTTTTGGAAAGACAAGGTCTCACTTTTTGCCCAGGCTGGTCTTGAACTCCTAGGCTTAAACGATCCTCCCACCTCAGCCTCCCACAGTGCTGGGATTACAGGCATTAGCCACTGTCCACTGTGCCTAGCTAAAAATTCTATCTCTGATTTCTTTTTCACTTGTACCATAGCATAGTAACTCTTGTAAAAGTATGTATATAAACACTCACTATCTTCTCCTGGACAAGGCATCCCAGGACGTTCTGGTACACAAGGGAACACTGAAAGAAAATAAATGAACATGAGTTAACAGCATATTTAAAACATACAAATTACACAGAATTTAAAATTCAAATGTAAAAGACACTGACCCAGATTTCAACCTGACCCTCTCTTCATTTGAGACAAGATAGCAGGCGGTCAATATTATTTGCCAAAGGGATTCACTTTACCAAGGCCATATAAAAGAAGGTTTTATTTGCCTTTGCTTTGTTGATATTTTAAAAAAATTTTTTTTAAAGTCTTATAAAAACAAATATATCTATAAACAATGCATTAGGCTGGTCACGGTGGCTTACGCCTCTAATCCCAGCACTCTGAAAGGCCAAGGTGGGTAGATCACTTGAGGTCAGGAGATGCCAGACTGGCCAACATGGTAAAACTCTGTCTCTACCAAAAACTACAAAAAAAAATTAGCCTATTAGCCTGGCATGGTGGCATGCCTATAATACCAGCTACTTGGGAGGCTGAGGCCCAGGAATCGCTTGAACCCGGGAGGCGAAGGTTGCAGTGCACTGCAATCATGCCACTGCATTCCAGCCCAGGCGACAGAGTGACACACCATCTCAGAAACAAAAACAAAAACAAAACAAAACAAAAAACCAAAGCATCAGAAGCTCAAATTACTAATTCCAGTCCCTGTTACATCACTATTTTCTTATCCTTAAATAAATCATTAACTAGCATTTCGTTAAATCGTTGGTATAGTGGGACAAGTTTGTCACAATGAAGGATGAAAATTAAATTACAAAATGTATACAAATATGAAACATAAAATACTAGTTTTTAAAAGATGTATACTAAACTTAGGAATAAATTAACACCAGAAACAGTACCAAAATCAAAAATGTAAATTTATATTAGAAACTATAAATTTATATACTGATTCCAAACCATTTTTATAACAAGGTAGAATATAAAGCAACAATGTATTTATGAATATCTAGTCAGCTATTGCTAGTCTGTGATGTACTAAAGGACATAGCTTAATAAAGAGCACAGACTACAGGAAGCATAGTTCCTAATGCATATTTTTAAAAGCTGAAACATAAGCTAGCTTCTGAAAGCATCTGTGATGTAGTATTAAAAGGCAGTAAGACTTAAAACTGACTGTTTAATACCATTCATCAATCACTTCTTTATGCATTCACTGTAATTTTATTCTGGAAAGAGATGACAAAAAGATAGATTCTTAAAGTCCTATTAGAATCTCAACAAAGTACATTATGGATCGCTTGTGAGTCACTATGTCAAATTCTGGAGGTAGAAAAAATCAGGGCAGGTGTGCTGGCTGACACCTGTAATCCCAAAACTTTTGGGAGGGCAAGGCAGGCAGATCACCTGAGGTCAGGAGTTTGAGACTAGCCTGGCCAACATGGTAAAACCCCATCTCTACTAAAAATACAAAAATTAGCTGGGCATGGTGGTAGGCGCCTGTAATCCCAGGTACTTCGGAAGCTGAGACATGAGAATCACTTAAACACAGGAGGCCGAGGTTACAATGAGTTGAGATTGTGCCGCTGCCCTCTAGCCTGGGCAACAGAGTGAAACTGTCTCAAAAAAAAAAAAAAAAAAAAAAGAAAGATAAAATGAAACCACTGCTTTTTAAAAAAAATATACTGTAAAGGAAAATACAAAGAAATAGTAACAAGGCACTGAAATGATTCATTATACTTAAGGAAAGATTTACATTTGTTTCACTTTTTTAAAAGTTTCCTAAGTCTGGTCTCACAGCTCTCAAAAATGTTCAATGAAATACTGCCAATACATTGCAATTAAATGCAGTATATTAAGAGGTTCTTGGGTGGGCACAGTGGTTGACACCTCTAATCCCAGCACTTTGGGAGGCCCAGATGGTAGGACTCCTTAAGCCCAGGAGTTTGAGACCAGCCTGGGCATCGTAGTGATATCCAATCTCCACACACAAAAAAAAGATTAGCCAGTCATAGTGGTGCGGCAGTGCCTGTGGTCCCAGTTACTCAGGAGGCTGAGGTGGGAGGATCGCTTGAACCTGGGAAGTCAAGGCTGCAGTGAGCTATAACTGCACCAATGCACTCCAGCCTGGGCAACAGAGCAAGAGAAACTGCCTCAAAAAAAAAAAAAAAAAAAAAAAAAAAAGTTTTACATGACAAAAAAGTTTGAGGGTTAGCATAGTTGAATGAAATAAACACAAGTTTGGAATCAGAATTCCTAGATTCACAATCCAGGTCTACAATGTGCCAGTTACATATATGATAACTGAGTTTAGGTTACTTCTTTTTATGCCACTTCCTACATCTCAAGGTTGCTGAGGTTTTTTTTTTTGTTTTTTTTTTTTTGAGACGGAGTCTCGCTCTGTTGCCCAGGCTGGAGTGCAGTGGCGCAATCTCCGCTCACTGCAAGTTCCTCTGCCTCCCAGCTTCATGCCATTCTCCTGCCTCAGCCTCTCTAGAAGCTGGGACTACAGGCACCCGCCACCACGCCCGGCTAATTTTTTGTATTTTTAGTAGAGACGGGGTTTCACCATGTTCGCCAGGATGGTCTCAATCTCCTGACCTCGTGATCCACCCGCCTCGGCCTCCCAAAGTGCTGGGATTACAGGCGTGAGCCACCACGCCCGGCAAGGTTGCTGAGGTTTAAACATACTAATGCCTCTAAAGCATCACGTAAATGGGCCAGGTGCAGTGGCTCATGCCTGTAATCTCAGTGCTTTGGGAGACTAAGGCAGGCGGCTCTCTTGAGGCAAGGAGTTCGAGACCAGCCTTGCCAATATGGTGAAACCCTGTCTCTACTACAAATACAAAAATTAGCCAGCCATGGTGGTGCACGCCTGTAATCCCAGCTACTTGGGAGGCTGAGGTGCACTTGAACTTGGGAGGCAGAGGTTGCAGTGGGCTGAGATCATGCCACTGCACTCCAGCCTGGGTGACAGTGAGACTCTGTCCCAAAAATAAATATAGGAATCATGTAAATAGTTTCACTATTAACCTTTAAGCAAAAGAAAGGATATTTAAGATACCTTACCTTTGGAGGTCACTATTTGTATACATTATAAAATTTCAAGTAGATGACTTAGATTCCCTAGACTCTCAATTTTTAACTTACATCATAAACTTGCTATGATACACTAAGAAATCACATTTTAATATCCAACGAGACATACAGAGATCACAAAATTCCCCAGACTGTAAGAAGCAGATTAATTTTACCTTCTATAGCATGTGAGAAACTACTAAATAAGGACAATTACTTAGGCATGAGTCACAGAGACTGAGAAAATGACATTGAGATTATGTTTCAAAATGGTCAAGAATAAAGAGTGATTTCAAAGAAATTATCACTCTGGACGAGTATGAAATGACTACTCTCTTACCATGAATCAAGAGTTCAGAATCCTTGTTTAGCTCATAAAGTCTAAAGGCTTCTTCTAACTCCAACTGAGATGATACGGTACACGGGTCTCCTAAAAAATACAAAGGTAAAGTAATGGTCACTTTAAAACCCCTAAATGTGATGATTACTAAACAAATTTCATAATGTAAATTTTGAGAAAAAATAAACTCATATTTATAAACATAAATATGTGACAAGGACAAATATTTATTTATTATTATTATTATTATTATTATTATTTGGAGATGGAGTTTTGCTCTCGTCGCCCAGGCTGGAGTGCAGTGGCATGATCCTGGCTCACTGCAACCTCTGCCTCCCGGGTTCAAGCCATTCTCCTGCCTCAGCTTCCCGAGTAGCTGGGATTACAGGCATGCACCACCATACCCAGCTAATTTTTATATTAGTAGAGACGGGGTTTCACCATGTTGTCCAGGCTGGTCTTGAACTCCTGACCTGAGGTGATCCGCCTGCCTTGGCTTCCCAAAGTACTGGGATTATAGGCGTGAAGCACCACGCCTGGCTTAAGGACAAATATTTAGATATTTATTTAGACAATTCAATTTTCTGAAGTAGGTAACATAACTTCCATTTCTATTTGTACAAAAATACTACATGAGGTTCACAGACACTAATTTATATAGATATAAAATGTTGTTCTTTGGGTTTTCTTTGGTGAGACAGGGTCTCACTCTGTCACTCAAGGCTGAATGCAGTGACAGGATCACGGCTCACTACAGCCTTGACCTCCTGGGCTCAAGCAATCTTCCCGCCTGGGCCTCCCAAAGTGCTGGGATTATGGGCATGAGCCACCACACCTGGCCATTTTGTTCTTAACACTGTATATAGGCTGGGCGCAGTGGCTCAAGCCTGTAATCCCAGCACTTTGGGAGGCCGAGGCGGGCGGATCACAAGGTCAGGAGATCGAGACCACAGTGAAACCCCGTCTCTACTAAAAATACAAAAAATTAGCCGGGCGCGGTGGCGGGCGCCTGTAGTCCTAGCTACTCAGGAGGCTGAGGCACGAGAATGGCGTGAACCCAGGAGGCGGAGCTTGCAGTGAGCCGAGATCGCGCCACTGCACTCCAGCCTGGGCAACAGCGTGAGACTCCGTCTCAAAAAAAAAAAAAAAAAAAAAAAAAAAACACTGTATATATCCCAAATACAGCAAACAGAATCTATTCCTGACCACATTTTTTTTTTTGAGATGGAATTTGGCTCTTGTTGCCCATTCTGGAGTGCAGTGATGTGATCTTGGCTCACTGCAACCTCCGCCTGGGTTCAAGCAATTCTCCTGCCTCAGCCTCACGAATAGCTGGGACCAAAGACGTGCAGCACCATGCCTGGCTACTGACCACAGTTTAAATAGTTACTGCTATGTGTCTAATGGGCATGGCCAAGAGCAGGCTTTCTGTTACTTGTTTCTTTAAAAGAGGAAGTGAAAGTAGTTCAATTGCCACAATATGACTAGTTACAAGTCTCCATGTAATCATTTTATCAAATTTTTCCCTTCACATGACAGAGCCTCCTGAAAGGAGTCACAGAAATGAAAAGCTACAAAACTATGGAAGAACAGTCACACTTGAGCTGCTATGAAATGTAAATGAACAGTTTTAGTAACAGACACACAGAGAAGGGACGGAAGAAACAACTCTCTTATCCAACTAGCCAGACAACTGAGTCATCCCTGGCAATCAATGAGGTGGCACATCTGCCTGGACTATGGCATTCCTTAATGAAAAAGTCATTCAGGCCAGGTGTGGTGGCCTGTAATCCCAACAGTTTGGGAGGCCGAGGCAGGCGGGTCACTTAAGGTCAGGAATTTGAGACCAGCCAAGGCAACATGGTGAAACCCCATCTCTACTAAAAATACAAAAATTAGCCAGGCACAGTGGTGTGTGCCTATAGTCCCAGCTACTCAGGAGGCTGAGGCAGAAGAATCGCTTGAACCCAGGAGGCGGAGGGTGTAGTGAGTCAAAATTGTGCTACTGCACTCCAGCCTGAGCAACAAGGCAAGACTGTCTCAAAAAAAAAAAAAAAAAAGAAGTCATTTAGAGCCTAGTTTGAACCTGAGCGAGTGAGAGTGAGTCCTTTACTCTGCCATTGATTTGCTAATTCCTGTAGTTACTATACACTAGATGCCACCAACCCTATCCAAACCACCAGCATACAGCTCAGTCTGCTAATTGAGAAAGAAAAACGAAGTCGTTTTTCCTGGCTTCTCAAAGAAGAGTGCCTCTTCCTTTTTTTCCTCCCACTTGACCACTGCATCCCTACTTCCTTTTATCTTCTGAGCTCATCAGTTCCATTTCCATTTTTTCTTTCCTTCTATTTCCTAGCTCTTATCAGGCAAAGGAGTTTCTGAGTCTCCCTCTCAAAAACCTCTTTCAGGCCAGGCGCAGTGGTTCACACCTGTAATCCCAGCACTTGAGAGGCCAAGGTGGGTGGATCACCTGAGGAGTTCGAGACCAGCCTGGCCAACATGGTGAAACCCCGTCTCTACTAAAAATACAAAAATTAGCCGGGTGTGGTGGCACATGCCTGTTGTCCCAGCTACTTGGGAGGCTGAGGCAGGAGAATCACTTGAACCTGGGAGGCGGAGGTTGCAGTGAACCGAGATCACATCATTGCACTCCAGCCTGGGCAACAAGAGCGAGACTTTGTCTCAGGGGGAAAAAAAAAAAAATCTCTTTCCCATTCAGATTGACACTCCATTCATTCAGTAGCCACAAATCTCAAGAGTAAAACTAGAGACTAAAACTGGAGGAAACAGGTGAGAAGATGAGAAAGGAAAAGCGGCAGGGTCTTTGTTTTTTTCACTACATACTTCTCTTTAATATTTTAAAAATCATAAGTTTGTAATCTTTTACAATGAAACAACTTTTTTTCACATAGTGATCATATCCTTTCTCC
This sequence comes from Macaca fascicularis, assembly GCF_037993035.2. Classification (NCBI taxonomy): domain Eukaryota; kingdom Metazoa; phylum Chordata; class Mammalia; order Primates; family Cercopithecidae; genus Macaca; species Macaca fascicularis. The sequence goes on along the minus strand of NC_088376.1, from coordinate 81,766,110 downwards.
ATGTTCTTATCTTACACACATTTCTCAAAATGCTGCTGCCAGGTTTTAGCCCCAACACTACACCAAAACTGTGGTTGCAAAGGTCATGAAACCAGCTGCTGAAACCTAGGACATCTTTTCAGTCCTTATTCTAGGTGATCTCTCTTGTAGCCCCTGACAAAGTTGCCCACTGAGTATTATAGAAATCCTGTGTCTAGGTTTGTAAAACACTATTCTCTAGGTTCACCAACTGTTCTTTTTAACTGTTTATTCTGGAAAATTTGAAACATATTTCAAAATGTTGTTTTTCCCTATATACCCACCCACTTATTCTCTACCATGGCAGCATTCTGACAAAATCTCTATAACTCTAGATAAAAATTCCTTAGTATAATCCAAATATTGTTATTAACCTACAAAAACTAACAAGTATCTTATTTGACCACAATGGAACAAAACTAGAAATCAGTAATAAGATGGACTTTGGGAACTACAAAAACACATGAAAGTTAACAATATGGTCCTTATTAACCAGTGGGTCAATACAAAATCAAGAAGAAAATTGAAAAATTTCTTAAGAAAATGAAAATAGAAACACAACATACTACCAAAACCAATGGGATACAGCAAAAGCAGTACGAAGAGTTGAGTTTATAGCAAGTAATAAGTGCCTATATCAAAAAAATGAGAAAGGTTCTAAATGAACAAACTACGATGCATCTTAAAGAACAAGAAAAGCGAGAACGAACCAAACACAAAATTAGTAGAAGAAAAGAAATAATAAAGATCAGAACACAAATGAATGAAATTGAAACAAAACACACAAAAGATCAACAAAACATAAACCTGATTTTTTGAAAACATAAACAATATCAACAAATCTTTAACCGAACTAAAAATAAGAGAGACAAGACCCAAAGAAATAAAAATCACAGATGAAAAAGGAGACAATACAACTGATACTGCAGAAATTCAAAGGATCATTAGAGGTCATGGTGAGCAACTGTATGCCAATGAATCAGAAAGCCTAGAAGAAATGGATAAACTCCTAGACACATACAACCTACCAAGTCTGAACCACGAAGAAATCCGAAACCTGACTAGACTGCTAACAAGTAGTGAGATCGAAGCCATAATAAAAAGTCTCTCAGCAAAGATAAGCCCAGGACCCAAAGGCTTCAGTGCCATTTAAAGAAAAACTAATACCAGTCCTACTCAAACTATTCCAAAATATGGAGGAGGAGGGAATAGTTTCAAACTCATTCTAAGATCCAGTAATACCTGTCAGTATTACTAAAACCAGACAGATACATAAAAAAAAAAAGAAAAGAAAAGAAAAAGAAAACTACAGGTCAGTATCTCTGATGAACATTGATGCAAAAATCCTCAACAAAACACTAGCAAACTGAATTCAACAACACATTAAAAAGATCACTCATCATGACCAACTGGACTTTGTTCCAGGGATGCAAGGATGGTTCAACACATGCAAATCAATCAATGTGATACATCACATTGATACAACGTGATACAACAGAATAAAGGACAAAAACCATACGATCATTTCAATTGATGCTTAAAAAAAAAAAAAAAAAAGCCATTTGGTAAAATTCAACATCCTTTCATGACAAAAACCCTAAAAAACCTGGGGATAGAAGGAACATAGCTGAACACGATAAAAGCCATATAAGACAGACCCACACCTAGTATCATACTGAATGGAAGAAAATTGAAAGTCTTTCTTTAAGATTTGGAACAAGACAAGGATGCCCATTTTCAACATGGTTATTCAACATAATGAGACAAGAGAAATAAAGGGTCTCCAAATTAGAAAGGAAGAAGTCAAATTATCCTTGTTTGCAGATGACATAATCTTATATATTTGCAAAAACCTAAAGACTCCACAAAAAAAACTGTTAGAACAGATAAACTAATTCAGTGAAGTTGAATATGAAATCACCATACAAAAATCAGTAGCATTTCTATATGCCACAGCAAATAATCTGAAAAAGTAATCAAAAGAGTAATTCCATTAACAGTAACTGCAAACAAAATAAAATACCCACGAATAAATATCACAAAAGAAGTGAAAGATCTCAGCCTGGCACAGTGGCTCATGCTTGTAATCCCTGCACTTTGGGAGGCCGAAGCGGGAGGATCACCTGAGGTCAGGAGTTCGAGACCAGCCTGACTAACATGGAGAAATCCCGTCTCTACTAAAAATACAAAATTAGCCAGGCGTGGTGGTTCATCCCTGTAATCCTCAGTCGGGAGACTGAGGCAGGAGAACCACTTGAACCCAGGAGGCGGAGGATGCGGTGAGCTGAGATCGTGCCATTGCACTCCAACCTGGGCAACAAGAGCGAAACTCTGTCACCAAAAAAAAAAAAAAAAAAAGTGAAAGATCCTTTCTTTACAATGAAAATCATAAAATACTGATGCAAGAAACTGAAGACACACGCATTAAAAAAAAAAAAAAGGAAAGGTATTCCATGTTCATGAATTGGAAGAACCAATACTGTTAAAATGTCCATACTACATTTGGACATCTGTAGATTGAAAGCAATCTACAGATTCAGTATAATCCCTATCAAAATACCAATAACATTCTTCAGAGAAATAGAAAAAAAATCATTGTAAATTTTTTTTTTTTTTTTTTTTTTTTTGTTGAGACAGTCTTGCTTTGTCGCCCAGACTGGAGTGCAGTGGCCAGATCTCAGCTCACTGCAAGCTCCGCCTCCCAGGTTCACGCCATTCTCCTGCCTCAGCCTCCCGAGTAGCTGGGACTACAGGCGCCCGCCACCTCGCCCAGCTAGGTTTTTGTATTTTTTAGTAGAGACGGGGTTTCACCATGTTAGCCAGGATGGTCTCGATTTCCTGACCTCGTGATCCGCCCGACTCGGCCTCCCAAAGTGCTGGGATTACAGGCTTGAGCCACCGCGCCCGGCCAAATCATTGTAAATTTATATGGAACCACAAAAGACCCAGAATGGCCAAAGCTAGCCTGAACAAAAATAACAAAACTGGAGGAATCGCATTCTGTGCCTTTAAATTACACTACGGGAGGCCGGGCGCGGTGGCTCAAGCCTGTAATCCCAGCACTTTGGGAGGCCGAGACGGGTGGATCGCGAGTTCAGGAGATTGAGACCATCCTGGCTAACACGGTGAAACCCCGTCTCTACTAAAAAATACAAAAAACTAGCCGGGCGAGGTGGCGGGCGCCTGTAGTCCCAGCTACTCGGGAGGCTGAGGCAGGAGAATGGCGTAAACCCGGGAGGCGGAGCTTGCAGTGAGCTGAGATCCGGCCACTGCACTCCAGCCTGGGCGACAGAGCGAGACTCCGTCTCAAAAAAAAAAAAAAAAAAAATTACACTACGGAACTGTAGTAACCAAAGCAGGATGGTGCTGGCATAAAAACAGACACATAAACTGATGGAACAGAAGAGAGAACCCAGAAATAAATTCATACATCTAGAGTGAACTCATTTTTTACAAAGCTACCAAAAACATAAACTGGGGAAAAGACAGTCTTCAATAAATAAGACTCAATAAATACTGCTGGGAAAACTGGATATCCACATGCAGAAGAATGAAACTAGACCCCTATCTCTCGCCATATACAAAAATCAAATCAAAATGAATTAAAGACTTAAATCTAAAACCTCGAACTATGCAACTACTAAAAGAAAAAACTGTGGAAACTCTCCATGACATTGGTCCAGGCAAGTAATTCTGGAGTAACACCCCACAATCACAGGTAATCAAAGCAAAAATAGTTAAGTGAGATCACATCAACTTAGGTTTCTACAAAACAAAGCAATCAAAAGAGTGAAGAGACAGCCCACAGAATAGAAGAAAATATTTGCACACTATGCATCTGACAAAGGATTAATAACCAGATTATACAAGGAGTTCAAACAACTCAATAGGAAAACAAATCTAATAATCTGATTAAATAATGGGCAAAAGTCTGAATAGACTTTTTTTTGAAACGGATCTTGTTCTGTCACCCAGGCTGGAGTGCCGTGGCATAATCTTGGCTCACTGTAACCTCCACCTCCTGGGTTAAAGTGGTTCTCCTGCATCGGCCTCCCAAGTAGCTGGGATTGCAGGCACGTGCCACCACGCCCAGCTAACTTTTGTATTTTTGGTAGAGACAGGGTTTCACTATGTTGGCCTGGCTAGTCTTGAACTCCTGACCTCAAGTGATCTGCCCGCCTCGGCCTCCCAAAGTGGTGGGATTACAGGCATGAGCCACCATCCCTAACCCTGAATAGACTTTTTTTTTTTTTTTTTTTTTAGATGGAGTCTTGCTCTGTCTCCCAGGCTGGAGTGCAGTGGCACAATCTCTGCTCACTGCAAGCTCCGCCTCCCAGATTCACGCCATTCTCCTGCCTCAGCCTCCCGAGTAGCTGGGACTACAGGCGCCCACCACCACACCTGGCTAATTTTTTGAATTTTTAGTAGAGAGGGGGTTTTACCGTGTTAGCCAGGATGGTCTTGATCTCCTGACCTCGAGATCTGCCTGCCTCAGCCTCCCAACATGCTGGGATTACAGGTGTGAGCCACCGTGCCTGGCTCCTGAATAGACATTTTTTAAAAGGAGACATACAAATGGCAACAGATATATGAAAGGGTGTTCAACATCACTGATCATCAGGGAACTGCAAATCAAAACTACATCAAGATATCATCTCATTCCAGTTAAAATGGCTTTTATCCAAAAGAGAGGCAATAACAAACGCTGGAAAGGATGTGCAGAAAAGGGAAACCTCACATGCTGTTGGTGGGAATGTACTTTAGTACAGTCACTACGGAGAACAGTATGGAGATTTCTCAGAAAACTAAAAATAGAATTACCATATGATCCAGAAATCCCACTGCTAGATATACACCTAAAAGAAATCAGTATATTGAAGAGATATGTACACTCCCATGTTTATTGCAGCACTATTCACAATAACCATGATTTGGAAGCAACTTAAGTGTCTAGCAATACAATGGGAGTGCTATTCAGCCACAAAAAAGAATGAGATCCTGTCACTTGCAACAACATGGATGGAACTGGAAGACACTGTGTCAAGTGAAATAAGCCAGATACAGAAAGACAAACCTTACATGCTCTCACTCATTTGTGGAAGCTAATAATTAAAACAATTGAACTCGGCCGGGCTCAGTGGCTCACGCCTGTTAATCCCAGCACTTTTGGAGGCTGAGGCGGGTGGATCACGAGGTCAGGAGATCGAGACCATCCTGGCTAACACAATGAAACCCTGTCTCTACTAAACATACAAAAAATTAGCTGGGTGTCATGGTGGGCACCTGTGGTCCCAGCTACTCGGGAGGCTGAGGCAGGAGAATGGTGTGGACCCAGGAGGCGAAGCTTGCAGTGAGCCGAGATTGTGCCACTGCACTCCAGCCTGGGCAACAGAGCACGATTCTGTCTCAAGAAAAAAAAAAAAAATTGAACTCATGGAGACAGAGAGTAGAATGATAGTTGCCAGAAGCTGGAAATGATAGTGGTGGAGAGTGGGTACAAAACTATAGTCACACAGAATGAGTAAGATCTAGTATTTGGTTCAAGACCAGCCTGGGCAACATAGTGAGACCTCCGTCTCTACAAAAATTTTTTTTAAATGGCCAGGAATAGTGGCTCAAGCCTGTAGTCCCAGTAGGCTGAGGCAGGAGGACTGCTTGAGCATGGAAGGTCAAGGCTGCAGTGAGCTGTGATCATGCTACTGTACTCCAGTCTGGGCAACAGAGTGAGACACTGTCTCAGAAAAAAAAAAAAAAAAAAAAAAGGTTAGAAAAAGTAAAAAAAGAAAAAAAAGATCTAGTACTTGACAGCACAACAGGGTAATTACAGTGAACAAAATTTATTGTATATTTAAAAATAACTAAGAGTGTAATTGGGATGTTTGTAACACAAAGAAATGATAAACGCTTGAGGTGATGAATATCCCATTTACCCAACGATTATGCACTGTATGCCTGCATCGAAATAGCTCATGTACCCCATAAACATATACACCTACTATGTATCCATTAAACTTAAAGTAAAAAATTAACCAAAAAAGTCTGCCCATTTAAAATTTGGCCAAGTATTTCCAACTGTCCCCCAAAAGAGTTATGACACATACATTTATTCGACCAACAGTGTACCTTTCCTAATTTCTTTCTTTTTTTTTTTTTTTTTTTTGAGACAGTCTCACTCTGTTGCCCAGGCTGGAGTACAGTGGCATGATCTCAGCTCACTGCAACCTCCACTCCCTGGTTCAAGCAATTCTCCTGCTCAGCTTCCTGAGTAGCTGGAACTACAGGCGGCCCGCCATCATGCCCAGTTAATTTTTGTATTTTTAGTAGAGACAGGGTTTCACCATGCTGGCCAGGCTGGTCTTGAACTCCTAACCTCAAGTGATCCACCTGCTTTGGCCTCTGAAAGTGCTGGGATCACAGGTGTGAGCCATCACACCTAATTTCTTACAGATAATTACTATATTCTGCATTTTCCAATCCAATAGGTGAAAAGTGATGTCTCACTTTAGTATTTTAAAACTTCTTTAATTATTAGTGATTTTTGAGCCTGTTATTTATGAATTGGCTATTTATACCTTATTATGTAGATTTTTCATCTATTCTTGACATTTATTGTACAATAGAGATAGTAATTCTTTGTTGTAAATGTTGCAAATATTTCCTCTCAGTTGTTACTATTCTTGTATACAAAATTAGGAAAAGTCTTCTCTTTCCAAACTTCCTTTTTCAAAATTTTCCTTTTACTTTTGAGCATTTATTTTTCTTGATGAAATTTTTGTCAGACTTAAAATCCTGTTGGAAATTTGGGAGAAATATTTTCTTTACAGATGGATATGTAGGGAATTCACTTTGTATAATGTGGCTTTTTCCCAAACCATTCATTCAAGTTTCATTTTATGACACTCTATTTAGTTTTTTGTTTCTTTATGTAGTTTCTTCAAATTTCTCTCAGGTTTATTACTAGATTTTTTCAAAAACCAGTTTTTATGTTGTTACTGTAGATTAAATATTTTCTTTGAATATACTTTCTGATTGAATATTTTCAATCTGTAGGGAGGTAAGTTACTGGTTTTCATATGCTCATTTTATAAATGTCTTAGTATTGATATTTTAAGAGGCTAGATGAAAAAGAGTGAGGTCAACATGATTTAACCACATTACACAGATACACTATTTTTGATCAAAACTCAGTACCCTGATAAATAATAAGTCTAAGTGTACGCAGAGAAATTGGAAAAATGGTGTAGCCACTCTAGAAAACTGGCAGTTCCTCGCAAGGTTAAACAGTTACCATATGAAATGAAAACATACTCACACAAAAAGTTGTAACCAAATGTTCATAGCAACATTACCCACAATAGCCAATTGTCCATCAATTGATGAATGGATAAATAAAATGTGTATATCCATACAATGGAATATTATCCAACCATAAAAGGAATTAGTAATGACACTGTATAGGAAACGTCTAGAATCAGCCTATCTATAGAAACAGATGATGGATTAGTGGTTGCCTAGGACTGGGGCCTGCAGAGACAGGGATAGCGGGTAAACAAGTAGTGACTGCTAATAGATACGGGATTTTTTGTTGGGGGGGGGGTTGGTAATGAAAATGTTCTATAATTGATGGTGATAACAGCTGCACAGTTCTGTGATTATACTAAAAACCAATGAATTGTATACTTTACATTGGTGAATTATATCTTAGTAAAGTTTTTTTTAAAGAGTGTGGAGTCTAGCTTTTTTTTCTTTTTTTTTTGGTTTCACTCTGTCACCCAGGCTGGAGTGTGGTAGCACCACCTCAGCTCACTGCAACGTCCAGCTCCCAGGTTCAAGTGATTCTCCTGCCTCAGCCTCCCTAGTAGCTGGGATTACAGGTGTGCACCACCACGTCCAGCTAATTTTTTTTTTTTTTGTATGTTTTAGTAGAGACAGAGGCAAGGCTGGTCTCAAACTCCTGACCTCAGGCGATCCACCTGCCTCAGCCTCCCAAAGTGCTGGGATTATGGGCGTGAGCCACCACATCCGGCCAGAGTCTAGCATTTTTACAAAAGTAAGTTTGCCTGCAAAGTAGCAGGAGCAAAGTTTACAAGTCTGTTTTATTTTTTCTCAAAGAAATAAAGTCAGTCATTAAAAAAAAGACTCCCTTTTTCAGTTATGTAAATTTCTCTCATTTTGCCACAAATATGAAAGTCAGTATCATTATTTCTTTTTTTTTTCCTTTTTTTTTTTCCTGAGACAAAGTCTCACTCTGTTGCCTAGGTTGGAATGCAGTGGCATGATCTTGGTTCACTGTAGCCTTGACCTCCCAGGCTCAAGCAATCGTCCTATCTCAGCCTTCCAAGGTGGGAGCTGAACCCCACAGGCTCATGACACCATGCCTGGCTTTTTTTGCCCTTTCATTTTTTGTAGAAACAGGGTCTCCCTATGTTGACCAGGCTGGTCTTAAACTCCTAGGCTCAAGCAATCCTCTCGCCTTGGTCTCCAAAAGTGCGGGGATTACAGGCATGAGCCACCACGCCCAGCCAACACTTCATTTCTAATATTCCAGGTGAGAAAACTGAGTCCAGACTGTTTTTTAAATAAGATACACACACACACACACAGGCGCGCGCGCACGCTCTCTCTCTGTCATAAATGATACCAATGAGTGTTTTATAAGCATCTTGGCTTTTCAAAATCTAAACATTAAAACATTAAGTCCAGATTTCCCTAGACCCACTGGCTAATTTTGATGTCCCAGAAAGCAAAAAAGGATTGAACCAAATCCAATACATTGCAAACTGTGATTTCCATATTTCAAGTGACTTCTGCAGTTAGGATGATTTTACTGTAGTAGTCTATGAATGAAAAAAGCCAATTCTAACCATCTCACTTTTGCTGGACATCATCTTTTTATCAGGCCAGTATCTGCTTGCTCTTAGTTGAAATCTAAGCCACATCAAGTACTTGTTTTCAAAATGTACCTAGAGACTACCACTTCTGAATAACCATAAGGAAGTACGAAAATAAGAGTTAGTTACTGACTCTACGTATGTTCAAATCCATTTTGTTTTTATTTTTTATTGTTTTTATTTTATTTTTTATTTTTTTTTGAGACGGAGTCTCGCTCTGTCACCCGGGCTGGAGTGCAGTGGCCGGATCTCGGCTCACTGCAAGCTCCGCCTCCCGGGTTTACGCCATTCTCCTGCCTCAGCCTCCCGAATAGCTGGGACTACAGGCGCCCGCCACCTCGCCCGGGTAGTTTTTTGTATTTTTTTTAGTAGAGACGGGGTTTCACCGTGTTAGCCAGGATGGTCTCGATCTCCTGACCTCGTGATCCACCCGCCTCGGCCTCCCAGAGTGCTGGGATTACAGGCTTGAGCCACCACGCCCGGCCTATTTGGTTTTTTTATTGGACCGAATGTCTTCAGTTCAAGCATTACCTGTTTTGGCCGACTGCTTAATGCCTGATAAAACTGAATGCATAAGTGTGAAGCAAAACATTCCAAGCAGTCATCATGAAACTAAAATGAGCAGAAAACTTATTTCTCAAAGCCCACTCTATTACAAAAGCCAAATTCACATCCTAGAGCAGGAATACACCCAGAATGAGACCTGTTCAGTGCAGTGAATTTCAAGGTAATGAAATCTGTATATTAAACTAGCAGGTTTTTTTTCTTGTTTTCCCCAACACATCTACTGTTTTTGTTTTTGTTGCTGCTGTTGTTTTTTACCTATAAAAACAAAAGCAAATTAGGGCATTAGACCTCAAAAAGTTAGGTAAATATTCACAATCCAATTATTTATATGAGACAACCTGACAGGATATAGAACATGAAACACACATGTAACTCTCGTTTTATTTAGTTATTTCAGTATATGCCTAAATTCAGTGCCCCACATTTCAAAGAACACAGCCTAATACCAAAGTTGGCAACCTCTGAGACAGTGTCACACATTCTTCTCCCAGACATCTGAGTTGGCCACAGACTCACAGACTCTCACTCTCTGTTCCCATCAGGACCGTCGTGCTGCCACCCTGCCTCTGGATATACAGTCAGAACACTAAACCATTTGCAAAAGTCACTGTACTCCCTTAAAGGGTTACACTGCTTAAAATACAGATTTGCAAAAATTTTCCAAGAATGCCATAGTTTTTAGGTGGTCATCCTTTCACTATTAGGCCCAATAACAATAGTAGTGAATTTTTGGCTTGTTGCTTCCTTTTTCTGGGAGGTGTAAGTCAGTGTTTACAGAAATATATGCCATCCCATGAAGCTGCTCATCCTCAAATTTTTTTTTTTTTTTTTTTTTTTTTGGAGACAGAGTTTCACTCTTGTTGCCCAGGCTGGAGTGCAATGGCATAATCTCGGCTCACTGCAACCTCCACCTCCCAGGTTCAAGCAATTCTCCTGCCTCAGCCTCCCAAGTAGCTGGGATTACAGGCGTGTGCCACCACACCTAGCTAATTTTGTATTTTTAGTAGAGACGGGGTTTCTCCATGTTGGTCAGGCTGGTCTCAAACTCCTGACCTCAGGTGATCCACCCTCCTCGGCCTCCCAAAGTGCTGGGAATATAGGCGTGAGCCACTGCATCCAGCCTCAACGCTTACATTGGGAGAGATGAAGTAAATGGAATAGCATAACCCTCCATCTAAAACAATTTTAAAACACTGGATTAAACAGTGGTTTAAGGCTGGGTGCAGTGGCTCATGCCTGTAATCCCAGCACTTTGGGAGGCCAAGGTAGGAGGATTGCTTGAGTCCAAGAGTTCAAGACCAGCCTGGGCAACATAGTGAGATCCCATCTCTACAAAAAAAAAAAAAACCTAAAAAATTAGCTGGGCATGGTAGCGCACACCTACTTGGGAGACTGAGGTGAGAGGATTGCTTGAGCCTGGGAGGTCAAGGCTGCAGTGAGCCATGACTGTACCACTGCACTCCAGGCTGGGTGGCAAAGTGAGACTCTGTCTCCAAAAAAAAAAAAAAAAAAGTCTTAAAACCAGCCAGAGAAGAGATGCTTCACATACAGAAAGGAAGTTGACAGTAGATTTTGCATCAGAAACAATGCAAGCTGTAAGACAGGGTACTGAGAGAGAAAAAAAACTTCCAACCTGGAGTTATTTACCAATCACAATCATCTTTCAAAAACACAAAAACAAAGGTGACCAAGCATAGGTAAATTCATAGAAAGTTTAACACAGGTTACTAGGGACTGCAAAAGGAGGGATAAGGAGCTATTGTTTAATGGGTACAGTTTCTGATTGGGATGAAAAGTTCTGGAAATGGATGGATAGTGGTAATAGTTGTACAACACTGAATGTGCTTATGCCACTGAACTGTACACTTAAGAGTGGTTGAACTGGTAAATTTTCTTATTTATATTTAATTACAATAAAAAAATTTTAAAGGGTACACTAGTTCCCTAACTACATTAACAGATCTCAAGACACCTGCTGGGCATGGTGGCTCACGCCTGTAATCCTAACACTTTCGGAGAGCAAGGCGGGAGGATCACTTGAGCTTAGGAGTTTTGAGACCAGCCTGGGCAACACAGTAAGACTCTATCTCTACAAAAACTAAAATAAAAAATTTAGGCTGGGCTCGGTGGCTTACCCCTGTAATCCCAGCACTTTTGGAGGCCGAGGCGGGTGGATCACTTGAGGTCAGGAGTTCGAGACCAGCCTGGCCAACATAGCAAAACCCCATTTCTACTAAAAGTACAAAAATTAGCTGGGCATGGTGGCAGGCGCCTGTAATCCCAGCTACTCGGGAGGCTGAGGCAAGAGAATCACTTGAACACCGGAGGCGGAAGTTGCAGTGAGCTGAGATCATGCCACTGCACTCCAGCCTGGGCGACAAGGGCGAGACTCTATCTCAAAAAGAAAAAAAAAAAGTCAGCTGGGCATGGTGGAGCACTCCTATAGTCCCAGCTACTCAGGAGGCCATGGCAGGCAGATTGCTTGAGCCTGGGAGGTAGGCTGCAGTGAACCATGATCATCACATCACTGCATTCCAGCCTGGGGGACAAAGAAAGGATTTGTGTCAGAAAGAAAAAAAAAAAAAGACATAACATCCAGAGAAAAAAGAGACATTTCAGAATATGGGATACATAATGTCATTTATTAAAAAGCACAAAAACACTATGCTTGAGCCAGGAGTCATGGTGTGCATCTGTAGTTTCAGCTAGGAGAACTGCTTGAGCCCAGGAGTTGGAGGCCAACCGGAGCAACACAGTGAGATCCAGTCTCTCAAAACCAAAAACAAAAAAACCCACTACATTTTGTCATTTATATGTATGCAATAGTGACAGAAAGCAGATCAGTGATTGCCTACGGATGGAGAAGTGAGAGTGAGGAGAAAACAGTGTGGGGATCATAAGCGTACTCCATGTGAGCAGTGGTCTATGAGGGAGAAGAAGACAGGGCAACTGGAGATGGGATGCCAATGAGGAGGACAGACCTTCCCAGATACTGGAGCAGATGACAGCGTCTAAGGGCCCCAATACCGCCTCAAGACTCCCACAGCCTCTCTTGCCTCATAAATAAAAAACTGTTTCTCCACTCACAATGCTTCTGACACCAGATGTGTGAGTTTTCCACAAGCAGATCTTTGATTCTCTGTGGAGACCAATCGAGCGTCCTACAATTTAATTAAATTCTGATACTACCTGGAGTTAGCACAGACCCCATAGGTTTAGGGGCTCAGTCCCACAGACTGCCCCTCACTTCAGATGCTAATTGCAAGTAGTGGATCCTCAAATCAGCCACAAATCAGCCAAATTAGTCTGACTTGGCTACAAACTGGGCATTCCCATGTTGGGACTCAGTAACCAATACTTCTCAGACTTTCTCCCCCAACCATGCACCCCTACAACTGACCTCTCCCAAAGCCAGAATAACTTCTCTGAAGTTCCTTTATAGCCCAAAATCCAGACCCACCAAGGAGAACAACTGTTCTGTCTTCCCCTCCCAGTAAGACCAAGAATGTAATTACAGATTACAGATCCTTTCACAAGATAATGTACAAGTTAATCTCCCTTCCCTGATCCATTCATTCTTCCTAGTAATCCCCACAACAAAATTTCTCTTTTCCCTTCTCCTATAACCTGTTTTATTTAATTAATTTATTTTTTAGGCTACTCAAGTGAAGCAATGGGAATGGAGAAGGAACAAAGAAATCTGTAACTGGCTGTGATCAATTAGCTGTAAACACCACTGCACCTGGACCAGCCATACAACCTGTTTTGCCAGGATATTACATATGCTTCCGAACCCCACTAGGGGGTGAGTAATCTCTGTGGTTCCCTCGTGTAATAAAATCTGTAATCTGTATGACTTTTCTCCAATTAATCTGCCTCTTGTGAGTTGATTTTTTTCTTTTTTTTTTTTTTTTTGAGACGGAGTCTCGCTCTGTCGCCCAGGCTGGAGTGCAGTAGTGCGATCTCGGCTCACTGCAAGCTCTGCCTCCTGGGTTCGTGCCATTCTCCTGCCTCAGCCTCCCCAGCAGCTGGGACTACAGGTGCCCGCCACCACGCCCAGCTAATGTTTTTGTATTTTTAGTAGAGACAGGGTTTCACCGTGTTAGCCAGGACGGTCTCGAGCTCCTGACCTTGTGATCCGCCCGCCTCGGCCTCCCAAAGTGCTGGGATTACAGGCGTGAGACACCGCGCCCTGCCAGCAAGTTGATTTTTCAGCAAATCTTTGGAGAGCAATGGGGAAGCTTTTCCCTGGCCCCTACACCCACAACCCCCTCCTCATGTTAAACAATTTACTCCAAAAACACTTTATTATAAAGGATATTATAAAGGATACAAATGAAGAACCAGATGAAGAGGTACATGGGGCAAGGTACGGGGGGACGCAGAGCTTCCAAGTTGGTCTGGAGGTACCACCCTCCCAGGACCTTGATTTGTTCACCGAGCAGGAAGCTCTCTGAACCCCTACATTTTGGGTTCTTAAGGGGGTCCCATTACCTAAGCAAGACTGATTAAACCATTGGCCGCTGGTGATTAACTCCATCTCCAGGCCCCTCTGCCTTCCCTAGAAATAAGGGGGAGGTAGGCTGAAGGTCCCAACTCTCTAACCACATGGTTGATTCCTCTGGCAACCAGAAGCCATCCTCCAAGAGCCACCTCATTAGCATAAAATAAGGTTTGGTTGGCAGGGGCTTATCATAAATAACAAAAGATGCTCTTCTCACTTCTGTTACTCAGGATCTCATGGGAATCAACAGACCTTAATGAAAAATCTAACCTTTTACTTGAACAAGGGTTTTAGGCACTGTCAGGAACCAGTGATGAATAGCAGACATATTTTTTCATTACATTATAGTATCACACCTCACCTCTGAATCCATCCCCACTCCACCACTGCCAAGGGTTTCTCCCAGGTGAACCCCAGTCTAATTCCTTTTCCTCCCAGGCCTCCAGACAGCCTGGTGTATAAAAGATGGCAGCCAGAATTTCCTGGGCATAAGGTCTGTCTGAAGAACAGAGCAGGGGCAGAGGCCAGAAATAAGAGAAGTAGTTGGGGACATCTCTAGTCAGCTATCTTCTAATTGGAAAACGGTACCCCTGGAGTGCAGGCAAACTTTTCAGGGACGAACAGGCATAGACAATTTTTAAAAGGAATCAATTTCCTGATCCTCTACTTCCATGTGAATTCCCTACTAAAAACCATCTGCCCAAGGATGTGCCTGGGATGAACTGCCCCATCTCATCTCCTTTTCCAAATCTTCTTTTCCCATTTTATAAAAGCAGCATATATACCTACCACATGATCCAGCTATTCTACTTCTGGGTATTGACTCAAGAAAAATGGAAATATATTTCCATACAAGGACTTATACATGACTGTTCACAGCACCTTTTTTAAAACAGCCAAAACCAGAAACAATCCCAATGATCTTCAACAGATTAATGAATTGTAGTACATCCACAGGACAGAATACTACTCAGCAATAAGAAGGAATGAACTACTGATACACACATCTAATACAAGTATCAACAATTACGCTAAGTAAAGAAGTCACACATCCCACCAAAAAGTACATGCTGTATAATTCTACCCATATAAAACTCTAAAAAATGCAAACTAATCTGTAGTAACAGAAAGCAGATTAGTAGTAGCCTGAGGACAAAAGAGCAGGAGTGAGGTGCTGCTAAGCACAAGGAAATATTTGGGGATAACAGATACATTCTCTATCTTGCCTGTGCTGATGGGTTCCTAGGTATCAAAACTCATCCAACTGTAAAGTTTTAATATGTATAACTTATTATATGTCAATTATACCTCAATACATTTATTTTTAAGTGAAATTAAAAACATGAATAATTTATAACCAGTAGAACTTCTCTATAAGAAATGTTAAAGAGGCCAGGTGCTCACTCCTGTAATCCCAGCACTTTGGGAGGCTGAGGCAGGCAGATCACCTGAGGTCAGGAGTTCAACACCAGCCTGCCCAACGTGGCAAAACCCCATCTCTACTGAAAATACAAAAATTAGCCGGGCATGGTGGCAGGTGTCTGTAATCCCAGCTACTCAGGATGTTGAGGCAGGAGAATTGCTTGAACCCCAGAGGTCGAGGATGCAGTGAGCCGAGATCACACCACTGCACCCCAGCCTGGGCGACAGAGCAAGGATCCATCTCAAAACAAAACAAAACAAAAACAAAAGAAATGTTAAAGGAAGTTCTTCAAACAAAAGTTACAAAACTAGATATGCTTGGAGGTACTTAGCTTTCCTTTTCTAATTGCTGTTAATTTTTTCTTGTCTTTTCTTTTTCTTTTGAGATGGGGTCTCACTCTGTGGCCCAGGCTAGAGTTCAGTGGTGCACTCTTGGCTCACTGCAGCCTCAACCTCCTGGGGTAAGCCACCCAAAGTAGCTGGGATTAAAGGCTCATGCCACCACACTTAGCTAATCATCTTTACTATTTTTTGTAGACAGGTCTCGCGGTTGCCCAGGCTGGTCTGAACTCCTGGCTTCAAGTGATCCTCCAGCCTCGGCCTCCCAAAGCGCTGGAATTACAGGCATGAACCCTATGCCTGGCTGTTAAAATTAATTTTTCAGTTTTCAGGTTTGGAGTCATAATACTGCTATCTAAATAGGTGAAGTAGCATTGGCTACACATTCAGCCAAAGAGTTAGCTGAATTCAACTCCTGGCTAAGACTAGCCTGGGCAACAATGTAATAAGACCCTGTTTCTACAAAAAAAAAATTTTTTTGAGATGGAGTTTTGTTCTTGTTGCCCAGGCTAGGTACAATGGCGTGATCTCAGCTTACTGCAACCTCCACCTCCCGGGTTCAGGCAATTCTCCTACCTTAGCCTCCCAAGTAGCTGGGATTACAGGCATGCACCACCACGCCCAGCTAATTTTGTACTTTTAGTAGACATGGGGTTTCTCCATGTTGGCCCGACCTCAGGTGATCCTCCTGCCTCGGCCTCCCAAAGTGCTGGGATTACAGGTGTGAGCCACTGCACCCAGCCAAAATAATTTTTTAAAAGTAGCTAGGTGTGGTGGTACACGCCTGTAGCTAAGAGGCTGAGATGGGAGGATCCCATAAGCCCATAGGTTTGAGGCTGCAGTGAGCTATAATCGCGTCAGTACACTCCAGCCTGGGCAACAGAGTGAGACTTTCTCTTTCTCTCTTTCTCTCTCTCTCTCAAAACAAAGGTGAACTACACTATAGCATCTGCATCATTCACAATAGCTAAGATATGCCCATCAATGGATAAACAGATACAATACATATGGCATATATACACAATGGAATACTACTCAGCCTCAAGCAGAAAATTCTGTCATATTCAACAACACAGATGAACCTAGAGGACATTATGCTAAGTGAAATAAGCATAAGCCAGGCATACGAAGGCAAATACCACATGATATGTGGAATCTAAAAAAGTTGAACTCATACACGTATAGAGTACTAGAGGCTGGAGGGAGTGGGTTAGATAGAGAAAGGAGAGGTGCCAGTTAAAGGGTACAAGGTTGTGGTTAGACAGGAGTAGTAAGTTCTGGTGATCTATTGCACAGTATGGTGACTACAATTCATAATAATGTATTGCGTATTTCAAAATAACAAAAACAGTGGATTTTAAACGTCCTCACCGCAAAGAAATAAGCATTTGAGGTAATAGATGTGTTAATTACCCTGATTTTTTCATTCCACAACATATACATATATTGAAACATCACACTGTATCCCATGAACATATACGATTATTATCTGTCAATTAAAAATTTTTTTAAAAACTGAAAACTCACCTTTGTTAAAAAAATCAAGTCACATTTGTCATTCCCTGTCCCACACTTTTGTTACACAAGAATTTATGAGCAAGAAGAGAGTGGCATGATGGTTACAAAATTACTACTCATTCTAAAATGTTTAGTTAGATTAAGCAAACCAGTTTTTCCACAGTAAAACAAATCACTAAGACTGGTTTTGAGTGTAAGGGAAAAAGGCAGTTGTCTTAAATCTCTTTAAACAGATGAAGAAAGCTTAAGATCTTTACTTGCTCCAACATAAAATCCCAACAATTAAACGTTTGGCTTGAGGAACAGCACTTCTCATATGCCAAAGAAATCAAATGATTGGCCTGTCTTTGATCCTAGAGAATTTTTTTTCTCCAGATCAGACCGACATGCCCCAATGCCTACATGATTAAAACCAAAGGTGACAAAATTACAACTGAAAAATAATTGAAAGTAACTTAAAAATAATTACTGTTGGCTCTGTATGTCTAAAATTAAGAAAAGATTGGTATCAGAATTAAGCAAGGTAAGAAGGATCACATGGGAATCAACAGACCTTAATGAAAAATTTAACCTTTTACTGGAACAAGACAAAGCCTACAGCTTCATAGCTTTCTCCAGAAAATTAGGAAACTTAATAGCTACTCAGGGAGAAAGAAGTATGAAATGCATTATAACAGGACTGTTTCATCAGAAAGTGAATTTACTAAGTACATCTGTTAATTAAAATATGCTACTTTAAGAAAAAAAAAAAAACAGAACAAACAGTAACTGCCAATGCTTAAGTCTCCAATAACTGAAGTAAAATTAAACCAGGAAAGGCTTGCTCCTAGACTTTTGTACAACTCACAAATACACACACACACACACACACACACACACACATAAAAATATATCTTTTTTTTGGAGACAGGGTCTTGCTTTGTTGCCTAGGATGGAGTGCAGTGGCACAACAATGGCTCACTGCAGCCTCGATCTCCCACACTCAAGCGATCCTTCCACCTTAGCTTTTTGAGTAGCTGAGACTATACGTGCGCACCATCATGCCCAGCTAATTTAAAAAAATTTTTTTTTGTAGGGACAGGGTCTCACTATCTCACTATGTTGCTCAGACTGGTCTCAAACTTCTGGGCTCACGGGATCCTTCTGCCTTGGCCTGCCAAAATGTTGGGATTATAAGCGTGAGCCACCGCACCCAGTCACAAATATTTTTTGAGCATAATATTATTTAGTACTGCTCTAGGCACGCAGCTCCAACATGAACGAAACAGACAAGACCTCTTCTCTCATGGAGTTTACATTCTACCATACCAAAAAAAACCACAAAAAACAAAAAAACCCACCAAAAACAGAAAAACAAGAGAAAAAAACACGGTAAGAAGATACAAAGTGAATGGAGGTAGGAAGGCTTCTTGGAGGACATGACAAGAAGTTAAAACCTGAATGATGAGAGACAGCGAGGTGACAATCTGGGAACAGAACTCTCCAGGCAAGGATAATACAAAGGTATTATAAAAATGTTTAATGGACTATCGCTAAACTAAGTACTTCTAATAAAAAGCACTGTCCAGTGATTCCTACATGCGCTGCAGTTTGAAAATCAGTGACTGAAAAACAACTCTAATCAGCAAATAAATGGTATGAAATGATCAGGACAGGATTAAAATGAGAATAATATTCGTTTATAAGAAGCATTTTATTGAATGCTAAGCATAAGTTGCACACTGTGCTAAATTATATATAGTCTCATTTTCTGGCTGAAGACATACTGTGAGACACTCATGAAATTTATAAGTAACCATATTTAAACTATCTTTGTGATAGAGTAGGTCAAAAAGATAAAGATACTCAACCTTCCTCTTAATGCAAAATTTAAAATACCAGGTTAGCATTTCACTTACTGATTTTTAAAAATGTTAATGATTCATAATATCTAAGGTTGGTAAGGGCAAGAATGAAAAAATCCTCTCATTTCATGTAGTTGTGTGAAAAACTAGTTGAATTTTTTAATTGACAAAAATTATATTTGTGGTTTATAACATGATGTTTTGATATACATATGTTTTGACATAGTGGTTCACACCTGCAATCCCAGCACTTTGGAAGGCTGGGTCAGGAGGCTCACTTAAGGCCAGAGTTCAAGACTAGACTGGGCAACATAGTGAGAACCCAGCCTCTATATTAAAAAATCAATAAATAAGGCTGGGAGTGGTGGCTCATGCCTGTAATCCCAGCACTTTGGGAGGCCAAGGCAAGTGGATCACTTGAGCCCAGAAGTTCAAGACCAGCCTGGCCAACATGGTGAAACCTCATCTCTATTAAAAATACAAAAAGTAGGCAGGCATGGTGCCACATGCTTGTAATCCTGGCTACTCAGGAGGCTGAGGCACAAGAATTGCTTGAATCCAGGAGGAGGGGGTTGTAGTGAGAGGAGATCGAGCCACTGCACTCCAGCCTAGGCGACAGAGTGAGACTGTCACACAAAAAAAATCATTATATACTGTTTATGGTAGTGAAAAACTAGAAATAGTCCAAATGTCCATCAATAAGGGATTAATCAAGAAACATCTATAATATGTAATACTATGCAGTACTAAAAAAAAAAAGAGTAATGATGCAAATTGAAATACACTGAAATGAAAAAATGTCCAGTGCACACTATAAAGGAAAACACTGAATAACAGTGTGTGTGTATGTACATATATACACACACACATATATATACACACATATATATACACACATATATATACACACATATATATACACACAGACATATATATACATATATATACACATATATATATATTTTTTTAAATGGAGTCTCGCTCTGTCACCCAGGCAGGAGTACAATGGTGCAGTCTCAGGTCACTGTAACCGCCATCTCCTAGGTTGAAGCGGTTCTCCTGCCTCACCCTCCCTAGTAGCTGGGATTACAGGCACCCGCCACGCTCAGCTAATTTTTGTATTTTCAGTACAGATGGGGTTTCACTATGTTGGTCAGGCTGGCCTCGAACTCCTGACCTCAGGTGATCCACCCGCCTCGGGCTCCCAAAACGCTGGAACTATAGGCATGAGCCACCATGCCCCGCCCCATATAATTTTTTTTAAAGGCCATGGAGGGCCAAGATGGGTGGCACTGAGCCCCAAGCTCCCCATGTCCACCAAGACTGCAAAATATCAGCTGTATATCATTTGTCATGTTAATAAAACTGTTAATAAAGAATTTATAGAAACATACATGTTTGCAAATGCATAGAAAATATATAGAAGGATATATACTAAGCTATTCTTCTCTTACAATGGGAATTGGTGAGGGAAGAGAGAGAAAAAAGGAAAAACAGGGGGCTTCTTTTACATTTCATAATTTTTTGCACTACTTTTTTTCCTGAACAGTGAACATGAATTACTCCAGGAACACTTTTAAAAAATGAGAATGTGTTTGCACTTACCTATAGCTTGGAGCCTCAATAATGACTTTCCAGAGCTCTTTATATCAGGGAAGATAGAAATTATCCCAAATATTGAGCTAAATATTATAATGACATTCCTTAAAATGAAATTCTATTTGTATAACAATTAACAGAAAACTATTGTACAAAAGTAGTCTATTTAGGGTATCTTCTCTTTTTTTTATATTTCCATAGGTTTTCAAGGAGCAGGTGGTGTTTGGTTACATGAGCAAGTTCTTTTAGTGGTGACTTCTGAGATTTTGGGGCACCTATCACCTGAGCAGTGTACACTGTACCCAATATGTAGGCCTTTATCCCTCACCCCCAACCCACCCTTCCTTTAGGGTACCTTTTAACTAGACTTCAACAACAGTCCTGTAAAATAAAATTTAATGGGATCTGCAAAGCTCTTGGGGATCTAGTCTCACGCTTCTCAAACAAATTTCTGTATTCATACAGCTCACCCGTGGATCTTGTTAAACTGTAGGCCAATTCAGTAGTCTGCAGCGGGACCTAAGAGTCCCCATTTCTAACAAGTCCAGTAGATCACACTTTGAGTAGCGAGGGTCTAGCCCAAACTCATACCTCATCACTTCGTACTTCAGATACAGTGAATGACAGATTTTCACTCATCATGTTCTTCACATTCCTGTGCCTTTCTATGTATTCTTCTTCAGCCTATATGGTTTTCTCCTCACCTCCTCTACCTCAAAAACTTTTACTCTGTTATAGGTTTAGGTAAAACACTGCAGATGTATTACAGATGTGTCTTCTTTTGTATTCCTCAAGGCCCCAATGCGTTTATGTTCCAGAATTTATCACATTTGTTACACATGTGTCCATCTCCCAATCAGACTACGGGTTTGAAGATAGGAAATGTCTGTCCTCAGAACACAGATATTTGCTTCTTTTTTGCTTTTCCTTTTTTTTTTTTTTTGAGACAGGGTCTTGAGTTGCTTGCTTTGTTGCTGGAGTGCAGTGGCACAATCAGGGCCCATCTTCAGCCCTGACCTTCTAGGCTTGAGCAATCTTACCACCTCAGCCTCCCACGTAGCTGGGACCACAGGTGCCCGCTACCGTACCCAGCTAAGTTTTAAAAACATTTTGTAGAGACAGGGTCTCACAATGTTGCCCAGGCTCTTCTCGAACTCCTGGCCTCAAGCAATCTTCCCACCTCAGCCTCTAAAATGCTGGGATTACAGGCGTAAGCCTACATATATGATAAATGTTTTCTGAGTACAAGTCACTGAGGTATCAGGTTTCTGCCGCTACTTTGAAATAATGATTGTCAAAATCACTTTCATTCCATAAATTTTCTTTAAGGTAATATTCAGCTTAAAAACACGTAATCTCTTAAAATGTAAGACAACACATATTCAAAATTAAAGTGAAGCTGGGGGGCGGGTGTGGTGGCCCAGACCTGTAATCCCAGCACTTTGGGAGGCCTAGGTGGGCAGATCACTTGAGGCCAGGAGTTCAAGACCAGCCTGGGCAACACTGCAAAACCCCATCTCTACTACATATACGAAAATTATCTGGGTGTGGTAGTGCATCCCTGTATCCCAGCTACTAGGGAAGCTGAGGCACAAGAATTGCTTGAAGTTGGGAGGCGGAGGTTGCAGTGAGCTGATATCCTGCCACTACACTCTAGCCTGGGCGACAGAGCCAGACTCTGTCTCAAAAAAAAAAAAAAAAAATTAAATTAAAAAAATAAAGTGAAGCTGAATGCAGTGGTTCATGCTTGTAATCCCAGTACTTTGGGAGGTCACGGTGGGAAGATCACTTGAGGCCAGGAGTTAGAGACCAGCCTGGACAACTTAGCAAGACCCTGTCTTTAAAAATTAAAAAAAAAGGTTGGGCACGGTGGCTCACACCTGTAATCCCAGCACTTTGGGAGGCTGAGGTGGGCGGATCATGAGGTCAGGAGATCGAGACCATCCTGGCTAACACGGTGAAACCCCGTCTCTACTAAAAATACAAAAAATTAGCAGGGCATGGTGGCGGGCACCTGTAGTCCAAGCTACTTTGGAGGCTGAGGCAGGAGAATGGCGTGAATCCGGGAGGCAGAGTTGGCAGTAAGCCGAGATCACGCCACTGCACTCCAGCCTGCGTGACAGAGCGAGACTTCGTCTCTAAATAAATAAATAAATAAATAAACAAACAAAAATTTAATTCAAATAAAAAACAAAATTAAAGTAAAATATCACACTATTTGATGAGATGCTTACCTCATGCTTAAAAAAGTCAAGTTAGGCTGGGCAAGGTGGCTCATGCCTGTAATCCTAGCACTTTGGGAGGCCGAGGTGGGCAGATCATGAGGTCGGGAGTTTGAGACCAGCCCGGCCAACATAGTGAAACGCCCGTCTCTACTAAAAATACAAAAATTAGCCAGGCATGGTGGCGCACGCTTGTAGTCCCAGCTACTCGGAGGACTGAGGCAGGAGAATTGCTTGAACCTGGGAGGCAGAGGTTGCAGTGAGCTGAGATCAGGCCACTGCACTCCAGCCTGGGCAACAGAGAGAGACTCTGTCTCAAAAAAAAAAAAAAAAAAAAAAAAAGTCAAGTTAATTTCACATCATTTTGGTATAAAAGGGGCAAAACAAAGATTGTACTCTTCAGTATTCTTTTAAATACTTTAAGAAAAAATAAGAATGACATCAAATTTCTAATAGTCTTTCCTTTTAAACTTTTTAGGACTCTTAATATATTTTTAGAACAAATGATAGAATAAGATCTTAAATAAAATGCTTACACAGGCAGCCCTGCCTTTACCACTCACCTTCTTCATCTATCCATTTCATGGTGAAGAGCTGTTCGTTGTCAAAAGAACACATGTCTCGAACCTCATTGCAAAGGCCCTCAAAGGAGATGGAAGGTTCAAAATGTGTTATCATGATATCCCTGAAAAAGAAAAGGAGTTTTAAGTTTGAAAATGATTAAAAATAATGATCTACATATTACTGAATGCTTGACAATCTGATGAACTTCAGTCATTTTGTGTGTGCATCAACATGCACTGCTTCCAGTAAATGATTTCATTAAAGTAAAAATTAAAATATCAAGCTGGGCATGGTGGCTCATGCACTTTGGGAGGCTGAGCTGGGCAGATCACTTTAGCCCAGGAGCTCAAGACCAGCCTGGGCAACATGGTGAAACCCTGTCTCTACTAAAAATACAAAAAAAAAATTAGCAAGAGGCTGAGGTGGAAGGATCCTTTTTCAGGCTGGGACCATGGGAGGCAGAAGTTACAGTGAGCCGAGATCACACCACTGCACTCCAGCCTGGGCAACAGAGGAGACTGTCTCAAAAAAAAAAAATAAAAACAAAAAAATCAAATACATATATATACACTTGAATAATTATACTGTTTTAAATAGTTTTTAAAAATAAAAATAGAAAATAGTTTATTTTAATGACAAAAGAGAATTGCTTGCTTTAAAGCAATCTTTCTGTCAAAGAACCCTCAAGGTTACTAGTGTGAGGGCATAGGGTTGAAAGAATGTATTCTGGAATTAAATTAGAAGAAGAAAATTTCTATAGAATTTCTCTGTCAAAGAATAAGTGTAAAATTATCTTTCTTGAATAAGTGGGAAAAAAATTAGTTACACTGGATATCATGAAAATATAACTTCCTTATCAAAGTCCACATTTAAAATTAACACATAGGTAAACATTTGTAAACAGCAAGGCTTTTACATAAATTTTACTTTTCAAAAGCTAAAAAACACTTATCAGAACATACAAATACTTTTAAAACATCTGTGTAATACTTGAAAGTGTAAGTATAAGGCCAGGCGCAGTGGCTCATGCTTGTAACCCCAACATTTTGGGAGGCTAAGACGGGTAGATCACCTGAGGTTGGGAGTTCGAGACCAGTCTGACTAACGTGGAGAAACCCCGTCTCTACTAAAAATACAAAATTAGCCAGGTGTAGTGGTGCATGCCTGTAATCCCAGCTACTCAGAAGGCTGAGGCAGGAGAATCGCTTGAACCCGGGAGGCGGAGATTGCAGTGAACCAATTGAGCCATTGCACTCCAGCCTGGGCAATAAGAGCAAAATTCCATCTCAAAAAAAAAAAAAATGTGTAAGTATAGGCCAGGTGCTATACTTTGTACTTTGGGAGGCTGAGGCGGGCGGATCACTCGAGGTCAGGAGTTCAAGACCAACGCTGGTGCCTGACAAACATGGTGAAACACCATCTCTACTAAAAATACAAAAATTAGCCAGGCTTGGTGGTGGGTGCCTATAATCCCAGCTACCTGGGAGCCTGAGGCAAGATAATCTCTTGAACCCAGGAGGCAGAGGTTGCAGTGAGCCGTGATCACGTCACTGTACTCCAGCCTGGGCGAGAAAGTGAGACTCTGTTTCAAAAAAAAAAAAAGTTCAAGTATAGACACCCATCAGAGACTCAATGAAGGAGTTATGCTTTATCAACTACCACTCCTTAAGTTCCAGGAACTAAAACATTCAAGGGAGTTTTATATAAACACTTCTCTCAGTAATTGCGAAACCACTATGTTCATAACATTCCACAATCACCAGATCCTTGTTACAGTACCAAAGCTAAAAATGAGCTGCAAAATAAAGATATTACATTCTAAAGGTATAAAACAAATTATGCATGCATGATTTTTTTTCTAGTTTAACTTCAGCATTAGCACAAATTATTTTACCACTGATCTTCAACAGAATATAGTCTCCTATATCACAAAGATTCCCAAAATGGTGAATTTAGATATGGTTTTAGCTGAATTTTTTTAAGCATTTTTAATTTTGCTATTGAGTTTCAGAAGACAAACTGCTTTCAATGTGCCTATATTCTAAAATATAGAATCTATTATAAAGTTTTTCCTTAGGACTAATTGCTTTTAAAAAATAAACCCCCAAAAGAATCAAATTCAGTCCTTCTGCTACCTCACTGTAAGTTTTTCTCCTAAATTAGACTATTCAGAAAAAATACTTTTATTTGCAATAACCATTATAATAATTGGTTTAGGCAAGATTATCCATGAATGGTAAGACCATTGGGCAAAATGTTTTGGGGGACTAGAGTATTCATATAATCTCAAAGAATCACCTCCCAAATTATTAACTATAAAAAAGTCATAAAGCAATTTCCACCTTTTAATAATCAAAAAGATAGTGAACTCAAAAATAACAATTATGAAATATGAATTTGACAATAAAGTAAAAAAGCAATGTTATAAAGCTTTGTCAATGTAATAAGGGGAAAAGAGAAATCTCTTTGAAGTTCAAGGTCCAGTTTTGGCTCAGCAAGGTGGTTTGCGCCTGTAATCCCACCTACTCAGGATGCCGAGGTGGGAGGATCGCCTTAGGAGTTCAAGGCCAGCCTGAGTGATAGAACAAGACCCTGTCTCTAAAAAAATTTTTTTTTAATTAGCCAGGCATAGTGTATTCCCAGCTACTCACAAAGATCATTTGAGCCCAGGAGTTCAAGGCTGCAGTGAGCCATGATTGAGCCACTGGACTTCAGTTTGGGCAAAAGAGTAAGACTCTGTCTCTTAAAAAAAAAACACACTCAGCTTTGTATTGTGGGTTACTAAGTCTCAATGTTATCATCTGAAAAATGGAGATAATCACATCTGCCTCTGAGTATTATCATGAAGACTAAATAAAAATAAGTGCAGCTTGAGTCTGGGAGGTTGAGGCTGCGGTGAACTGTGACTATGTCACTGCACTTTAGCCTGGGTGATGGAGGAAGACACTGACTCAAAAAATGAAAAATAAATGAAAATAAATGAGTGCAGCCAGGCAAAGTGGCTCATGCCATAATCCCAGCACTTTGAAAGGTCAGTGTGGGAGGATTGCTTGGGTACAGGAGTTCAAGACCTGCCTGGGCAACATAGGCAGACCTTGTCTCTACAAAAAAATTAAAAATGAGCCAGACATAGTGGTGCGTGCCTACAGTCCCAATTACTTGGGAGGCTGAGGTAGGAGGATTGCTTGAGCCTGGGCAGTTAAGGCTGCAGTGAGCCGTGATTATACCACTGTACTCAGTCTGGGTGACAGAGTAGGAATGTGCCTCAAAAAAAAAAAAAAAAAAAAAAAAAAAAAAAAAAAGTGCCAAATACTTATCACAGTTCTTTTTCTTTTGTTCCATTTTTTTTGGCTGAGGTTTTTTTTTTTTTTGAGACAGAGTCTCGCTCTGTCACCCAGGTTGAAGTGCAGTGGCACGATTACAGGCGTGAGCCACTGCACTCGGTCTCAGTAACATTTCTGAATAACACTAACTTTAATTCTTTAAAAGTTTTTTTCTTTAATTGACAGAAATTTTTCTATTATATTTCACTAAGATAAGAGATTATTGCTACAATTCAATACCGTCTAGAAAATCCTAGCCAATGATTAAAAATAAAAAAGGCAGCCGGGCGCGGTGGCTCATGCCTGTAATCCTAGCACTTTGGGAGGCTGAGGTGGGCGGATCACGAGGTCAGGAGATCGAGACCATCCTGGCTAACACGGTGAAACCCCGTCTCCACTAAAATACAAAAAAAATTAGCCGGGCGTGGTGGCGGGCGCCTGTAGTCCCAGCTACTCGGGAGGCTGAGGCAGGAGAATGGCGTGAACCCAGGAGGCAGAACTTGCAGTGAGCCGAGATCGCGCCACTACACCCTAGCCTGGGGGACAGCGAGACTCCGTCTCAAAAAATAAAATAAAATAAAATAAATTTTAAAAATTAAAAAAATTAAAAAAATTAAAAAGGCTGGGTGCAGTGGCTCACACCTGTAATCCTAGCACTTTGGGAGGCCAAGGTGGGTGGATAACCCGAGGTCAGGAGATCAAGACCAGCCTGGCCAGCATGGCGAAATCCCATCTCTATTAAAACTACAAAAATTAGCCAGGCATGGTGGTGCGTGCCTGTAATCCCAGCTACTCAGGAGGCTGAGGCAGAAGAATCACTTGAACTTGGGAGGCGGAGGTTGCAGTGAGCCGAGATCACACCACTACACTCCAGGCTGGGTGACAGAGACTCTGTCTCAGAAAACATAAAATAAATAAATAAATAAATAAGATATAGAAAAGAAGAGGCAAAACTGCTACTTGCAGATGACATTATCTACCTTAAAAATTCTAAGACAGGTAAATTATTAGTAAGGTGGAAAGTTTAATTTAAACATACAAAAAGAAAACAGTATATAATAGGTCTATGAGAAGACCCCATTAACAAAAGCACATGATTATAAAATACAGGAACAGGCCGGGCACAGTGGCTCAGGCCTGTAATCTCAGCACTTTCAGAGGCCAAGGCAGATGGATCACCTGAGGTAAGGAGTTCCAGACCAGCCTGGCCAACATGGTGAAACCCTGTCTTCACTAAAAATACAAAAATGAGCCAGGCATGATGGCGCCTTGCCTGTAATCCCAGCTACTCAAGAGACTGAGGCTGGAGAATCGCTTGAACCCGGGAGGCAGAGGTTGCAGTAAGCCAAGATCATGCCACTGTACTCCAGCCTGGATGACAGAGCAAGACTCCATCTCAAAAAAAAAAGAAAAAAATTAAGTAATGAATCAAGCCATTCCATAACATATATCAAAGTTAACTATAATACTACAATAATTAAACCAATAGTGGTATGTGCAAAAATAGATCTCTCCCCTAAAATCAATGAAACAACAGAAAGTACCTATGCACATTGTGAGAAATTTAGTATATAACAGAGTTACCATTTCAAATCAGTGATAAAAGGACAATCTGTCCAATAATGGTATTAGAATAAATTTTGAAAAATAAAAAGTTGTGTCAGTACCTTATAAATGACTAAACCCCAAAATACCAGATTCACTGAAAAGATAATCACTTTAAAAGTTTCATAATAGGTCAGGCACAGTGGCTCACACCTACAATCCCAGCACTTAGAGAGGCCAAGGCGGGTGAGTCACTTGAGGTCACGAGTTTGGGACCAGCCTGGCCAACATGGCAAAACCCTGTCTCTACTAAAAATACAAAAATTAGCCAGGTATGGTGGCACATGCCTGTAATCCCAGCTACTTGGGAGGCTGAGGCAGGAGAATCACTTGAACCCAGGAGGCAGAGGCTGCAGTGAGCCAGGATCATGCCACTGCACTCCAGCTTGGGCGACAGAGCAAGACATTGTCTCAAAAAACAAACAAAAATTAGCTGGGTGTTGTGGCGTGGGTGTTGTGGTGTGCACCTATAATCCTAGCTACTTAAGAGGCTGAGGCAGGAGGATTGTTAGAACCCAAGAGGCAAAGGTTGCAGTAAGACGAGATCACACCACTGGGTTCCACCCTGGGAAACAAAGCGAGACTCTGTCTCAAAAAAAAAAAAAAAGTTGCATAATAGAAGAAAAATAGAATATTTTTAAATGAAAAATATCTACCTAAGACAGCAAGTCCAGAAACTATCAAGGAAATTCTTAAAAAGGGCAGATTTGATTAAATAAAAACAAAAAACTCCAGATTAGCAACAGATTGGGGAAATGCTGGGAAATTTAACAAAATGTCAATGTCCTGTCAACAAATTAATAAGAAAAATAATACAACAGCAAATGGGTAAAATAGGAATAAACAATCCAGAAGAAATATAAATTATCATTAATATATAAAAGATACTTGTAAAAATAAGTTACCATTTTTTTGCCAATCCGACAGTCAAAAATTTAAAAGACAGATAACATGCAATGGGAATATAAGGAAGAAGTTTCACTAGTCCTGCTGTTAAGAATGTAAATTAAGCTCTTTTGGGAAACAATATCAAATTTTGAGATAGGCATATCTTTGACTATATTTGCAAGAATATATATTAAATATAAGGAGATTCCTTCAACATTATTTGAAATAGTGAGTTGATGAAGACAACTTTAAATGTTCATCAACCCGAAAAAAGATTAAACATATTATGGTGGCTGGGTGCAATGGCTCATGTCTGTAATTCCTACACCCTGAGAGGCCGAGGCAGGAGAATCACTTGAGCACAGGAGTTGGAGACCAGCCCTGTCTCTACAAAATACAAAAAAAAAATTAGCTGAGCCTAGTGGTACGCACCGTAATCCCAGCTACTCAGGAGGCTAAGGTGGGAGGACAAGGTGGTTGAGGCTGCAAAGGACCTAGATCATGCCACTGCACTCCAGCGTAGGCAACAGAATCAGACTCTGTCTCTTAAAACAACAACAACAACAACAATTGTAGAACACTATATTACCAACTTTAAAGAGGTCTGTCTATCCTGGCATGGAAAGATGACCATGATTTTTTAAATCAAGTTGCAGATGCATGTGTGGAAATATGAACTCATTTATTGGAAAAATGAAAGGGTATGTCTATGTGTGTGTATGCACATATATATCTATACTTATAAATATACCGATATGATATGGAATATCCCAAACTGTTAACGATGGCTACCTCTAAAAAGTGGGAGCGAGACAGCCATAAAAAAGAATGAAATCACGTCTTCTAGACCAGCATGGATAGAATTGAAGGCCATTATCCCTAGTGAAAAAAATCAGAAACAGAAAGCCGGATACAACATAATCTCTTATAAGCAAGAGCTAAACAAAAGACACACATGGACATAAAGAGGGAATAACAGACATTGGAGACTACAAAAGGTGGGAGGGGCATGAGGGTTGAAAAATACCTATCGGGTACAGGTAATTTTCTAGGTTTTACTGTTTACTGTTCAGGTGATGGGTACACTAAGTGACCAGACTTCACCGCTACATGATATAAGCATGTAAGAAAGAAAGAAATTTGCACTTGTACCCTTTAAATATATAAAAATGAACTAATAAAATAAAATAAGGTGGGAGTGAGAGACTACAGGGGAACTTTATGTGTGTGTGTGTATATATAAAAATTTTTTTTTTGAGACAGGGTCTTACTCTGTTGCCCAGGCTGGAGTGCAGTGGTGCAATCACAGCTCACTGCAGCCTTGACTTCCTGGCCTCGGGTGATTCTCCCACCTCACCCTCCAAGTAGCTAGGATAACAGGCTAATTTTTTTGTAGAGATAGGGTTTCACCCCATTCAGCCCAGGCTGGTCTCCAACTCCTGCGCTCAAGTGATTCACCTACCATGACCTCCCAAAATGTTGGGATTACAGGCATGAACCACCGCACCCAGCCTCTTTCTGTATTTCTGTATTTTTAATATTTAGTTTTAGTGCCTTGCCTTTGTGATCTGTATTTGGCCACTGGTGTCATTTTTGTTTCTATTATCATTCTCAGTCACATTCCTACATAGGTTAGCTGTCAAGCACAGTGCTTGCAACATAGAGCAGACAGACAATAAATAATTGTTCCGTTCTTTCTGACATTTCCTCCTGAATACCTCATAAGCACCTCGAACTCAAAATTCAGGGAACTGTTTCAGCCAATAAATTAACTTCTCCCACAGATCTCTTCCACATTCCCCAGTCTCTCTTAAACAAGAAACCTATGATTGCCCAACTCCCGTCACCCCCATAAGACTACCTTTAATTCTACTGATACTACCCCTTAAAATTTCCACTGAATCCATATACTCTTTTCTCTCTCCTTAAAATCTCTCACCTGGGCCGGGTACAGTGGCTCAAGCCTGTAATCCCAGCACTTTGGGAGGCCGAGACGGACGGATCACGAGGTCAGGAGATCGAGACCATCCTGGCTAACATGGTGAAACCCCGTCTCTACAAAAAATACAAAAAACTAGCTGGGCGAGGTGGTGGGCACCTGTAGTCCCAGCTATTCGGGAGGCTGAGGCAGGAGAATGGCGTGAACCTGGGAGACGGAGCTTGCAGTGGGCTGAGATTCGGCCACTGCACTCCAGCCTGGGCAACAGAGCGAGACTCTGTCTCAAAAAAAAAAAAAAAAAAAAATCTCTCACCTGGACTACTTCAAAAGCCTCCAAATCAGTTTCACCCATCACCAATCCATCTCCCATACTGATTTCAAGTGTTATCTTTCTAAAATGGAAATCTGATTATGTATTTCTCTTACTTAAAATTTTCATCAATGAGAAAAAGTCTGAACTCTGCACTATGACATTCAAGTGTCTTCACAATCTAGCCCCTATGAACTTTCTTGGCCTCATCTCTCACCAGTGCCTACTTCATACTTTATATCCTAATAAGGAATGAATATGAGACTAACAACCAAACTGATCTTAATTCTCCAAACTTAGTGGTTGTTTAATGCCTATAACACCCATCTAACATCATTATTCACCAGGCAAACTCCTAGTTATCCTTTAAAAGCCTCAGACATTTCCTCCAGGGAGGTTTCCATCATCCCAAACTCCTCCCCAATATCCATTCCTGCAAATACCTTACATACGTACTTCAAATTTAATTGTTTCTATTGTAACTCATGTCTTTCCCTCCGCAAGTCTCTTAGTTCCTTAAAGGCAGAGCCTTACCTATCTCTGCATCCTCTGCGCTACGACAGCATCATGTGCCTGGATTACAGATGTTCAACAATATTTACTAAACTCAGTTTGAATAATCTCTGGTAATATTTGAAATCTTAAGCAAGATCGGAATTTTTAAAATTCATGTTTAAAGTAGGCACATTTCAATCATAAAAAAAAAAACAACAGACACTAAAATTGTAAAAGGGGGGTGGGAGTTGCATTCAAAAGCCATCATGAACTAAGGACCTCTGGGGAGAATTTTTCTATACAGAGTTGCTTCTTTCTCCTTTGCTTCCTCAGTTTCTGCTTCTTCACAACTTTCATTTGCACATTGTCAGTTCTGGCCTCATCAGACTCTCTCTGCAACTCCAGCTTCAGTTCCCAGTGCTGACCAATTTTATCTCCATATTATCTCATTCAAATTTCTGAGGGTTTTTTGTGTTTGGTTTTGGTTTTTTGGCACCAGGCTAGCATGCTCTATTTTTTTCTCTCTCTGGCCAAGCTATGGATAAGCTGCCCTAGGGTTAGGTGCCATGGCTGAAGCTCCAAGACCAATCAGCTAACATCCCCCCAACCCTCAAGATACTACTCGTATTTCCTCAGAACCATTACTAAAGTATATTTCTAAAATAATCTTGCATTTCTTTCAAAAACAAGTCTTGCCAAGACTTGTTCACAGTAAGAAAAACTCTACATACTTCTTCACTGAAGCAGCTATTCCAAATATGCAAAGAGTTAACAATCTTTTATTTCTAGATGTGCACAGAAGGAATCCTCTGTATTGTTATTACTGCTTGGCAGCAGTGGTTTAAAAAGAACTTTTACAAGCTTTCTGCAAAAATTTCCATACACATATAATGTAAAGATACGAGCAGTCCAGATGTTGCCTTGGTAAAGTCTATCCCATAATTTCAAGTAATTTTATATAAGGATAAGCACATACATTGACAGTTTATCACTAATTAGCAAAACCTGTTTCTCTTCCTCCAAACTAATAACACTAGGTAATAATTGAAGGCCCCTCACTGGAAACCTTCCTTGCTAGGAAACGACGAGTGCAGGCCATGAGAAAGGCATCTAACTAAGATGTGGTGTCCAATAAAATTGAATTTTCAGTGCTATTAATCTCTTGCTTAAAAATTAGATATAAATTGGTTGGGCAAGATGGTTCATGCCTGTAATCCCAGCACTTTGGGAGACCGAGGTGGGCAGATCACTTGAGGTCAGGAGTTCGAGACCAACCTGGCGAACATGGTGAAAACCCGTCTCTACTAAAACACAAAAATTAGCTGGGCGTGGTGGTGCACGCCTGTAGTCCCAGCTACTCAGGAGGCAGAGGCAGGAGAATCTCTTGAACCTGGGAGATGGAGTTTGCAATGAGCTGAGATCACGCCACTGCACTCCAGCCCGGGCGACAGAGCGAGACACCATCTCCAAAAAAATAAATAAATAAAATAAAAATAAAAACTAGAAAAAAATTAAATGTTATTTGATCTAGAGATAACACGTTTTCACTGAGATCAAGCTTAACAGAATAACAACACTATACACACCTTTGAAAAGAGAGGGCAATTTATTCACTAAAAAATGCTGGCTATTAAATGAGTCAACATTCACTGGAAGGAAATATTGTTAGAAAAGGGTAGTGGAGCCAGGTACGGTGGCTCACACCTGTAATCCCAGCACTTTGAGAGGGTGAGGCAGGAGGATCACTTGAGCCCAGGAGTTTGAGATCAGCCTGGGCAACACAGTGAGAACTTGTCTCTATATAAAAAAGAAAGAAAGAAAAGGGTAGAGGGATAGAGGAAATGCTATGTAATAATGGCCCTTCAGAAGATTGGAGAGAAAAGAAAACTTTTTCAAATGCAGAATGTTCTTACATTTCTTGGAATAAAGGAAGCATTTTCTATTTTAAAATCAGGTAGGTGTTCTAGTTAGCCAACCTGTTTATTAACTATCCTTGTCCGTGACTCATTTTAGCTTCATCTATATTAATGAGCAGCTGACTATGTAATACCACAATCATCAGTTTAGACTATACAAACACATAATCTTAACAGATCTAATTTCAGAGGACAGAAATTTGGTACAATTTAGAGTGCTGATATTGTCTTTAAATGAGGCTTGAAATGAAGGTACCATTAGAAAGCTTTCACTGAACAAAGACCAGTATACAATGGGCAAGAGGTTATCTGTGCCTCAGCAAAATTTCACAGATTTTAGAAGACAATGTTACCTTGAATGTCTTCGAAAATTTTTAGTCAAACACTACAGAAGCTGTATGTCCTTATTCTCTTCTTTTTAATAACTGGAGCAGCCGGGCGCGGTGGCTCAAGCCTGTAATCCCAGCACTTTGGGAGGCCGAGGCGGGTGGATCACGAGGTCAGGAGATCGAGACCATCCTGGCTAACATGGTGAAACCCCGTCTCTACTACAAATACAAAAAACTAGCCGGGCGTGGTGGCGGGCGCCTGTAGTCCCAGCTACTCGGAGGCTGAGGCAGGAGAATGGCGTGAACCCGGGAGGCGGAGCTTGCAGTGAGCCGAGATCGCGCCACTGCACTCCAGCCTGGGTGACACAGCGCGAGACTCCGTCTCAAAAAAAAAAAAAAAAAAAAATAACTGGAGCAATACGCTAAGATAATTTGCTATCTAAATTCATGAAGTACAGCAAGACTTTGATTTCTTCTCAAAGGAGAAGTTTACAACGATTTTCATTTACTAACTAGGCCTATTTACATGTGTCAAACTAATATAAATGGGAAAATAGAAAGAAGCACTAATTTCTTACCTTTCATAGACTCATTGGAGAAGATGATCTCAATTTAATAAGCCAAGAATGTACTGAAAGCCTTAGGGCCAGGCGCAGTGGCTCATGCCTGTAATCCCAGCACTTTGGGAGGCCAAGGCGAGCGCATCATTTGAGGCCAGGAGATCAAGACAAGCCTGGCCAACATGATGAAACCCTGTCTCTACTAAAAACACAAAAATTAGCCCGGTGTGGTGGCGCATGCCTGTAATACCAGCTACTGGGGAGGCTAAGGCAAGTGAACTGCTTGAACCCAGGAGGCAGAGGGTGCAGTGAGCCAAGATCATGCCACTGCACTCCAGCATGGGTAACAGGGTAAGACCCTGTCTCAAAAACCAACAAACAAAAACAAAATAAAATAAAGTGAAACATCTCATTCATCAAATTACAAGTAAGGGTTTTTAAAAAAAGCAAAGGAAGCTTTTTTCTCACCTTGCAAAGTTCATGGCTGACCATCCTCAAGTCAAAACAGTTCTTGTGACAACTACAAACTTTAAAAAAACATACACAGATTTCTTGGTACTGATTTAAAATCAAAATCTCCTTATTCAATTTTACCTGTTTAAACACAAAGGTATCATACTGTCCTATATAACTCCAATAAACTACTCCTGCATACAGTCAGGCTAACAATAAACAGAGGCCAGAGGCTTCATGGCAGCAAACTAGTAAGTCCTTACATCAAATCAACACAACATTTAGGGGCTTAGATTTTCTTTGAAATCAAAACAAGAGAGGCAGTTTGAGAGTTTGCTATCTTCACTGATCCTCTCAGGAATGTAAAAGTATGCACTACAATTTCAACCTACCACTGCTTGAGTTTTTTAAAGCAATTTACTTCTACCTGGACAAGCAGTAAGGCAAGTCAAAGTAGCTGGGTTTTTTGTGACTTCTCAGTCTCAAACCTTTATGGTCACACTAACATTTCACATTTCTAATGCTCCTAAACATAATTATCTCAAAAAAAAAAAAAAAAATTCAAACCACAACTGTATTTAAAGGAAGGGGACACTTTGCGTCACTGACAGAAAATGATTTAACACAATGAACTCAGAACTGGGTTTTTTCTTGTAACCATAGTAAGAGAGTGAAGATCAGAGAATTTAAAACTGCAACTAGGCTAGTCGCACTTTGCAGTATCTCACCCTATCGGGTAGTCGTTCAAACAACACCGAGAAAGAAAGGCTCACAAAATTTTGATTTACACACATGCAACTTAATCTTGACGAGACATAAGTACCCACTGCACGTCCCTGAAAACGCATCGACTTGATTCTTAAATACAACCCCTATGTCTAATATACTGGCAGTGCAGATACACTACGTGAACACAACGGGGATGAAGATATATCTAAGAGAACAAGAGGCGTTAGGCCTGCTGGTAATCAAAACGGCCAGCTAACTGAAGTAGTCCCGTTTTCTATCCCCACAGCAAACAGAGTTAACTAAAGCACCGCTTGGAATCCTCAACTCGCAACCCCAAATACACCCAGACTTAAGGATGCAAGGCCACTACAAAGCTCTCAGTAGACGAGTCTCTCGTCCACACCAGGTGCACCTACTCTATCCCTTAGGTTCCTCCTCGGACCCTACTCTGGCCCCTTGGGTCCCCGCACTGCCATACCTGGGTACCCCTCCAGTCCTGCGTCCCCTTGCTTCGCCCCCACCCCCATCACTTCGTCATTCGCCCTGAGTCACCGGAGCCGCCCGCCCGCCCAGCCCAACCCGCCTACAACACCTCCAGCCCCTCACCCTCCCCTCCTCCATGCCGAGTGGAGCCGGCCTGTCCCCTCCCGCCCACGCGCCCTGCCCCAGGACACTCACCCGCGGTAGTAGGCTTTCACCCGGACCTGGTGGGAA
The DNA here is from genome assembly GCF_037993035.2 of Macaca fascicularis. Taxonomy (NCBI): domain Eukaryota; kingdom Metazoa; phylum Chordata; class Mammalia; order Primates; family Cercopithecidae; genus Macaca; species Macaca fascicularis. The sequence continues at coordinate 81,729,361 of NC_088376.1, read as the reverse complement.
TGGTCCCCGCTGCCGCCGCCTGCGACCGTGTGGGACATGGTGCTGCTGTCCCTCTGAGTCGGCATCTCCTCACTCCCCCGCCTCAACACTGGAGGCCGGGGGTGCGGGGGGGCGCTCCGGACCCCGTGGGGGACTCCGCCGCCCGCGCCTGTCGGAGAGCCGCGGCCGTCAGCCCACCTACCTGCCCACCTCGCCCGCAGCGCCGACCCAAGGGTCGCCTCGCCGGAGCAGCCGGAACCGCGCGGCTCCTCCCACTCCCCGTAGGCGCCGCCGCCTCTACAGCCGCCCGGGCCCAGGACACCTCCTGCGTCGGTCCCTCCCACTTCGCTCGCTCCAAAGGCCCACATTCCGGGGTAGGGCGGGCGCAACCATCTAGCCAGCTCAAGGAGCCTCAATGCCGGGCTGAACCATCCTTACGGGGGCAGAGAAAGGAGACAGAGGGAATGGGAGACGCTGCTTATGGCATCAAACAGGCCAGGAGGGGTGCTTTCACGCGAGCTGTGAAAGAGACAATGACCAGCTCTAGATCACTAAAGTCTCTTCCCTGGAGGAACAATGGTAGGGACAAATTCTACGACACCTCACCCTAGTCTCGCAACTTGGTCACGCCTGCGGTCGGCCGACTTGGCACCCGGGATAGATTTGCGTGCAGGTTTCTGGGATTTGGAGTCCTCATGGCATTCTGGGACTTGAGGTTCCTTGCGCGTAGGGTTGCGCGCCTTCCCGTTGGTGAAGTCTCTCTCTCCAGCGTGCTCCCTGGAGCTGTTGGGGTGGAAAACCTGGATCCAGCTTGGGCATCTGAAGGTCCTGGAAATGACTGGGCTTTCTCACGTTCTAGACTTTATTATCTGATTAAGTCTCCCATCTTCTAATTGCATAAATCGTCTAAATTATACATGTCTTTTTGGGGAACAAGAATTTGGTTACCTGCTCAGCGTAACCTCTTTTATGGAAATAATTTAATAACATATGTAACAAATATAATAAAGGAAGAAAGTCAACCAGAAGATAGGATGAAAACCCGATTTTTCTTATTTGGGGGCCCCCATATCTAGGCCCTTGTAGACTGCCCTTGCATGGAACAAGAGCATAATGAATACTTGCCCAATCAAGTCAGTCAATCCAAGAGCATTTCATTCTGTTAAAAACTGGCTTACCAAGGATTAGAAAGAATCGTCCTTGTAACCTAGTCTCTGACTTTCCTAGGATGTTGGCTCTGACACATAATTTACACTGCAACTACAGGTAGCATGAATCCAGCCCCTACAGCAGTCCTGGTGCTGAACGAGTTGGAATAATCAAAGAAATAGCTTTCTTTACGATGATAAAATAGGCTTGGGGGACTGAGTCATCAGTTATGTGTGACATTTTAGCGTGGTACGACATCCTCCAACTGCTACAGACTTGGATTATATACTCTTACTAAAAATTCCCCTTGAGTCAGGCAAAGGGCTACATGCCTGTAGTCCCAGCCTTTGAGAGGCTGAGGCAGGAGGATCACTTGAGCCCAGGAGTTCAAGGCCAGCCTGAGCAACATGGTGAGACCCCATCTCTTAAACAGACAAACAAAAATCCCATTGAAAACTTGGTATCAGGTTTTCACCAATTGGAGACCTGCATCAGCATGTTTAATACAGAGGGATTAACTATGGAATATACGTTATTTCTAGTGGAAAATTTAGCAGGCTTGTGACAAATTTGTAATGCTGTAGAAAAAGAAATTTATGTCATATAGGGAGTGAAAATGTATAGAGAAATGAAAGGTAAGACATGGAAAATGTTCTTGATCATGATTCCTTAGCATTTTGAAAAATCCTTCTTCACTGACCTCATAGCATGCTTTGAAGGTGACCATTGTTTCCAGAGGAGGCTTACTGCTTACTTTGTCAGCTATGAGAATCTGTACATATTGATAATTTGCATCAATACCACTGTATAAATAAGTTTTCTTTCTCTGAAAGATGGAGCTTTACTTGTGATTATCAGGGAAAGCATTTTTTGTTTTCATTTTTTTAGAGATGGAGACTCACTATGATGCTTAGGCTGGAGTGCAGTGGCTAGTCACAAATGCGCTCATAGCACACTACAGTCTTAAACTTCTTGACTCAAGCAATCCTCCCACCACAGCCTCCTGAGTAGCTGGGACTACAGGCGCATTCCACCATACCTGAATAACATTTTTTTGTTTTAAAGTCTATCTTTTCTGATAGTAATATAGCCACTACAGCTCCCTTAAGGTTGCTGTTTAGATGGTATATCTTTTTTTTTTTGAGATGGAGTCTCATTCTGTTGCCCAGGCTGGAGTGCAGTGGCATGATCTCAGCTCACTGCAACCTCCACCTCCCAGGTTCAAGCGATTCTCCTGCCTCAGCCTCCTGAGTAGCTAGGATTACAGGCACACACCACCATGCCTGGCTAATTTTTGTATTTTTAGTAGAGCCGGGGTTTCGCCATGTTGGCCAGGGTGGTCTCAAACTCCTGACCTCAGGTGATGCGCCTGCCTTAGCCTCTCAAAGTGCTGTGATTACAGATGTGAGCCACTATGCCCAGCCAGTATATCTTTAAAAAAAAAAATTTTTTTTTCTTTGGCTGGGCACGGTGGCTCACGCCTGTAATCCCAGCACTTTGGGAGGCTGAGACAGGCGGATCACAAGGTCAGGAGATCGAGACCATCCTGGCTAACATGGTGAAACCCCGTCTCTACTAAAAATACAAAAATTAGCCGGGCGCAGTGGCAGGCACCTGTAGTCCCAGCTACGTGGGAGGCTGAGGCAGGAGAATGACGTGAACCCAGAAGGCGGAGCTTGCAGTGAACCGAGATTGCCCCACTGCACTTCAGCCTAGGCGACGGAGAGAGACTCCGTCTCAAAAAAAAAAAAAAAAAAAATTAACTTACCATCTGTTTGCATCTTTAAATCTAAAGTGTATATCCTGTATATATAATATCACACCATTGGAACTTGTTTTATTATCCAGTCTGACAATCTCCATCTTAGGTTAAGTTATTTAATTTGGCCCGGCACAGTGGCTCATGCCTGTAATCCCAGCACTTTGGGAGGTTGAGGTGGGTGGATCATTTCAGGTCAGGAGTTCAAGACCAGCCTGGCCAACATGGAGAAACCCCGTCTCTACTAAAAATACAAAAGTTAGTCGGGCGTGGTGGCATGTGCCTGTAATCCCAGCTACTCGGGAGGCTGAGGCAGGAGAATCGCTTGAGCCCGGGAGGCAGAGGTTGTGGTGAGCAGAGATCACGCCACTGCACTCCAGTCTGGGCAACAGCGTGAGAACCTGTCCCAAACAAACAAACAAACGTTATTTGGCCGAGTGCAGTGGCTCACACCTGTAATCCCAGCACTTTGGGAGGCCAAGGAGGGGGTGGATCACCTGAAGTCAGGAGTTCGAGACCAGCCTGGCCAATATGGTGAAACCCTATCTCTACTACAAAAATGAGCCCGGTGTGATGGTGGCCACTTGTAATCCCAGCTACTCAGGAGGCTGAAGCAGGAGAATCACTTGAACCTGGGAGGCAGAGGGTGCAGTGAGCCAAGATCGCACCATTGCACTCCAGCCTGGGCAACAAGAGTGAAACTCCATCTTAAAAAAAAAAAAAAGTTATTTAATTCATTTAATTTTTATGTATTTATGTGACTGGAATTTCATCTGCCATTTTACTCTTTGTTTTCTATGTCTCATGTGTTTTTTGTTCCTCTATTACTCTTTACTGCTTCCCTTTGCATGAATATTTTCTGGTGGATGATTTTAATACCTTCAATGACTTTCTAAACATACATATTTTGAGTTATTTTCTTAGTAACTGCTCTAGGGCTTAGATTATACTTTTTTTTTTTTTTAGATGGAGTCTCGCTCTGTTGCCCAGGCTGGAGTGCAGTGGCATGATCTCGGCTCACTGCAACTTCTGCCTCTCAGGTTCATGCCATTCTCCTGCCTCAGCCTCCTGAGTAGCTGGGACTACAGGTGCCCGCCACCACGCCCGGCTAATTTTTTGTATTTTTTAGTAGAGATGGGGTTTCACTGTGTTAGCCAGGATGGTCTTGATCTCCTGACCTCGTGATCTGCCTGTCTCAGCCTTCCAAGGTGCTGGGATTATAGGTGTGAGCCACCATGCCTGGCCCTAGATTATACTTTTTAAACATATCAGGATCTACCTCAAATTTATGCTAATTAATTCCAATGAGATATAGAAATATTACTTCTATGTAATGATTCCTCCCTCCCATATTGCTAATATTTTTGTAATATATATTACATATATATGTTACAAACCAAACAGTTGTTATAATTATTTATGTAATTTTATGTATTTTAAAGAAGCTAAGACAAGACAAGAAAGCAAGCATATATTTATAGAGCTTGTTATGTTAACCTTTTTATTCACCATTTCTAGTGCTCTTCATTTCTTTTTGTAGATTAGTTACCATCTGGTATTATTTCCTTACACCGATACAGTTTTATTCCTACCTGCCTTCTCTGTGAAGTTATTGTCAAATATGTCACATATCTATATGTTATCGATCCAAAAATACAATTATATTCATATGTGAATGAGTTAAGGAAAGAAAGGAGAAAAAATATGTAATTATACACACTCATAATTATTTACATAATTACCTTTACCACTGTTATTTTTTTCTTTTCTTTTTCCATGTAGATTTGATTTACTGTCTGAGGTAACTTGCTTTCAGCTTGAAGAACTTCTTTTCGTGTTCTTACGAGGTGTGTTGGCTCACAGCAAGTTCTCTCAGTTGTTGCTTATCTGAAGATGTCTTAATTTCGTCTCCATTTTAAAAATATAGTTTTGCTGGGCAGGGCGCAATGGCTCATGTCTGTAATCCTAGCACTTTGAGAGGCCAAGGTCGGTGAATTGCCTGAGCTCAGGAGTTGGAGACTAGCCTGGGCAACACAGTGAAAGCCCGTCTCTACTAAAAAAATATATATATACAAAAAATTAGCCAGGCATGGTGGTGTGCACCTGTAGTCCTAGCTATTCGGGAGGCTGAGGCAGGAGAATTGCTTGAACCCGGGAGGCAGAGCTTGCAGTGAGCCGAGATTGCACCACTGCACTCTAGCCTGGGCAACAGAGTGAGATTCGATCTCTTAAAAAAATAAATAAATAAAAAATAAAAATAAATAAAAAGATAGTTTTGCTGAATACAAGATTCTTGGTCATGTTTTTTTCTTTCAGCACTTTGAAATGTCTGCTTTCTGGCCTCCAACATTTCTGATGAGAAGTCAGCTATTAATCTTACTAGGGTTCCCTTGTACATGAGCCATGTTTCTCTTGCTGACTTCAAGATTCTCTTTGTTTTTCAACATTTTGCTCTTGACATGTCTGTGTTTACATCTCTTTGCATTTATCCTACTTTAGTGTTTGCTGAGTTCCTTAGATGTTTGTTTACATTAAACTTTTTCATCAAATTTGGGAAGTTTTCAGCTATTATTTCTTCAGATATTTTTTGTTTATTTTTCTCTTCTATCCTGCTGGTATCCCTTTATGCATATATTGGTGCACATAATGGTGTTCCACATTTTCTTGATGTACTGTTCATTTTTTCCCTCCTTTTTCCCTCTCTCTTCTTCAGAATATATTCACTGATTACGTCTTCTGCTAGTTCAAATCTCGTGTTGAGCCCCTACAGTGAATTTTTTTTTTTTTTTTTGAGACATAGTTTTGCTTTTGTCACCCAGGCTGGAATGCAGTGGAGCGATCTTGGCTCATTGCAACCTCCACCACCTGGGTTCAAGAGATTCTCCAGCCTCAGCCTCCCGAATAGCTGGAATTACAGGCATCTGCCACCACGCCCAGCTAATTTTTGTATTTTTAGTAGAAACAGCATTTCACTATGTTGTCCAGGCTGGTCTTGAACTCCCAACTTCAAGTGGTCCACCAGCCTTGGCTTCCCAAAGTGTTGGGATTACAGGCATGAGCCACCAAACACAACCAAATTTTTTATTTCTGTACTTTTCAACTCTAGATTTTATATTTGGTTCTTTTTTGTTTTAAACTTTCTCTTTATTGATATTCTCCATTTGGTAAAACATTTTCATCAGACTTTTCTTTAATTTTTATTTATTTAAGATGGAGTTATGCTCTGTTGCCCAGGCTGGAATGCAGTGGCATGATCTTGGCTCACTGCAATCTCTGCCTCCCAGGTTCAAGTGATTCTCCTGCCTCAGCCTCCTGAGTAGCTGGGATCACAGGTGCTCACCACTGCGCCTGGCTAATTTTTGTATTTTTTAGTAGAGACAGGGTTTCACCATGTTGGCCAGACTGGTCTCAAACTCCTGACCTCATGATCCACCCACCTTGGCCTCCCAAAATGCTGGGATTACAGGTGTGAGCCACCGCGCCCAGCCTCTTTCTTTAATTTTTAAAGCATAGTTTTCTTGAGTTCTTTAAATGTATTTATAATAACTGCTTTGAAGTCTTTATCTGCTAGGCCCAATATCTGTGTCCTCTCAAGGCAGTTTCTGTGTGAAGGGGTCACACTTTTCTGTTTCTGTGTCTTACAATTTTTTTGTTGTACGCTGTACATTTCCATTCAGCAACTCTGGATACTGACCCCTGGCTCCAGGGCTTGTTGTCGTTGTTGTTTGCTTGTTTATTTGTTTAGTGACTTGGCTAGACTAGTTCAGCAAAGTCTATGTCCCCCAGTGTGCGGCCTCTCATGGTGCTCCTCAGAAAAGTACAGTTTTGCAATTTTCTGTCACCCTGACTCTCTCCTCCTCTCCTCCTCCTTCCTCAGGGATGACAGTGGGTTTTTTTTGTTTTGTTTTGTTTTTAGATGGAGTCTTGCTCTGTCACCCAGGCTAGATGGAGTGCAGTGGTGCAATCTTGGCTCACTGCAAGCTCCACCTCCTGGATTCACGCCATTCTCCTGCCTCAGTCTCCCGAGTAGCTGGGGCTACAGGCGCCCGCCACCATGCCCGGCTAATTTTTTTTTTTTTTTTTTTTTTTTTTTTTTTGTATTTTTAGTAGAGACGGGGTTTTAGCATGTTAACCAGGATGGTCTTGATCTTCTGACCTCGTGATCCACCCGCCTCGGTCCCCCAAAGTGCTGGGATTACAGGCGTGAGCTCCTGTCCGACAGTGGTTTTAACCAGGTTCTCTGACTTTTTTCCTCATCTCCCTGTAAAGTTTTTGGATGGTTTATCTTTGTTAATATCACTCCCAGCTGTTAGCCTCTACTAATTACTAGCTGATTGCTCCAGTGTTTTTGACATTGTCCTATGGCATAAATTGCTCCACAGACTGATCCAACAGTCATTGTTTATTTATAATTTTCACAAGTTACGATTATTTTACTGGGGAAAATGTCTACTGAGTTCATCATGTCTTCGTACTGGAAGTGCTCTGATGTTAATTTTTAAAGTCAGTATGATATAGTTAAAATAGATATAAGGCAGAAAGAATTATGCATACAGGATGATCAAGGCACAGAAATTATGTCATTTTTGGTAACAAAATACTGGAAACTCTTGCGCTATCTCTTTAGTTTAAAGAAGACAGGATTGAGTAAAAGGGTATAAAAGGAACCTTGCAGGCGGGCGCGGTGGCTCACGCCTGTAATCTCAGCCCTTTGGGAGGCCAAGGTGGGCGGATCATGAGGTCAGGAGATCAAGATCATCCTGGCTAACATGGTGAAATCCCGTCTCTACTAAAAACACAAAAAAAATTAGCCGGGCGTGGTGGCGGGCGCCTGTAGTCCCAGCTACTCCGGAGGCTGAGGCCGGAGAATGGCGTGAACCCGGGAGGCGGAGCTTGCAGTGAGCTGAGATCGTGCCACTGCACTCCAGCCTGTGCGACAGAGCAAGACTTGGTCTCAAATAAATAAATAAATAAATAAATAAATAAATAAATAATTTTAAAAAAGGAACCTCGCATAACATTAATCATATCTTCAGGAAATTTGGTTTCCTTTCTACAAATTCAGCTGTTTTACCAAGAAAATAGCTAACCACAATAGGTAGACCTCTATATTCAGTCTTAATTAACTTTACCAGTATACCATGCAGCGAGGATCAAATATAAAAATGTGTTTGCGGCCGGGCGCGGTGGCTCAAGCCTGTAATCCCAGCACTTTGGGAGGCCGAGACGGGCGGATCACGAGGTCAGGAGATCGAGACCATCCTGGCTAACCCGGTGAAACCTCGTCTCTACTGAAAAAATACAAAAAACTAGCCGGGCGAGATGGCGGGCGCCTGTAGTCCCAGCTACTCAGGAGGCTGAGGCAGGAGAATGGCGTAAACCTGGGAGGCGGAGCTTGCAGTGAGCTGAGATCTGGCCACTGCACTCTAGCCTGGGCCACAGAGCCAGACTCCGTCTCAAAAAAAAAAAAAAAAAAAAAAATGTGTTTGCTATGTTCCTTATATCTTTAAAATTTTGCCACTGCCTCCTTGATGACTGTTTCTCAACTGAGAATCAAATGATATAAAATGGGAAGCCAATGGTAGACACTTTGAACAAGCCTCACAGCCCATTTTATTTCTGCTGTACTTAAAATGGTGCTTACTTAAACCCTCAACTTCACAGAAGCCTATCACCCTTAACCCAGCATTCTTCAGCGGTTACACAGAGCATGTGATAATGTCATAAAAAGGAGAGAACAGTATTTAACTAGAAGTCTTAATTATTTGAAGGGATTTTGCGATCTTGTGGAAATAAGCATTGGGCACTGGACTGAATTATTCTTGCCATTGCTCACTGTGATACCTTTAATAGGAGAAAATTAATGAATTGATGCTCATTAATCCCATAGGCTTAAGAGATTTTAAATGTTTTGGCCAAGATTCTCATTTTATAATCATCAGAGCAGTTGTCCTAATGTGGAGCAAAGAAATAACCTAGTTGGAGAATGGTGAATGAGAAAATAAGCAATAGACACAGGTCCTGTGTGTTTTTTTTTTTTTTTTTTTTTTTTTTTAGACAGAGTCTCGCTCTGTCACCCAGGCTGGTGTGCAGTGGCGCCATCTCAGCTCACTGCAACCTCCACCTCCTGGGTTCAAGCATTTCTCCTGCCTCAGCCTGCCGAGTAACTGGGATTACAGGTGCCCACCACCATGCCCGACTAATTTTGGTGTTTTTAGTAGAGATGGGGTTTCACCATGTTGGCCAGGCTGGTCTTGAACAGCTGACCTCAAGTGATCCACCCGCCTCAGCTTCCTAAACGGCTGGGATTACAGGTATGAGCTAGGGAGCCCAGCAAGTGATCATTTCTTTCTTTCTTTTTCTTTTTTTTCTTTGAGACGGAGTTTTGCTCTTGTCACCCAGGCTGGAGTGCAATGGTGCAATCTCGGCTTACTGCAACCTCCATCTCCCGGCTTCAAGTGATTCTTCTGCCTCAGCCTCGCGAGTAGCTGGGATTACAGGTGTGTGCCACCAGGCCTGGCTAATTTTGTATTTTTAGTAGAGACAGAGTTTCTCCATGTTCGTCAGGCTGATCTTGAACTCCCAACCTCAGGTGATCTGCCTGCCTCGGCCTCCCAAAGTGCTGGTACTACAAGCATTAGCCACCGTGCCCAGTCAATCATCTCTCAATGCAATCATGCATTGCTTAATAACAGGAATATGTTCTGAGAAACTTGTTGTTTGGTGATTTCATCATGGTGTGAACATTGTGTGTAGAGTGTACTTACAGAAACCTTGATGGTACATCCTCCTATACACCTAGACTAAATGGTATAGCCTATTGCTTTTAGGTTACATATCTGTACAGTATGTTACTATAGTGAATGCTGTAGGCAACTGTAACACAATGGCAAGTATTTTTGTATATCTAAACATACCTAAACATTAAAAAGGTAATTCATTGCACTATAATGTTAGGATGACTATGGCGTCACTAGGCAATAGGAATTATCAGGTATGGACCACTGTCCTGTATGCAGTCCATCATTAACCAAAACATCATTATAAAGCATAGGACTATATCATATTCATTGTTTTACTTAAGCTTCAGGGCAGAAGCTGTGACCAGAAATGACCAAAATTTCTTACTGGAGTTTTTTTTTTTTTTTTTTTTTTTTTTTTTTTTAATTTTTTTTTTTGAGACGGAGTCTCGCTCTGTCGCCCAGGCTGGAGTGCAGTGGCCGGATCTCAGCTCACTGCAAGCTCCGCCTCCCGGGTTCACGCCATTCTCCTGCCTCAGCCTCCCGAGTAGCTGGGACTACAGGCGCCCGCCACCTCGCCCGGCTAGTTTTTTTTTGTATTTTAGTAGAGACGGGGTTTCACTGTGTTAGCCAGGATGGTCTCGATCTCCTGACCTCATGATCCGCCCGTCTCGGCCTCCCAAAGTGCTGGGATTACAGGCTTGAGCCACCGCGCCCGGCCCTTACTGGAGTTTTGACAGCTGAAGTTCATGAGAGAATTTCGTTTTTTTTCTATTAATTAATCTTACTGAGTTAGCATAGATAGCAAACAAACACATGTCCCCATGACTTCCTTGCCTCCTTTTTTCGCTTCGTCTCCTATCCTCTTCACCAGTCCACTGATGTTGCCAACTTTATCTGTAAGCCATTTCTGAGTACTCCCTTCACTCCTTTACATTATAGAGAGTACTTTTTTACATTATAAGGGAGTACTTTATATAGACTTTTTTACATTATAGTTACCCAATCTTACACTACAGATGATGACATACAGCAGTTTGAGCCTTAATCTGTTTTGCCTTTGAAATATAATTGCTTTACTTCGAATTTATTTATTTATTTATTTTTGAAACGGAGTCTTGCTCTGTCACCCAGGCTGGAGTGCAGTGGCATGATCTCGGCTTCCTGCAACCTCCACCTCCCAGGTTCAAGGGATTCTCCTGCCTCACCTCCTGAGTAACTGGGACTACAGGCACAGCGCCCCCATGCTTTGGTAAGTTTTGTATTTTTATTAGAGATGGGGTTTCACCATATTCGCCAGGCTGGTCTCAAGCTTCTGACCTCAGGTGATCCTCCCGCCTTGGCCTCCCAAACTGCTGGGATTACAGGCATTAGCCACCACGCCCGGCCCTTTACTTTGAATTTAAAGTAATATAAATAAAAAATTAATGTCGTATGTTCCCTGATAATCACAGAAAGGGGAGTTCATTTATTGATGCCAGTGACACATATCCCTGTCTTTATATACAGAGTATCCACTGGTTATCCTGAAATGCCCACCCTAACTCAATCCCCACTATCCTTGCCTGACTTTCGCTTCCCTTCTCTAGGACCTATCGACAAACTAACCTTTGCACCCAGGCTGTTGGGTGTCCATTATCTTCACTCTTTCTCTTCCTCTGTACTCCTGCTCTGTAATCTGTTTATACACCAGTTACAGTACATATTGCATAGTATCATAGTACTTTCTTTTCTTTTCGATATGGAATTTCACTCTTATTGTCCAGGCTGGAGTGTAATGGTGTGATCTCAGCTCACTGAAACCTCTGCCTCCCAGGTTCAAGTGATTCTCTTGTCTTAGCCTCCCAAGTAGCTGGGATGTTAGGCACCCGCCACCACGCCCAGCTAATTTTTGTATTTTTAGTAGAGACGGGGTTTCACCATGTTAGCCAGGCTGGTCTCGATTTCCTGATCTGGTGATCTGCCCACCTCTGTCTCCCAAAGTGCTGGGATTACAGGTGTGAGCTACCGCACCCGGCCTGTACTTTATTTTCTTGTGGGCACATCTACAAAGCTGAAACTGTAATTTGTTCATCTTTCTGCCCCCCATACCTAGCACATAATAGGTGTTGAATAACATCTGTTGACACTGAACAATACCACTTTGCTACATTTTCCTTATCTGTAAGATAAGGGTAATAACATTCTTTATTTAATAAGGATTTCCTGAGGTGGGATTAATTGTTTAATTCTTAAAATGTAAAGTAGGACAGTCTGGGTGCGGTGGCTCATGCCTGTAATCCCAGCACTTTGGGAGGCAGGTGGGTGGATTACATGAGGTCAGGAGATTGAGACCAGCCTCACCAACATGGTGAAATCCCATCTCTACCAAAAATACAAAAGAATTAGCTGGGCATGGTGGGAGGCGCCTGTAATCCCAGTTACTCGGGAGGTTGAGGCAGGACAATCATTTGAACCCCGGGGGCAGAGGTTGCAGTGAGCCAAGACCACGCCATTGCACTTCAGCCTGGGCAACGAGAGCGAAACTCTGTCTCAAAAAAAAAAAAAAGTAAAGTAGAACAATGTTAATGCAAAAAAAAAAGAAGTGAAAGAAGAGATTTGTTTTACTGAACCACAGATGGGGGGTTCCATTAACCACAGGAGTCAACAGTTAAAAAAAAGAATTATGGAACACTCATTTAATGAAAGCCACTGAATACTAAAAGAAGTCTAAGAAACCTCGAGATAATTGACTCTTACAGGGTTAACTTGTGTCAAGCACTATGCCCTCTGCATTTTTTTCAAGAAAGTTACAATCCAGATGTGATGTCAGATCACATACTAGTGAAGAGAAAAAATGCAAAATAGTGCCAGCTATGTGTCAGTAAATTATAAATTGCGATAGCACATAAGTCTACCTCATCTTCTTTGATAACTCTTCTTATTTGCTTTGAGAACCCGCTTGTGTCGGGCTAGACTAAAAGGCACAAAGTAGACTAATAAAATGACATGCTGAAAGAGTTTGTACCATGTACACGGTCACTAACAACAATTAACCAAAACATGTAAGCCACCCTCCAATTTAAAAAGGCAAACGTGTTTTTGAGGATGGCACATTCAACGGAAAATATAAACCTAGTCCAGAGTCGGTGGCTCCCAGCACTTTGGGAGGCCCAGGCAGAAGGAGCCTAAGAATTTGAGACCAGCCTCGCCAATATGGTGAGACCTCGCCTCTACAAAATAATGTAAAAAACAAAAACAAACAAACAAAAAACATTACCAGCCTGGACAACATGTTGAAACTCTTGTCTCTACAAAAAATAGAAAAATTAGCCGGGGATGGTGGCTCGCACCTCTAGTCCCAGCTACTTGGAAGAATGAGGCATGAGAATCATTTGAGCCCGGGCAGCAGAGGCTGCGGTGAGCCACTGTACTCCAGCCTCGGCAACACAGTGAGACCCTGTCTCAAAAAAACCCACAAAAACATTAGCCAAGCGTGGTGGGGCGCTCCTGTAGTCCCAGTCCTTCCCTGTAGTCTCCTGGGGAGGCTGAGGTGGGAGAATCACTTGAGCCACAGAGGCGGAGGTTGCAGTGAGCTGAGATCGAGTCACGGCACTCCAGCCTGGGAGACAGAATAAGACCCTGGCTCAAAAAAAAAAAAAAAAAAAAAAAAAAAAAAAAAAAAAAAAAGGCCGGGCGCGGTGGCTCAAGCCTGTAATCCCAGCACTTTGGGAGGCCGAGACGGACGGATCACGAGGTCAGGAGATCGAGACCATCCTGGCTAACACGGTGAAACCCCGTCTCTACTAAAAAATACAAAAAGCTAGCCGGGCGAGGTGGCGGGCGCCTGTAGTCCCAGCTATTCGGGAGGCTGAGGCAGGAGAATGGCGTAAACCTGGGAGGCGGAGCTTGCAGTGAGCTGAGATCCGGCCACTGCACTCCAGCCCAGGCGACAGAGCAAGACTTCGTCTCAAAAAAAGAAAAAAAAAAAAAGAGAGAGAAAGAAAATATAAACCTATTTTAATAGTATCCCTGCTACAGCCCCTCGCCCACCTCCACAATGGCCTCCTTCAATTATCGAGTTCTCTCCCACAGCCTCTGGAGTAAATGCCTCCTCCTAGCAAAGTTGCTAACTGCTCCCCCGACACAGAAGACTAGCTCATTTTCTCCACCACTTCCGCCTATTTCCTAATGGACTCAAGTGTTTTCATATTGAATTTCTGCTGACCTTGAATTGAACTAAACTATATCCTATTTTGGGCCACAGATAAATCAGGGGGAAAGTAGAGTTCATAGTCTGCGATGATTTTCTGGCTGCCTAATCACATATACAATGTCAATGGGAATAGCACTCTAGAGATAAAGCTGCTTTAGTTCACCTGCACCCCGTGCTTTTCACCCCATGACTCAAGCAGGAGATATTTTACTGAATTGGATGGCTTCCTATTCTGGATAAGAATAACAAATTAGGAAGCCCTCTATAATTAAATCATCCCAGGGCTCCATACACTGAGCCTTTTAAAGCAAGGCTCCCATTGTCATTAGGTGCCTCAAGCAGGAGGCAGGAATCTTATATTTTAAGTTCTTTGTGGCACACGGAAAATTGTAAAAACTCAACCAATATTAGCCTATGGTTTATGTACACTTGAGTATTAAAATGAATCTTAATGTGATAGGAGGGAACCCAGCAACAACAAGCAGAGCAAGTCTTTATTTTCTGCTTCCCTTGTTAATTTAAAGCTGTGACCCGGAAAGTTAGTTCAGCCTGCTGAGTAGTCTGTGTCCTCAAGTCAAACACAACTCTTACATAAGTGACTCTCATTTTATGTAACTTGAAATATTTCAATCAGAATCATGGAATGGTAGATACGACTAGCTGGAAGTTACTCTATGTTGTCTATGTCAGTCCTCTCATACTTCACTATATATACAAATAAGGTGGGGATCCTTCCTTCCTTCCTTCCTTCCTTCCTTCCTTCCTTCCTTCCTTCCTTCCTTCCTTCCCTCCTTCCTTCCTTCTTTTAGATGGAGTCTCACTCTGTCACCCAGGCTGGAGTGCAGTGGTGCGATCTCGGCTCACTGCAACCTCTTGGCTTCAAGCGATTCTCCTGTCTCAGCCTCCCAGATATCTAGGATTACAGGCACCCGCCACCACGCCCAGCTAATTTCTGTATTTTTACCAGAGATGGGGTTTCACCATGTTGGCCAGGCTGGTCTTGAACTCCCGACCTCAGGATCACCTTTGGCCTCCTCCCAAAGTGCTGGGATTACAGGTGTGAGCCACCATGCCCAGCCTAGGTGGGGATTTTGTTAAAGTTCAGGTTCTGATTTAGACGGTCTAGAATTGGGCCCCAGATTCTGCATTTCAAACCAATTTTCTTTTTTTTTCTTTTTGAGACGGAGTCTTGCTCTGTTGTCCAGGCTGGAGTGCAGTGGTGCGATCTCAGCTCACTGCAAGCTCTGCCTCCCAGGTTCATGCCATTCTCCTGCCTCTGCCTCCCGAGTAGCTGGGACTACAGGCGCCCACCACCACACCCGGCTAATTTTTTGTATTTTTTAGTAGAGATGGGGTTACACCATGTTAGCCAGGATGGTCTCAATCTCCTGGCCTTGTGATCTGCCTGCCTCGGCCTCCCAAAGTGCTGGGATTACAGGCTTGAGCCACTGCACCCAGCTCTCAAGGCAATTTTCACGTGATGATGCTGCTCATGTATCGATTACAGTTTGAGGAGCAAAACATCTAGGCTAATTCCCTTGTTTTATAAATGAAGTCCAGAGAAGTGAAATGACTCCGTGATTTTACATCTGTTTCAATTTTTTTATTCATTAACATAATTTTAAAATAGCATAAATTTGAAACAGGAACTGATTTCTGGGAGATGAGAAAAAATTTGTAAGTTCACAAAATTCTTAGTTTTGTTATTTATTTTTTTATTTTCCATGATCTAAAAACATGCTAATAGCATGTGCTGGATTCACTGTCACAAGGGTGTCACTTTAACCCACAATAATTTGTTCTTATCATAATCAGTTAATAGGTTCACTGTATTTCCACAGATGTATGACAGTGTACTGAACATCATATCATGATATACTCATCCTTTCTCATTCTGCCACCTTTTATTTAATCTTAATTTTATATTTTAACTCAAACAGTTCCAGAGATTATACTTATGTTCAGCAAGGATGCTAGATTATTCCATTATTACAATAGGAGGCTAGATTATTCCATTTCTTTCCCTTATCTCATAACTAGGAAGCACACTTGAGATAAAAAGACAGGCTGGGTGCAGTAGCTCACGCCTTTAATCCCAGCACTTTGGGAGGCCGAGGCAGGAGGACCACGAGGTCAGGAGATTTAGACCATCCTGGCTAACATAATGAAACCCTGTCTCTACTAAAAATACAAAAAAAAAAAAAAAAAAAAAAAGCCAGGAATGGTGGTGTGTGCCTGTAGTCCCAGCTACTCTGGAGGCTGAGGCAGGAGAATTGCTTGAACCCAGGAGGTGAAAGTTGCAGTGAGCTGAGATCATGCCACTGCACTCCAGCCTGGGTGACAGAACGAGACTTTGCCTCTCAAAA
Organism: Macaca fascicularis; assembly: GCF_037993035.2. Lineage (NCBI taxonomy): Eukaryota > Metazoa > Chordata > Mammalia > Primates > Cercopithecidae > Macaca > Macaca fascicularis. The sequence goes on along the minus strand of NC_088376.1, from coordinate 81,713,173 downwards.
AAAAAAAAAAAAAAGAGAGAGATAAAAAGAGAAACATTCAGCCAGCCATGGTGGCATGCACCTGTGGTCTGAGCTACTTGGGAGGCTGAGGTGGGAGGATCGCTAGAGGATGGGAAGTTGAAGCTGAAGGGAACAATGATACACCACTGCATTCCAGCCTGGGCGACACAGCAAGATCTTGCCTCAAAAGAAAAAAAAAAAAGAGAGAGAAACATAGGATGTCTTTCTTTACTTTCTGACTCAGTAATTAAAAATTATAGCTCAGAGTTCCCTTAAGAGTTAGTTTAATTTGCTGAGTTTTGGTGAGAATTCCGCTTTTTTTTTTTTTTTTTTTTTTTTTGAGATAGGGTCTCTCTCAGTCACCCACACTGGAGTGCAGTGGCACGATCTCAGCTCACTGCAACCTCCGCCTCTCAGGTTCAAGCGATTCTCCTGTCTCAGCCTCCTGAGTAGCTGAGATTACAGGTGCACGCCACCACACCCAGCTAATTTTTGTATTTTCTGTAAAGCCAGGGTTTTATCATGTTGGCCAGGCTGGTCTTGAACTCCTGACCTCAGGTGATCTACCTGCCTCAGCCTCCAAAAGTGCTGGAATTACAGGCATGTGCCACCACACCTGGCCCTACCAATCTTTTTTTAAAAATCATTTTAATATAATTTTAAAACTTTTAATACTAATATTAAAAGATACTTAAACATGTATGTACTAATTTTAGGTCTCTGATCTCTCCATTCCTTTAAGGAAAGCAAATAGTGAGTCACTAGAAACTTTCTAAATGAGAAAATATTTCTCCCCTAGAGGCTGTCATCCTGAGTGATCTAAGAGTCAACTGCCTTACCTCTCTATGGGATGGGGGAACCAAATGAAACCTAGGGTTAACAGCTTCTTATTTTTAAAGTGAATTGTCTGAATGCACAAATAATATCAAGAAATGTCTGCTGCATATCTACAGGATGCAAGCCTCTATAGGTCATATAATAAATTGTAAAATTCTATTTCTGTCCCAGGATCTAGTTGGGGCAGTCTACTTGGATGGCCACACATAAAACCGATAAATCAAATAACAATTCAAGATTACATAATAATCTAAAGCAATAAAGCAATAGAACAATACAAAATAAATTGCTAATTTTGTGGAAGAGCAAGAAGGATCAATAGAAATTAAGAGAAAGAAGTGTTCCACTAGGGTGGAGGATTTTAAAAAATAATCTCGGATAGAGTTATCTCAGAAGATAAATGTGGTATGAAGCAAAAGCAGTTGTCTTTCAACTGGAAAGGGCTTTTATCAGAACTGAAAAAAATGCTTTATCAAGGACTAACTGAAAGAATCCTTTGTTAACTTGTAACAGTCAGAATGTAATTTCAAGGACAGCTGGGACCCTGTAGCAATTTTACATGAGATAGGCTGCTATTTAGCCTTTCAAAGACTGCTTTTCATCACTGCAAAATGAGAGGGTTGATGAACTCAAGACTCATTCCAGTCTAAGATGATTAAGTTCTGGGATCCCCCTGAAAATTTTTGGTTTGAAAAATTCACTGGATTGTCAGCTTCATATATAAAGCTTCCCCAGCACCCTTCAGAGTCTATGACATTTGGTATTTATTGCTTGACATTAGGAATCTCCAATCAGCTTTTCATTCACTGAACATGTTTGTTGCAGGGTTATAATATCATAGTCCCATGGTAGACATGGAGGTAGGAAAATAAGTGTCAAAATTTATTTTAAAATTTGGGATATACTAAAGATGTAGAATGAGAAAGATAAAGTAAAAAGAAAAAAATTGAAAAGAAAAAACCACATAATAAAGGTCAAGATAATTCAATGGAGGGAAAGAATAGTTTTACTGTCATTTTTAATGAATAATGCTGGGATAATTTTACATCCACCTACAAAAGAGTGAAGTTGGACCCCTACCTAGACCATGTATAAAAATAACTGAAAACGGAGTTAAAGAGCTAAAATTATAAGCCTAGTTTTATAATTTTGTTTTATAATTTTAGCAGTAGTAAGGGCTAAAATTATAAAACTCTTAGAAGAAAACATAGTAGAAAATCTTTGTGACTTAGAATTAGGCAATGGTTTCTTAGACATAACACTTAAAGCACAAATAAAAAAAGAAAAAAATAGGTAAATTGGACTTCAAAATTTAAAATGCTAGTACTTCAAAGAACAGCATGGTGAAAGTGAAAAGTCATCCCACAGAATGAGAGAAAACATTTGGAAATCATGTGTCTAATAAGGCACTGCGATCCAAAGTATACATCTCTGACTATAAAACAATGAAAAAGACAAATAATTTCTCATTGTGGTTAAAAGATTTGAACAGACATTTCTCCAAAGAAGACATGCAAATGAGCAAAGAAAATGTTAGTCATCAGGGAGATGTAAATAAAAATCACAATGAGATACTACTTCCTACCTGTTAGGCTGGGCTGTACTCAAAAGATGCACATTTATTTGTCAATTATACATACCTTGATAAACCTGGGGTGGTAATGGGAAGATGATCAATAACAAATGTTGCCTGATATGCAGAAATTGGAACTGTCATATATTACTGGTGGGAATATGATGTCATACAGTTGCTTTGGAACACAGTTTGACAGTTTCTCAAGATGTTAAACATAGAGTTACCATAAGAATGAGATATACTCCTAAGTATATCTCCAAGAAAGTTAAAAACATGTCTGTACAAAAAGCTGTGCACAGGTGTTTTTTTTTGTTGTTGTTGTTGTTTTTGAGATGGAGTTTCACTCTTGTTGCCCAGGCTGGAGTGCAATGGCGTGATCTCGGCTCACTGCAACCTCCACCTCCCAGGCTCAATCGATTCTCCTGCCTCAGCCTCCCGAGTAGTGGGGATTACAGGAGTGCACCACCACACCCGGCTAATTTTTTGTATTTTTAGTAGAGACAAGGTTTCTCCATGTTGGCCAGGCTGGTCTTGAACTCCCGACCTCAGGTAATCTGCCCACCTCGGCCTCCCAAAGTGCTGGGATTACACGTGTTAGCCACTGGGCCTGGCCGCACAGGTTTTATAATAGCTAAAAAGCAGAAAAAGACCAGGTGCAGTGGCTCACGCCTGTAATCCCAGAACTTTGGGAGGCCAAGGCAGGCAGATTACCTGCAGTCAGGAGTTTGAGACCCGCCTGGCCAACATGGTGAAACCCTGTCTACTAAAAATACAAAAATTAGCCGGGCATGGTGGTACATTCCTGTAACTCCCGCTACTCCAGAGTCTGAGGTGAGAGGATCACTTGAACACGAGAGGCAGAGGTTTCAGTGAGCTGAGATTGTGCCACTGCACTCCCGCCTGGGCGACAGAGTGAGACTCCATCTCAATAAAAAATAAATAAATAAAGAGCAGAAAAAAAACAAATGTTCATCAAATGATGAATGGATAAACAAAATGTGGTATATCCACACAATGGAATAACATTCAGCTATTAAAAGGAGGAAAGTACTGAAACAAAACATTAAACTGAGTGAAAGAAGCTAGATACAAAAGGCTATGTAATGTATTTTTTCATTTATATTAAATATCCAGAATAGGCAACTGCATAGAGACAGAAGCAGATTATAGTTGCTAGGGGTGGCAGGAAAGGTGAAAGAGAGAACACTGCATCATGGGCATAGGGTTACTTTTGGGGTGATGGAAATGTTCTGGAATTAGATAGTGGTGATGGTTGCACACAAAGTGAATATACAAAAAACCACTGGGTTGTACACTTTAAGCAAATGAATTGTATGCTATGTGAACACATAATTATGTGTTATGTGAATTATATCTCAATTAAAAAAACATCTGGTATTATTAGATAAGTATAGACGGATTACTATGGGAGCAGCTAACTCCAAATGAGAGAAGTTGCAAAGGCTGAGATAAGAAAGTGATGAGTAGAATCTGAGCAATAATGCCAGATGAAGACAGTGGGTAGAGAGAGAGTCAGCATACAGAAAAGGCTGTGTTTGGACTTGCCACTAGTAAGCTAGTCTTGCCACTTACTAGCTGTGTGACCTTGGACAGGTTACTTAATCCCACTAATATGACTCTCCTCATCAGCAAAATAGAGGATAAAAATATAGTAGTCCCCCCTTATCTGAGGGGGGTTTCCAAGACCCTCAGTGGATCCCTGAAACTGCGGATAGTACCATGTATATACTATGCGTGAATTTCTTTTTCCTTCTACACAATTTTACAGATAGAAGATTCATTCTTACCATAGATCTTAGCAACCTCAGCATATGATTGTGTTTTTCCTTATTAGGTCAAGAACTTTCACCTTTTCACTTAAGGAAAGCGTTTTACGCCGTCTCTTTGGCATATCTGAATTGCCAGCATCACTACCATTGTGCTTTAGGACCATTATTAAGTAAAATAAGAGCAACTTGAAACACAAGCATTGAGGGACCTCAACAGCCTGTCTAACCCAGATGGCAAGTGACTCACAGGGAGGTAGTGAGGGCAGAGTGGATATGCTGGACAAAGGGATGATTCACTTTCTGGGTGGGTCAGAACAGGATAGCATGAGATTTCATCACACTACTCAGAATGGTGGGCAATGTATGAATTGCTTATTTCTGCCATTTTCCATTTAATATTTTTGGACTGTGGTTGACTATAGGTAACTGAAACTGCTGAAAGGGAAACCTTTGATAAGGGGTGGCTAGTATACTTACTTAATGGAATTGCTGTGCAAGTTAGATGGGATATTGTATGTGGAGCATCCAATACATGTTCGACAAATGTAACCTTCTCTTTCTCCCCTCCATCTTTTCTTTTCTTTTTTTTTTTTTTTTTGAGACGGAGTCTCACTCGCTTCCCCAGGCTGGAGTGCAGTGGTGCGATCTCAGGTTCACTGCAACCTCAGCCTCCCAGGTTCAAGCGATTCTTCTGCCTCAGCCTCCCGAGTAGCTGGGACTACAGGCACCTGCCACCATACCTGGCTAAGTTTTGTTTTTCTTGGTAGAGATGGGTTTTCACCACATTGGCCAGGCTGATCTCAAACTTCTGACCTCAGGTGATCTGCCCGCCTTGGCCTCCCAAGGTGCTGGGATTACAGGCGTGAGCCACCGCGCATGGCCCTCTCAATCTCTTCTTATTGCTGTTTTAAGTAGAACTGATGGTTAGCATAAAGTCAGAGCAGCAAAAAGTCCTAGCTTACGAGAAATTCAATGACTGAAGTATGAAGGCAGTTGGAAGCAGAGGAAAGTTGGAAGATGTTTTTGAGTAAAAAAACAAAGACTCTGTAAGCCATTTGTTTGTGTCATCTGTGATTTCTTTCTGCAGTGCTTTGTAGTTCTCTTTGTAGAGATCTTTCACTTCTTTGGTTAAGTAAGCATATTCCTAGGTATTTTATTTTTTTGCAGCTGTTGTAGGAAGGATTGAGTTAATGATTTGACTCTTGGCTTGGTCGTTGTTGGTATGCTGATTTGTGTATATTGATTTTGTAACCTGAGATTTTACTGAATTCATTTATCAAATCTAGGAGTCTTTTGGAGGAGGCTTTAGGGTTTTCTAGGTATACAATCATATCATCAGCAAATAGCAATAGTTTGACTTCCTCTTTTCCAATTTGGATCCCCTTTATTTCTTTCTATTGTCTGATTGTCCTGGCTGGGACTTCCGGTATTACGTTGAGTAGAAGTGGTGAAAGTAGGCATCCTTGTCTTATTCCAGTTCTCAGCAGGGAATACTTTCAACTTTTCCCCATTCAGTAGTACTTTGGCTGTGGATTTGTCATATACGGCTTTTATCATTTTGAGATAAGTCCCTTCTATGCCTACTTTCTTGAGGGTTTTTATCATAAAACAATACTGGATTACATTGAATGGTTTTTCTGCATCTATTGAAATCATCATATAGCTTTTGTTTTTAATTCTGTTGATGTGATGTATCACATTTATTGACTTGCATATGTTAAACTAAACCTGCATCCCTGGGATGAAACCCTCTTAATCATGGCGTATTTTTTTGATGTGCTGTTGGATTCCATTAGTTAGTATTTTGTTGAGGATTTTTGCATCTATGTTCTATGTTCATCAGGGGTATTGGTCTTAAGGGTTTCTTTTTTTGTTGTTATGTCCTTTCCTAGTTTTGGTATCAGAGTGATATAGGCTTCATATAATGAGTTAGGGAGGTTTCCCTCTTTCTCAGTCTTCTGGAATGGTTTCAGTAGGATCGGCACCAGTTCTACTTTGAATGTCTGGTAGAATTCGCCAATGTCTGGTAGAATTCGCCATGAATCCATCTAGACCTGGGCTTTTTGTTGTTGCTGGCAATTTTTTTTTGTGGGAAGAGGTATGGGGTCTCACTGTCACCCAGGTTGGAGTGCAGTGGCATGATCTCGGCTCACTTCAACCTCCACCTTCCAAGCTCAACCAATCCTCCTATTTCAGCCTCCCAAGTAGCTGGGACCACAGGCATGTGCCAGTAAGCCTGGCTAATTTTTTGTATTTTTGGTAGAGATGGGGTTTCGCCATGTTGCCCAGTTTGTTCTCAAACTCTTGAGCTTGGGCGATCCACCCACCTTGGCCTCCCAAAGTGCTGGGATTACAGGCGTGAGCCACTGCACCCGGCTGGCAATTTTTAAATTACTGATTCAATCTCCCTGCTTGTTATTGATCTGTTCAGGGTTTCTGTTCCTTCCTGATTTAATCTAGAAGGGTTGTATGTTTCCAGGAATGTATCTATTTCCTCTAGATTTCTAGTTTGTGTGCATAGAGGTCTTCATAGTAGTCCAGAATGATCTTTCCTGTTTCTGTGGCATCGGTTGTCATGTCTTGGGCTTCATTTCCAATTGAGTTTATTTGAATCTTCTCTCTTCTTTTCCTTCTTTTTCTTTTCTTTTCTTTCTTTTTTTTTTTCTTTTTTTTTTTTTTTTTTTTTTTTTGAGACAGAGCCTCACTCTGTCGCCCAGGCTGGAGTGCAGTGGCGAGATCTCGGCTCACTGCAAGCTCCGCTTCCCGGGTTCACGCCATTCTCCTGCCTCAGCCTCCAGAGTAGCTGGGACTACAGGAGCCTGCCACCACGCCCTGCTAATTTTTTTGTATTTTTAGTAGAGACGGAATTTCACTGTGTTAGCCAGGATGGTCTCAATCTCCTGACCTCATGATCCGTCTGCCTCGGCCTCCCAAAGTGCTGGGATTACAAGCGTGAGCCACCGCATCTGGCCTTCTGTCTTCTTTTCTTGATTGATCTAGCTAATGGTTTATAAATGTTGTTTATCTTTTCAAAGAACCAGATTTTTGTTTCATTGATGTTTTGTGTTGTTTATTTTTGTTTCAATTTCTGCTCTGATCTTTGTTATTTCTTTTCTTCCGCAAGCTTTGGGTTTAATTTGCTCTTGTTTCTCCAGCTCCTTGAGATGTGACATTAGGTTATCGATTTGTGATCTTTCAGACTTTTTGATGCAGGCATTTAGTGCTTGCTTAACCCAGAGGTTTTGATAACTTAGTATCACTATTATCACTAACCTCAGAGAATTTTTTAAATGCCATCTTGATTTTATTGTTAACCCAAAAATCATTCAGGAGCAGATTGTTTAATTTCCATATATTTGTATAGTTTTGAGGGTTCCTTTTGTGGTTGATTTCTAGTTTTATTCCACTGTGGTCTGAGAAGATACTTGATATAATTTCAATTTTTAAAAATTTGCTGAGACTTATTTTGTGGCCTATCATATGATCTGTCTTGGAAAATGTTCCATGTGCTGAAGAGAAGAATGTTTATCCTGCAGTTCTCTGGTAGAATGTTCTGTAAATATCTGTTAGGTCCATTTGTTCTAGAATGTAGTTTTAAGTCCATTTTTTTCTTTGTTGACCTTCTGTCTCAATGATCTGTCTAATACCACGAGTAGAGTGTTGAAATGCCCTACTATATTGTGTTGCTGTCTATCTCATTTCTTAGGTCTAGTAGTAAATGTTTTATGAATCTTAGTGCTCCAGTGTTGGTACATATGAATTTAGGATTGTAATATCTTCTTGTTGGATTGATCCTTTTATCATTATATAATTATCTTCTTTGTCTTTTTAAATTGTTGTTGCTATTTATTTATTTATTGAGACAGGGTCTAGCTTTATTGCTCAGGCTGGAGTATGGTGGGATGATCACGCTTACTTGTAGCCTGAACCTACCATGCACACGTGATTGTCCCACTTCAGCCTCCTTGGTAGCTGGGATTGCAGGCACGCACCACCACACCTGGCTAATTTTTAAATTTTTCCATAGAGACAGGGTCTTGCTGTGTTGCCTAGGCTAGTCTTGAACTCCTGAGTTCAAGGGATCCTCCTGCCTCAGCCTCCCAAAGGGCTGAGATTGCAGGTGTGAACTGCTATACCTGGCTGTTGTTGCTTTAAAGTCTGTCTTATCTGATAGAAGAATAGCTACTCCTGCTTGCTTTGGGTTTCCATTTGCATGGAATATCTTTATCCACTCCTTTACCTTGAGTTTATATGACTCTTTATGTGTTATATAAGTCCCTTGAAGACAGCAGATATTTGGTTTGCAATTTTTAAACCCATTCTGCCAATCTGTATCTTTTAAGTGAAGCATTTAGGCTGTTTACATTCAACATTAATATTGAGATTTGAGGCTGGGCGTGGTGATGGCTCACACCTATAATTCTAGCACTTTGGGAAGCCGAGGTGGGAGAACTGCTTGAGCCCAGGAGTTCGAGAGCAGCCTGACAACATGGTGAAACCCCATCTCTACAAAAAATACACACACATCCCCACACAAAATTAGCTGGGTGTTATGGTGCACACCTATAGTCCCAGCTACTCAGGAGGCTGAGGTAGGAAGCCCACTTGAGCCCAGGAGGTGGAGGTTACAGTGAGCCGAGATTGTGCCACTGCACTCCAGCCCAGGTAACAGAGCAAGACCCTGTCTCCTCACCCCCCACCAAAAAAAAGAAAAAAACCCAAAAAGGCCACACCTGTAATCCCAGCACTTTGGGAGGCTGAGGTGGGCAAATCACGCAGTCAAGAGATTGAGACCATCCTGGCCAACATGTTGAAACCCCGTCTCCACTAAAAATACAAAAATTATCTGGGCGTGGTGGCAGGCGCCTGTAATCCCAGCTAGTCGGGAGGCTGAGGCAGAAAATTGCTTGAACCGAGGAGTCGGAGGTTGCAGTGAGCTGAGATTGTGCCAGTGTACTGTAGCCTTGCGACAGAGCGAGACTCCATCTCAAAAAAAAAAAAAAAAGGAAAAAAAAAATGTGAGGTACTGTTCCAGTCATCATGTTATTTGTTACCTACTTTGTTTTATTCATTGTGTTATTGTTTTATATGTCCCATGAGTTTCATGCCATCAAGAGGTTCTACTCTAGTGCATGTCAGTCTTTTGTTTTGGGATTTAGAACTGCTTTTAGCACTTCTTGTTGTGCTGGTCTGGTGGTGACAAATTCCCTAAATACTTGTTTGTCTGAAAATGATTTTATTTCTCCTTTATTTATGAAACTTAGTTTTGCTACATACAAAATCGTTGGCTAGGTTGGGCATGGTAGCTCATGCCTGTAAATCCTAGCACTTTGGGAGGCCAAGATGGGAGATGGCTTGAGTTCAGGAGTTCAAGATCAGCCTGGGCAGCATGGTGAAGCCCCATGTGTACAAAAAATACAAAAATTAGCCACGTGTGGTGGGGTGCACTGAGGTGGGAGGATCACTTGAGCCCGGGGAGGTTGAGGTTTCAGTGAGCCATGATCCTGCCATTCCACTCCAGCCTGGGCAAGACAGTGAGACCCTGTCTTAAAAAAAAAAAAAAATCGGGCTGGGTACGGTGTCACGCCTGTAATCCCAGCACTTTGGGAGGCCGAGGTGGGCGGATCACAAGGTCAGGAGATTGAGACCATCCTGGTGAACACGGTGAAACCCCGTCTCTACTAAAAATACAAAGAATTAGCCAGGCATGGTAGCGGGCGCCTGTAGTCCCAGCCACTTGGGAGGCTGAGGCAGGAGAATGGCGTGAACCCGGGAGGTGGAGCTTGCAGTGAGCCAAGATTGCGCCACTGCACTCCATCCTGGGAGACAGCGAGATTCTGTCTCAAAAAAAAAAAAAAAAAAAAAAAAAAAAATTCTTGCTGGGCATGGTGACTCATGCTTGTAATCCCAACACTTTGGGAGGCCCAGGTGGGCGGATCATGAGGTCAGGAGTTCGAGACCAGTCTGGCCAACATAGTGAAATCCCATCTCTACTAAAACTACGAAATTAGCAGGGCATGGTGGCACATGCCTGTAATCCCATCTACTTTTGAGGTTGAGGCAAGAGAATCACTTGAACCCAGGAGGCAGATGTTGCAGTGAACTGAGATCATGCCACTGCACTCCAGCCTGGGTGACAGAGTGAGACTCTGTCTAAAAAAAAATAATAAGAATAATTCTTGGCTGACTGTTACTCAGTTTAAGGAAGCTGAAGATAGGATCCCAATCCCTTCTGGTTTGTAAGGTTTCTGCTGAGGTCCTTGAACATTTCTACAATTACGACAATAACAGCTCTTTAGAATGTTTTCTCTGGGCTGGGTGTGATGGCTCACATTTGTAATGCCAGCACTTTTGGAGGTCAACAAAACGAGCTAAAAAAAAAAGATTTGACGTGACACTGATATAAAGCTTTTTATTTTTAATATTTATTTACTTATTTTTGAGATAGTAGGGTCTTGCTCTTTCACCTGGGCTTGAATGCAATGGCACGATCATGGCGCACTATAACCTTGGACGTCTGTGTTCAAATGATCCTCCCACCTCAGCCTTCTGAGTAGCTGGGACTATTGCGAGTCACTTCACCTGGCCAAAAATTTTTATTTATTTATTTTTGAGGTAGGGTCTCGTACCGTCATCCGGCTGGAGTGCAATGGCGTGATCTTGGCTCACTGCAACCTCTGCCTCCCGGGTTCACACGATTCTCCTGCCTCAGCCTCCCAAGTAGCTGGGATTATAGGCACACACCACCACACCCGGCTAATTTTTTGTATTTTTAGTAGAGATGGGGTTTCGCTGTCTTGGCCAGACTGGTTTCAAACTCCTGATCTCGTGATCTACCTGCCTCAACCTCCCAAAGTGCTGGGATTATAGGCGTGAGCCACCGTGCCTGGCCAAAATTTTTGTTTTAATACATTAGAAGCATACAAGCAAAAATCAGTTACAGAAGCCAAATATTTCAAAATATAGCATATGCAAATTAAAGAAATGTATAAAGCTAACTTTCAAAAGTAGGGATTGCTTCATAATTAAAGAATATGTCCTTTGGAAATAGGATAGAAGGATTACTTTGCTTTAGTTTAGCATAATAATATGTGGTAAAACAAAAAGTGAACAATAACAGCTACACTTATTGAGCATTTTTGATGTTCTGTTTATATACATCATTTCATTTTTTATTTAATTTCACAATAACTTTGTGGTAAATATTATTCTCATTTTTTAGATTAGCAAAGTGGGGATTAGAGAGGTTAAGGAGTTTCATTCATTAAATGCATGATTTTTGAGCACTTAAGGTATTAAGAACCAGGAATAGCACAGTGAGCAAAATGTGGAGCTTACAACCTGGAGGTTGGTGGGAATAGTAAATAAACAAACAAGTATGTATGTATATAATGTCTGTTGCAATGAAGTGCTATGAAGAAAAGTTAGTGGGATAAGGGAAGAAAAGTGATGAGAGGGCCATATTAGGTTGGGTGGTCAAGGAGTGCTCTCTGAGGAGATGTTTGAACAGAGGTCTGGATGGAATGAGGAAGTGAAGTCAGTGTGAAAGGCATCCCTGGCTGGGGAAGTAGCAAGTGCTAACAGGGGAAATAAGGAGGCCAGTGTGGCTGCAGCCAACAGAGCAAGGGAAGATCACTCAGGGCCATATTGGTGAGACACGAATCCACTGGGGGATTTGAGAGAACAGTGACACTCTGGTTTACATTTCTTCCTGAAGGTACTGTACGCAGAATAGACTGTAGAGGAACAAGAACAGAGGCCGGGTGACCTGTCAGAAGCCTGTTGCTGTGGTCCAGGAAAGAAATCGTGTCTTGACTTAGGCTGATAATGGTGGAGGTGGTAAAAAAATGTCAGATTTGATATGTGTTTTGAGGAATTTGTGCATGTTCACAGTGCTGTGGCCAGAGATGGGGTTATATTTTGAAGATAGAGCTGATAGGATTGTAAGAAGTCACAGAGCTGGTGCATGGTAGAGCCAGGATTCAAGTCTTAGTTTGTGTGATTCGAAAGCCCTGCTTTACAACAGTGCTTCTAAGCTGCCACAATGCTGAGCAGAAACTAAGCGTAAAAGCAGAACGGAAACGAGAGTGTACAGCATCTTCAAGTGTTTATTGAGCACTTTGGAGCACTTACACCTCCAAAAGTGTTTATTGAGCACTTACACCTGTAGTGAGGCCTTGTGGCACCAAGCAAAAAATTCTGGAATGAGAGGATAGGAGGTCAGAGTTCAGATTCTGCTTTTGCCAAGGATTCTTCCTCAGTATGGGTCACATCAATTTGAAAGTCCCTTCCAACTCTAATGCTCTGTTTCCACTCTTCACTCTTCAGCACCAAGGGAGATACAGCCAACTGTGTACAGTGCCGCCCACTTGTATATAAGGGAAAGTAAGACCGGTAAGCATGTGATTTTTTTTGAGACAGTTTCGAGTTTCGCACTTGTTGCCCAAGCTGGAGTGCAATGGCGCGATCTCGGCTCACTGCAACCTCTGCCTCTCGGGTTCAACTGATTCTCCTGCCTCAGCCTCCCTAGTAATCCTAGTAGCTGGGATTACAGAGGTGCACCACCACGCCCAGCTAATTTTTTGTATTTTTAGCAGAGACAGGGTTTCACCATGTTGGCCAGGCTGGTCTCGAACTCCTGACCTCAGGTAATCTGCCCATGTTGGCCTCCCAAAGTGCTGGGATTACAGGCACGTGCCCAGCCAAGCATATGATTAACATAATGATCTACTGCAAAAGTAGGTGAGAGGTAGCAAGACAGTTTCAAATAAAATTTGCTTTTATGACCAGGCGTGGTGGCTCATGCCTGTAATCCCAGCACTTTGGGAGGCTGAGGCAGGCAGATCACCTGAGGTCAGGAGCTCAAGATCAGCCTGGACAACATAGTGAAACTGTATCTCTACTAAAAACACAAAAAATTAGCCGGGCGTGGTGGTGTGAGCCTGTAACCCTAGCTACTTGGGAGGCTGAGGCATAAGAATTGCCTGAATCCAGGAGGCGGAGATTGCAGTGAGCCAAGAGCACACCACTGCACTCCAGCCTGGGTGACAGAATGAGACTCTATCTCAAAAAAAAAAAAAAAAAAAAAAAAAAGAAAAAGAAAAAGGAAAAAAATTGGTTTAGTAGAAGTATTTGGAGCCAGGCATGGTGGCTCACGCCTGCAATCCCAGCACTGTGGGAGGCTGAGGCAGGTAGATGGCTTGAGGTCAAGAGTTTGAGACCGGCCTGGTCAATATGGTGAAACCCCATCTCTACTACAAATACAAAAAAATAGCCAGGTGTGGTGGTGTGCGCCTGTAATCCCAACTACTCGGGAGGCTGAGGTACAAGAATTGCTTCAACCTGGGAGGTGGAGCTTGCAGTGAGCCAAGGCCAAGATCCAGATTGGGCCACTGCACTCCAGCCTGGGTGACAGAGTGAGACTCTGTCTCAAAAAAAAAAAAGTATTTGATTTTAGAGTATTAAAGAGAAAGCAAGTCTATCTATGTGTCATTCAAATTCACAGGCTATACTGAAATTTTGTCTTATTCAACCAAATATTCAAGTCTTCATCCTCTCAACAAGCATTTAAAACTGATTGATTATTATGCATGTTCAATCGTATTTATTGAGCAAATCTAGATGAAGGAGGACCTTGATAAATAGTTAAAAAAAAAAAAATAGGTGCATGGTGGTGAGTGCCTGTAGTTCCCGCTGTTCGGGAGGCTGAAGCAGGAAGATCACTTGAGCCCCAGGAATTCAAGGCTACAATGAGCTATGTTCATACCTGTGAGAAGCCACTGCACTCCAGCCAGCCTGGGCAACATAGCAAGATTGTCTCTAAAAAGAATTAAATGAAAAAAGAAAGAGAAGACTTTTTTAGACTTTACAACAATCTTGTGAGGTATTATCATCCCCTTTTTTCTTCACATTATAAAATAAAACTTGGGCCGGGCACGGTGGCTTATGTCTGTAATCCCAGTTCTTTGGGAGGCCAAGGCGGATGGATCACCTGAGGTCAGGAGTTGGAGACCAGCCTGACCGACAAGGTGAAACCCCATATCTACTAAAAACACAAAAATTAGTCGGGCATGGTGGCAGGCACCTGTAGTCCCCACTACTCGGGGGGCTGAGACAGGAGAATTGCTTGAACCCAGGAGGCAGAAGGTGCAGTGAGCTGAGATCGCAACACCATTCCAGCCTAAGAAACGGAATGAGACTCTGTCTCAAACAAAAACAAAAACAAAAACCAGAAAAACCCCAAGAAACTCGAACCAATTAAATTACTTGCTGCACATGGCTCATTTGGTAAAGGAGTGAGCCCAGCATTTAGATCTAAGTCTGTTGGACTTTTTGTCTCATCACATTATATCCTATGAGAGCAATTGTGGTCCAACTGAGGCATCGATAGTGTGTGTGCTCTATTAAGCACTCTGAAAGAACCCAGTGCAGGGTTGTCAATGATGTAGAATAATCAGCAAACTTTTTCTGTAAAAGGCTAGATAGGGCCATGCGCGGTGGCTTATTCCTGTAATCTCAGCACTATGGGAGGCCGAGGTGGGCAGATCACTTGAGGTCAGGAGTTTGAGTTCGAGACCAGCCTGGACAACATGGTGAAACCCCGTCTGTACAAAAGATACAAAAGTTAGCCAGGCGTGGTGGCTCACACCTGTATTCCCGGCTACTTGGGAAGCTGAGGCAGAGAATCACTTGAACCCAGGAGGTAGAGGTTGCAGTGAGCTGAGATAGTGCCACTGCACTCCAGCCCGGGCAACAGAGTGAGACTTGGTCTCAAAACAAAACAAAACAAAAAAAGGCTAGATAGTACACATACTACGCTTTGTGGACCATCATGGTGTCTGTCACAGCTATTCAACTCTGCCCTTGTAGCATAAAAGCAGCCACAGATAATACATAAAGGTATTAGTGTGGCTGTGTTCCAATAATACTTTATTTATGGACACTGAAATCCATAAATTTCACATGTCACAACATATGATTCTTTTGATTTTTTTCCAATTATTAGAGAATGTAAAAATCCATTCTTAGCTTGCAGGCAGTACAAAAACAAGTTACAGTCTAGACTTAGTCTGTGGGCTGTTGTTTGGCAACCCCTGATCAACAGACCAGGCCAGTGCTGTCCAGTAGAACTATCTGTGATGATGGAAATGTTCTACATCTGTACTGTCCAATATGGTAGCCACTAGCCGTTTGTACCTATTGAATACCCGAAATGTGACTGTGCCACTAAGGAACTAAAAGTTTAATTTAGCCCTCCCTCTCCTTCCCCTAACCCTTATTATTTCTATAAGGATTAATGCACAGTTTCCCAACTGATCCTCTCCCCAGTTACACTTTCCTCCAATCCATCGTTCACAAAACTAGAGGGGTTTTTCTAAAATAAAATAGGATCTTTGTACTTTTCCAAGGTAATGGTTCCTGCAAAAATTGAGAAAGTCCAACCTGCTAGCATAGCATACCATAGACATTTTTTTCCCCTAGGAAATAATCGAGGTGAAATACCTTCTGTTTGATCAGACAATTGATAAGCTGCTTCTTTTTTTTTTGGGGGGGAGACGAAGTCTCGCTTCGTCACCCAGGCAACAGTGCAATGGCGCGATCTCAGTTCACTGCAACCTCCGCCTCCCGGGTTCAAGTGATTCTCCTGCCTCAGCCTCCTGAGTAGCTGTGATTGGACCATCGTGCCCAACCAATTTTCGTATTTTTGTAGAGATGGGGTTTCACCATGTTGGCCAGGCCGGTCTTAAATCTCCTGACCTCAGGTGATCCGCCTGCCTCTGCCTCCCAAAGTGCTGGGATTATAGGCATAAGCCATCGTGCCTGGCCGGTAAGTTTCTTGAGAGTAGTTTTTCATCATACTTTGTCCCCTTTAATGTTTTGCATAGTGGTTTGCTGAATGATGTAGTGAACAAAACTTAGCTTTGGAGATGGCAACCTTAAATTAGAACTCCACTTCTGGTACACGTTAGCAGTCACCCAAGGCGCTTAATTACCTTGAACCTCACTATACTTCCATGCTAAATGGAAATCATGATAACTGTATCACAGAGTTATTGTGAAGATCAACAAATGAGTTTTATGGAAATCCTTTGCACTTTATAAAAGGCAATACAAGTGTTAGCTGTTATAATAAGTATTGAGCATCGAAATGTTTCTAAAAACAATACTATTCTGATTTTACCCAACATATACTCCCCCCACCCCACTCCACCTTTTTTTTTTAGATGGAGTCTCCCTCTGTTGCCCAGGCTGGAGTGCAATGGCGTGATCTCAGCTCACTGCAACCTCTGCCTCCTGGGTTCAAGCAATTCTTCTGCCTCAGCTTCCCAAGTAGCTGGGATTACAGGCGCCTGCCAACACGCCTGGCTAATTTTTGTATTTTTAGTAGAGACCAGGTTTCACCATGCTAGCCAGGCTGGTCTCAAACTCCCAACCTCAGGCGATCTGCCCATCTTGGCCTCCCAAAGTGCTGGGATTACAGGCATGAGCCACCGTGCCCGGACATATATTCTCTCTTTTTTTTTTTTGAGACAAGAGTCTCGCTCAGTTGCCCGGGCTGGAGTGTATTGGCATGATCTCGGGTCACTGCAAGCTCTGCCTCTCGGGTCCACGCCATTCTCCTGCCTCAGCCTCCCGAGTAGCTGGGACTACAGGCGCCCGCCACTATGCCCGGCTAATTTTTTTTGTATTTTTAGTAGAGACGGGGTTTCACCATGTTGGCCAGGATGGTCTCAATCTCCTGACCTTGTGATCTGCCCGTCTCGGCCTCCCTAAGTGCTGGGATTATAGGCGTGAGCCACCATGCCCAGCCTATATTCTCATTTTTAAAGGCAATCTGTACGAGGTAACACTAGGGATATAGGACCTAGATGTTCAAGCGAAAGGGGGATAAAAAAGAACAATTTTGGCCTATGTATCCCAAATACATCTTTGATTTATGCATTTTCCATGTTTAGGCCTAAGACTGTGCTTTCTTCACTTTTATTTCTCTGAACAAAATAGTTTTAGCAATACCAATGTATAGTTGATTCTTTAAAGTTCTGTGGTTTTTTTGTTATGGTTTTCTTTTTTGTTTTTGTTTTTTTTTTTAGACAGAGTCTCGCTTTGTTGCCAGGTTGGAGTGCAGTGGCACCATCCCCGCTTACCACAACCTCCGTTTCCCGGGTTCAAGCAATCCTCATGCCTCAGCCTCCAGAGTAGCTGGGATAACAGACACATGCCACTATGGCTGGGCTAATTTATGTATTTTTTGTAGAGACGGGGTTTCACCATGTTGGCCAGGCTGATCTCGAACTCCTGACGTCAGGTGATCCACCGGCCTCGGCCTCCCAAAGTGCTGGGATTACAGGCGTGAGCCACCGCGCCCGGCCGATTCTTGGAAGTTTAATAAAAGGCTCGGTGCAGTGGCTCACGCCTGTAATCCCAGCACTTTGGGAGGCCGAGGCTGGTGGATCACCTGACGTCAGGAGTTCGAGACCAGCCTGGCCAACATGGTGAAACCTCGTCTCTACCAAAAATATAAAAAAAGTTTGCCGGGCGTGGTGGTGCGTGCCTGTAATCCCAGCTACTCGGAAGGCTGAGGCATGAGAATCGCTTGAACCCGGGAGGTGGAGGTTGTGGTGAGCCGAGATCATGTCATTGCACTCCAGCCTGGATGACAGAGCGAGACTGTCTCAATTAAAAAAAAAAAGTTTAATAACAATGATCTATGAGCAAGTCAGAATGAAAGAAAAAGCAGTAATATTTTAAAGCATCTACAGGACTTTTTATTTTCTTTTGAGATGGAGTCTCACTCTGTTTCCCAGGCTGTAATGAAGTGGCACTATCTCCCTGTAACCTCCATCTCCCAGGTTCAGGTGATTCTCCTGCCTCAGCCTCTGGAATAGCTGGGATTATAAACGGGTGCCACTACACCCAGCTAATTCTTGTATTTTTAGTAGAGATGGGGTTTCACCATGTTGGCCAGGCTGGTCTTGAACTGCTGACCTCAGGTTATCCGCCTGCCTCGGCCTCCCAAATTGCTGGGATAACAGGAGTGAGCCTCTGTGCCTGGCCTACAGGGACTTTTAAAAAAAGACTTTCTCAATGAATTCTAGAAGTAGTAGTAGATAGTACTGCTTGTTATTAGGAAGACAAGATAAAAAAGATGTTACCAGATGGGAAAAGCAGGCAAAGGGACAATTTAAGCTCACATAGAAAGGAAATGTTCTTTTCCCTTCCTTAGGCACATCCTGGAATACAGGATTTCTAAGATTAAGTATACTTTTCATTAGACCATATTACACTTCAGGATGGATTTGTATCAATACTTCATTTTCAGTTCTTGAAATTATTGTGACTCCATCATCTCACAAAATGCAAAAAGAGACATTGTCTATGGTTCATATGCTTTTTTTTTTTTTTCTGTAAAGGGTGGTAAAGATTTATTATACACCTTGAACTTTAAAGTTTCCAAAGCACTTACTAAATCTGTTTCAGAACACTTTTTCCTTAGCCTCCTGAGTAGCCGGGACCACAGGTGCACACCATGACATCCGGCTAATATTTGTAGTTTTTGTAGAGATGGGGTTTCCCCATGTTGCCTAGGCTGGTCTCAAACTCCCGGGCTCAAGCAATCCCCCCGACTTCACTTCCCAAAGTGCTGGGATTATGAGGGTGAGCCATTGTCCCCACCTTCAGAACACTTATTATATTGTATGCAAATGTCCATAAAACCCCCTCTGCTACTTCTTGGAAGACAAGGACTCATCTTTACTATTTCATATTTATATTGAAATGTGTTATTTTACTCATCTTTATGTGTTTGTCTCACACACCTGAGTTGTTGGCATTTAGCAGACCACACCAGCAAACTGGTGGCTGTTTCTGCTTGTTACTTGTGGTATTCAAGTTTGCAGTTCCTACTAAGCGCTCAGCAAATTCATATTGAAGCCATGAATGATATGCCTAGGGTAGTCAGGATGATTCCTTAACCACTCATTCACTGGCATCTGAACACTATCATTCAGCTGGAGAGAGGCACTGCTTGTTGGGACCCCCAAACTCCAAAGCTCCCAGGCAACAAGCCCTGCAGCCAGCCCTGAATGTCCTTTCCCCCTGAGACCTCAGCCTCCAATCCTCGTGGGTATTTTCTTTGAAACCACTCTGCAGTTTGCATAGACTTTGCTATATTTTAGATATTCTTCAAAATTTTTATTATTATTATTGTTGTTGTTGGGTTTTTTTTTTGGTAGAGTCAGGGTCTCACTTTGTTGCCAAGGCTCAAACTTGAACTCCTCGCTTCAAGAGACCCTCCTCAACCTCCCAAAGTGCTGGGATTACAGGCGAGCCACCGCGCCCGTATTCTTTAAATTTTAAATTTAACAATCTAAGATAACTTTTTATATCTTTATTACAGATCCCTCCCCAAGAAGAAGATCTTGGACGAGAGAAAGCGAGAGGTTGGAGAGTAGACACTAGTATCTAAGTTGGGGAAACCTGGTCACTTTCCAGAGAGAGCAATTCCTGAGGTGGGCGGGGGCGATTGGAAGCTGAGGACCCCACGTGACCTCGGGCTCCTGGGGCTGAGCCGACCCCGCCCCTCCCCTCCCCGCCCGCCGCCTCCAGGGGGGCGCATGCGCAACCCGTGTTAGTGATGGAGGAGAGAAGATGGCGGAAGCGGAGTGAGTGACTAGATGGTGACTGATGTCGTAACTAGGGGGGCGAGTTGGGGCAGCGACACGTTCCCCCAGGGGAAAGCTCAGGGCTCTTTCGCGGGCAGTGTGGGGAAAGAGAGACTCGACACCCGTCTTATTGTGGAGGAGCCTGCTAGGCCCGTGTCGGGGGGCGAAGGCGAACTCTAGGGTTCAGTTACCCTCCAGGCAGGAGCGCCCCTTCCGCCGTCAGGTCCCGGATCTGCTCGGCCTTGCGCGCAGGGTCACCGTTGGGACTCCGGGAGCTGGGGCTTTCCGGGGAACGAGCCCGGGTGGGCTCCTCAGGCGCTGTCATTTCTGCAAGTGGGCCCGGCGGGCAGCCTTGTTACGGCTGCCTGCGCAGGGGCCCGCGGAGGCTGCGTAGGGCAGGGCGGGCACTGCCAGGCCTCCTTCGCCTTCCGCTCTTTCCCGCCTCGGCACCACCCCACTCCTCCTCAGCGGGAGAACCCGAGACGCGGGGCTGTCCACAACCCTCGTGCCGGAGGCCTGCAGGAGTTGTCCCAGCGTGGGCCTGAGAGCGGCGGGGGCTGCTTGCAAGTCTCGTGAGGCTGAAAACACCCTGAAAGAAAGATCTTTCCCTCGAGTCTCTGGCTGCAGCGTTGCTGCCTCACAAGCAGGCCACATTCTTGTGTGTCGGTGTGACGTTATGCTTAGTTAACGACTCCAGAACTTAACTGTTTCCTAGGTAGGCCTCTTGTGCGCCAGAACTGCTGGCTGTATTTTGCGGGTATTAGTATGCCTAGACGGTGGAGTTTCCAAAATTGTTCTTTTGTGCCAGGCCTCAAAATGCAGTGCGATGGTTTGGCCAGTTCCACTCACCGATGTTTAGACTTACGCCTAGAATTTGGATTCTCTGTGACCATTTTTGGTTCGTAGTTAGAACTGTTTACCATACTGTTTGGATTGGAGGGCATGGTTGAGCAGATTAACACTTTAAAAAGACCAGAACTTAAGCTCGCCTTTTGCATGTCATTGGTACACTATACGGTAGTAGTATGACAGGCAGCAGTTTGGTAAAAAGTTTACCTTATCTACCACTAATACTGTATAATGTTGAACAGTTACTATATGATGCTGTGATTTGATTGGAAGGCAGTTTGGGGAAAAAAAAAACCAAACCAGAAGCATAAAGATGTATGAATTATTCACTAATCCAAAAAGTAAGTGAGGAGTCAGCTTTCTTTCTGACGGTTTTCCTTTCACTTTTCCTCTTATTTTCTTTTTCTTTATTTGTGACAGCGTCTTTCACTCTGTCTCCCAGGCTGGAGTGCAGTGGCGTGATCATAGCTCGCTGCAGCATGGACCTCCTGGGCTCAAGCGATTTTCCCACCTTAGCCTCCCAAGCTGCTGGGACCGCAGGCCTGTGCCATCAGGCCTGGCTAATTTTTTATTTTTCATTTGTAGAGACAGAGTTTCCCTATGTTGCCCAGGCTGGCTTTGAACTCCTCAGCTCAAGCAATCCTCCCCCAAAGTGGTAGGATGACAGGTGCAAACCGCCACTCAAGGCCCCCACTTTTCCTCTTATTAAATGTTTTTTTTTTTGTTCTTTTTTTCTACATTTGGTTCCTCAGAGAATATAAATACTGTTTACATACGTAATATAGAACAAAGAAAATATGTATTTAAAAAAGCAACGCTATGGGACTAGTGTATGTGTACCAATTAGTGCCAAATTCATTTGTTTTTTTGTGGAATAGAAAGTGTTCTTGTTACATTCTTGTCAGTACTGCTAATGTGGGGTGGGTGGGATTTAGTTTCTCAGAAGAAAAGACCTTAAAAAAAGGGAAGATAAAACCAGTATAATCTCTTGTGTGCTTTTCATCTTCGAGGTACATTTCTGACCCGACAAAAACTACTGCTGTTCTGGTTTCTAACAATATGGAGGTCCTTAGAATTGACTTAAAATGTTTGAATTTATTCAAATACAGATTCCGTATTTAGTGGAATTTTGTACAAGTAAGATTATAGTATTGGAGGGAAAAGATCAGAAAGTCTGGTATAAAAGTGTACTTTACTGTCCATTCATGAGGAAGGGACATAATTTATGTTTTCAAAGTCTGGAGTAATTCTTTGTGAAAAAGATTTTGTAAGGATATGGGAAGCTGCTGTTAGCTGCTTCTCTGTGTTCTTACAGCAACCTGCTAATAAGTATAACTCAGTCATTAGAAGTAGTAAGGACAGTGTTGTAGACTGATTGGGGAAAAGCCAGTGTGAGTTAAAAAAAATACTTTTTAACATTTTTTAAAAAGAACTTATTTTTTAAGCAAAGTATATATGGTAAACTAAGCTAGTTTAAGCAAAGTATATATGGTAAACTAAAACAGTCCTTAGGCATTCTGTTCTAATGTATAGGTAAGAATGACTTTAGTTTATAATTAGTGTAATCAAAAGAATGTAAAGAAGTGTTTTAAAATACTCTGATACTGCTTAAATTTTTATTTTCCTAGGTAGTTTAGTATTCTCTCATCACCTGTTTTGGTTTAAAACAAATCTTTCGGTAATGCAAAGATAAACTTTTGGCTATGCTTTATCTGAGTTACATATTCTGAATCATTTGAATTCAAATGTAGTAGGTATTAACTATTAAATATGCTCCATATATGTGAAGTATTTTTCCCTTCTAAGTGCTTACAGGGACTCTGTGCTCTCTTTTATGAGGGCGTTCCTAACAGTTTAGATTACTGCTGATTATTTTTTTGGAATGAATATTCTTTAAAGCTCATAAGATAATGCTTTTACCAATACAAACCCTTTGTGTGACCTGCCAGATTTAAGGATCATAGTACAGCTATGGATAGTGAACCAAACCCGGGAACATCTTCTGTGTCAACAACAACCAGCAGTACCACCACCACCACCATCACCACTTCCTCCTCTCGAATGCAGCAGCCACAGATCTCTGTCTACAGTGGTTCAGACCGACATGCTGTACAGGTATTTCAGCTGTAGTGATGGGTAGTCTAAGACTTAAATGTCATATTACTTTTTGCTTAAGCCGGATTTATGTATTGTTTCATATTCTCAAATGTACAGTTAGAATTACTAATGTTTGAGTCAACTGTCTCAAACCGTTTTGTGTTGCTATAGCAGAATACCAAGACTGGGTAATTGTAAAGAAAGGAAACTTACTTCTCATGTTTCTGGAAGCTGGGAAGTCCAATATGAAGGTGCTGGCATCTCACGAGGGCCCTCTTGTTGCCTCATTCCATGGTGGAAGACTAGAGAGCAAGATAACAAATTTGCAGCCTCAAGCCCTTTTAAAATATCCTTTAATCTATTCATGTGGGCAGAGTCCTTATGGCCTAATCACCCCTCAGGGGTCCCACCTCTTAACACTGTTGCATTGGAGATTAAGTTTCCAACACATACTTAATTGGGGGACACATTCAACCACAGCAACAGCCAACAAAGTTAATTAATAATCATACTATTGGCCAGGTGTGGTGGCTCACACCTATAATCCCAACACTTTGGGAGGCCAAGGCAGGCAGATAGCTTGAGCTCAGGAGTTGGAGACCAGCTGGGACAACATGTTAAAACCCCATCTCTACAGAAAATACAAAAATTAGCAGGGCATGGTGGTGTGCGCTAGTGGTCCGAGCTACTCAGGAGGCTGATGTGGGGGAATTGCTTGAGCCCAGGAGGTCAAGGCTGCAGTGAACTGTGATCACACCACTGTACTCTAGTCTAGGTGACAGAGTGAGACCCCGTCTCAAAAAAAAAAAAAAAAAGGCCTGGTGTGGTGGCTCAAATCTGTAATCTCAGCGCTTTGGGAGACCAAGGCTGGCAGATCACTTGAGTTCAGGTGTTTGAGAACAGCCTTGCCAACATGGTGAAATCCCGTCTCTACTAAGAACACAAAAATTAGCCAGGCATGGTAGTGCATACCTGTAATGCCAGCTACTTGGGAGGCTGAGGCAGAAGAATCACTTGAACCCTGGAGGCAGAGGTTGCAGTGAGCCAAGTGCGCCGCTGCACTCCAGCCTGGGCAAAAAGAGTGAGACTTCATCTCAAAAAAAAAAAAAAAAAGCCGAGTGCAGTGGCTCATGCCTGTAATCCCAGCACTTTGGGAGACTGAGGCAGGCGGATCACGAGGTCAGGAGATCGAGACCATCCTGGCTAATACGGTGAAACCCCGTCTCTACTAAAAATACAAAAAATTAGCCGGGCGTGGTGGTGGGCACCTATAGTCCCAGCTACGTGGGAGGCTTAGGCGGGAGAATGGCATGAACCCGGGAGGCGGAGCTTACAGTGAGCCAAGATTGCGCCACTGCACTCCAGCGTGAGCGACAGAGCGAGACACCGTCTCAAAAAAAAAAAAATTTTTTTTTTATATATATATGTATGTATATATAGTATTGAGAGGGCTTACATTTGTCAGCGTGTAGTTTATAAGATTATGTGTAAAGAAAATTATAAGGGGAAAGTCTCTAGGGTGCTGCTGCAATGTGAAGACACTCAACCTAGAGCCCCAACATGCAGAATGGCTGTAGGTTTTTCTATTTTATATTGGAACTCAAAATATAGACTCAAGGAGATCTGTTAAGGTGTGTAGATATGTTATGAAGTTCATTTTAAACCCAGGTGGCCTAAGACCCGTAAGCAGGAGGATCCATTCTAAATCCCTTAGGAGCAGAGGGGGAAGGGAATATTGAACTAGGAAGTCACTTAGTTGAGAAAGTAAAGTTTACTTAGTTAACATTTATGATGATGGAGGAGGTTGGGGCAATATGGTATTATATAAAAAAAGGCATGGACCTTCAACTCTATTATGCTTTGTTTGAATTCCGTTTTCATTATCTTTAGGAGTTATATAGCCTTGGACATGAGACATAATCCCCTTAAGCCTCAGAAAACTAAAATGAGGGTGAGACTACCTATTTCCTTAGTTACTCTGAGGATTAAATGAAGTATCTTTGAGATTAAATGAAGTATCTAGAACTGTGTAAGGCACATTATAGGTTTCCAGTAGATAGTAATAGCTAATACTTATTGAATAATTACTACGTGCCAAACATTTGATAAATGTTACATGAATTACCTCCATTAATAGTTACCATCCCTCTATGAAGGAGCTATTATTATTATCTCCATTTTACTGATGGGAAAATAAATGTTTTAAATTGGCTAAATAACTTTCCCAAACTCACCTAGCTAGTTCTCAGACTTCAGCCTTTGTGCCCTTAATCACTCTGAATTCTTATTTTTTCTATTATACCTGCTTTCTTTCGGTAGAATCAGGGTAATTGCATCTACCCTGAAAACAACTGCTTGCAATATAGTCCTTCCTCTGCTCCATGTTTCCATGGTGGATACCCCAGTATAATGTCTATTTAACTATTTTATGGTTTCGGATTTAATTTTCCGAAGTAACTGTGGAGTGGAACCAGCCGGTTCACCAGAAATTAAAACTTGCATGCAGAGTGGGGTTTTAATGCTTTTTACCTTTCGCTGAGGTAACGGATGTAGGGAAAAGGATGTAGGTTTTTTTTTTTTTTTTTTTTTTTTTGAGGCTGAGTCTCGCCCTGTAGCCCAGGCTGGAGTGCAGTAGCATGATCTCGGCTCACAGCAACCTCCACCTCCCCAGTCCAAGTGATTCTCCTGCCTCAGCCTCCCGAGTAGCTGGGACTACAGGCACGTGCCACCGTGCCCAGCTAATTTTTTATATTTTTAGTAGAGACGGGGTTTCACCATGTTATCCAGGATGGTCTCTATCTCCTGACCTGATAATCCGCCTGCCTCAGTCTCCCCAAGTTCTGGGATTATAGGCGTGAGCCACCGCGCCTGGCCCTTTTTTTTTTTTCCTCTCTCTCTCTGTTGCCCACGCTGGAGTCTGGTGGCATGATCACAGCTCACAACCCCCTGGGCTCAAGTGATCCTCCTGCTTCAGCCTCCTGAGTAGTCGAGACTACAGGCACATGCCACTATGCTTGGCTAATTTTTTTATTTTGTAGAGACAGGATCTCACCGTGTTGCCCAGGCTGGTCTTGACCTTCTTTCTTTAAGCTATCCTCCTGCCTTGGCCTCCCAAAGTGCTGGGATGAGCTGCCACGCCTGACTGATAATATGATAGCTTAATATACTATTTTGTCCTCTAGTTTTCAATTAAGCTGCATAGATTAATAAAAAATTAATAAAAAGATACGTAGATCTAGATATATCTCATAAATAGCACTAACTCTGGTTCTTATGAGACCATAGAATTACTTCTCCCAAAATGCAATCAGTCAATATTTATTGAACTACTTACGTAATTCTTTAATTTTCCAGCTTTCATTTTCAGTCCTGGGAATTCTCTTCACCCTCCTTGGGTGAATAAGAATTTATAATAAATAAGAACAATGTGCTGTATCTATAACTTTTATTTACTCATTGCTATAAGTTGAGCATTGAATAGTAGGGAAAGACTGTGCTGACAACAGAAAAAATGAGTATACTCTGACAAAAGTATGTATCAAATAGATTGTTTGTTATTTCAGTTTGATTTTAGAAGTTTTTTCTGGATATTGTCCAGTGATTTTAGAATTTTGTTATGGAATTAGAAGAACAAATAGAGATTGATCTGACTAAAAAAGGTATGTTGTTGTAATACTGAATCACTTAATGCTGGCCTATAGTTGCCTGCAGGTAGGGGTCAAAAGCTCCCATTGATTTTGTGACAGAAATTTGTATCAGGCATAGCAGTCTATAGTTGGAGAGATGAGATATTAACACATGAAAATAAACAATAACACAGAAATATGCTTTCTTGAAATTTAGATAAAAGGATTCATGGTATTATGGTTCAAGATGTCCTGAGAGACCCTCAAGCTATAGGATTATGGCACTATTATTCTCTTAGCTCTTTGAAGACTCTGGTTTGATGCTGCGATTAGGGTTCTGTGCTGTTTGAGTCACAGTGAGCACAGTGTGACTTTTGGATTTGGTTGTATAGGATTGACTTATTCTGACTTAACCTTTTGGACAAGTGTAGGAGTTTTCTCTGATTTTACTAGAGTACTTCTATATTTATTTATGAAGTTTCAGGCTCAGATTTTACATTTTACTAATAAATATTCACAATAATTAACACTTTTTAAGGAATTTTTAAAGTAAGAATAGTTTTATTCAGTGTTGAAGCAAAACAAGGTATTTGACATTTAAAATTTTTAAAAATTATTCAGTAATTTTCTAAAGAAGAAATAGCTTTATAATTTTTTAAATTTTATTTTATTTCATTTTTTTTGAGATGGGGTCTTGCTCTGTCATCTAGGCTGGAGTGCAGTGGCATGATTTCTGGTCACTGCACCCTCCACCTCCTTGGTTCAAGCCTCCCCCGTATCTGGGATTACAGCACATGCCACCATGCCTGGCCAATTTTTGTATTTTTAGTAGAGACAGGGTTTCGCTGTGTTGGCCAGGCGAGTCTTGAACTCTTGACCTCAGGTGATCAGCGTGCCTTGGCCTCCCCAAGTGGTGAGATTACAGGCATGAACCAATGTGCCCAGCTGCTTTGTAATCTTATATGATTATTAATAATACCTACTCATTGTAAGATTTTCAGACATTTATAGAAATGTATGAACTAGAAGCTAAAAATCACCTCTAGCTACTCATCAGTGGTCTTTGAAAGTTTTCCTGTGGATTCTTTCAAATACATATATATTTTTGAGACGGAGTGTCACTTTTTCGCCCAGGCTGGAGTGCAGTGGAGCTATCTTGGCTCACTGCAAGCTCTGTCTCCCAGATTCACGCCATTCTCCTGCCTCAGCCTCCCAAGTAGCTGGGACTACAGGCGCCCACCGCCACATCCTGCTAATTTTTTGTAATTTTAGTGGAGACAGGGTTTCACCGTGTTAGCCAGGATGGTCTTGATCTCCTGACCTCATGATCCACCCGCCTCGGCCTCCCAGAGTGCTGGATTACAGGTGTGAGCCACTGTGCCTGGCCTGATTCTTTCAAATATTTTAATATAAAAATGGTATCTTACTCTATATACTATTTTGTAACCCACTGATTTTTTTTTGTTAGTAAATATAGATCAGTATCAGCAATGTGCACTATAGTGGTCAGTGGTTACCACAAGTTACGTTTACATTAAAATTAAAATTAATTAAAATTCAATTTAAAATTCAATTTAATTAATGTTGCACTGGCCACATTTTAAGTGCTCAGTAGGCACATGTGACTAGTGACTACTGTATAGGACAGCACCGATCTACATTACTATTTGTAATGACTGCATGGTAAAGGTATTTCTCTCCACACCCAAGCCCTGAATTCTACCAAGTTTTATCCAAAAAGGTTATACCAACTTAAATTATTACTAGCAGTATGGGAGTATTGGCTTCCTCAGGTAGTAGTAATAGTCTTTTAAATCTTTATCCATCTGAAAGTTGGAAAATAGTATCATGTTTTAATTTGTAAGTTTTTGACTACTGGTGAGATCGAAAATCTTTTGAAATGCTTAGTTGGCCTGTCTTTTGTGAATTGTCCACTGGGTTTTGTTGTTGTTGTTTTTTCTTGAGACAGAGTCTTGCTGTGTCTCCCAGGCTGGAGTGCAGTGGCATGATCTCCACTCACTGCAGCCTTTGCTTCCCAGGTTCAAGCAATTCTCCTGCCGCAGCCTCCTGAGTAGCTGAGACTACAGGCATGTGTCACCACGCCTGGCTAATTTTTCGTGTTTTTGGTAGAGAGGGGTTTCACCATGTTAGCCAGGATGGTCTCGAACTCCTGACCTTGTGATCCGCCCACCTCGGCCTCCCAAAGGCTTGCACCACTGCTTCCAGCCCACTGGGTAGTTTTGATGTGTACAAGTTAGTGGTTTCTAGTGATATGTAACTAGGAAAGAGATATGTTAATAAGCTTGATGATATTATGTATTAAAACAGTGAAATTTTAAACTGCTACTTTTTTATATTTTCATTTTCTGATTAAGATAAAGGTTGAGATTATGGTTTGACATTGGTTCAATTGACTTATCACAGGTAATTCAACAGGCGTTGCATCGGCCTCCCAGCTCAGCTGCTCAGTACCTTCAGCAAATGTATGCAGCCCAACAGCAGCACTTAATGCTGCATACTGCAGCTCTTCAGCAGCAGCATTTAAGCAGCTCCCAGCTTCAGAGCCTTGCTGCCGTTCAGGTAAGACTAAAACAAATTAAGAGTTTATGAGACCAAAGTTTCTGTTTTCTGTAAGTAGTTACTGAAAATAAATACATTGGGTATTATTTCAGAGTTCTCAGATGTCCTGTGGTTATTTTTCCTGAAGGAAATATATTAATAGGTTGCCAAATAGAAGTTAATTGAGAAAAAGGGGCTATGTTTTTTATGTTACTCTGTTTCTAGCTTTTGTCTCGGTACTTTTTATCCAGACTGGAGAACTTCAACTAGTGGCTTTGTTATATGTATATAGTTCTAGGTACAACAGTGAGTACTTAGGCTTACATAAATTGTATTTTTACTAAAAATAAGATTTAAAAAATTATGTAGGTAATTATACTCATTAAAAAATCAAAATAAAAAAATGAAACGATTTTAAATTGTTTATAAGAGATAAAGTAAAACTGTTCTTTTACCCTGCCTACCACTGTTTCCCATTCTTCAAAGGTGGCCACTGTAACAATTTAATACATACTTCTCCAGAAATTATCTATACAAAGATATGTATATCCATCTTTCTAAAATCCAATCATATTATTCCCACTGATAACAGGATTTCATTATTAAATGCTTGTTTTTTAAAAATATTTTTGTTACTATTGTACTATTTAAATGAAGCTGTTAAGATTTAATCTTAAATCCCCTCACCGGAGGAGGATCTCAGTTGACTGAACCTGAAAAAGGTTTATTTCTGTTACCAACAGATTCTCAGCTGTTGCTTCTTCTTAGTAGTGTAATTTTAAATAACATGTTCGTGATACAAGTTAGGAAACTGAAACCCACTGGCACTTGCTGTAGCTCTAATTTCTTTTTCATAACTCTGGAGTGGTGATTCCACTTTAAAGATGACAGAGACCCGTAAAGTGAAACTGACAATAAAGTAGTTAATAAAAATAAGACTAGTCTTTGGATCCCATTTTCACCATTCAGCTTTTTCGTACTTAAAAAATCTGTTTACCCAAAGCTTAAGCCATGTTGACTGTAAAATTGTTTCATGCATAGGCCTTTTGACATTTATTGTTGTGGTTTGGTGTTATCATGGTACCAGAAAGTTCTTAACTTTAGGTTTTTACCGATGTATTATAAAAGTCTTACTATTTTAGGCAAGTTTGTCCAGTGGAAGACCTTCTACATCTCCCACAGGAAGTGTCACACAACAGTCAAGTATGTCCCAAACGTCTGTAAGTTCCCTAAATTTTTTTTTCCTGGATTTAAAATTTTAAAGAATTGTTTTCCAAAAGTAAACTTGTTATTTATGAAGCCGTTATTATAATTTGTTGCATGCTGTTTAAAGTAACAATTGCCCAGAAATAGGAATGATAAAATTCAAGAATTCATAACTAATGTTAAACTTATGAAAATCTGAGTCTTAAAAATACTTTTGTATTATTTCTTGTATATCTTTTTGCATTGATCATGTTCAGATCTTAAGTGGTTTCAGTTTTCAGTGCGTATTGAAAGCCTGAACTATACAATGCAGAGATATTGGCCATGAATTTACTGTGATATGCAATAGAATGTCATGTCCTTGGTAGACATCTAAGCATTTCTAACTTTGTGCCATTCACATTTTAGAAATTATACTTTCAGCTTACATGAGTTATTTGGGTTCAATTTGCAAGTATACATTCGATATAGGGTAATTTATTTTGAGAAAGGAGTAAAAGAAAGCTGATTTGCTATATTGCACAAATATATTGGGAAATTGTGCAAAGCTTCCCAGGTAAAATAAATTTATGGGCATGATAATACTTGTTTAGCTTTAATTTTGGTATAATTTTAAACTGCAAGAATAATTTAAAAATTTCTGTATATACTCTACTCAGATTAATCAATTATTAGCATATTGCCCCATTACTTTATCATTCATTCTTTCCCACTACATGTGTGCATATTATTTTTTTCTGAGTCATTTGTGAGTTGAGACATGTTCCTTTATTCCTAAATCCAAATTCCTAAATACTTTGATGTGTATTTCCTAAGAACAAGGCTATTGTTCTATGAAGCCACGGAAAAATTATTAAATTCAGGAAATATAACATGGATACAATGCAGTTCATATTCACATTTCATCATTTGTCCCAGGTTTCCCAACCTCATCACTATGGACATTATGAGCCAGATAATTCTTTGTTGTCGGGGGCTATTGTGTACATTATAGGATGTTTAGCAGCACCCCTAGCTACTAGATACCAGCAGCTTGTGGTCTTTCTCCTTCCTCTAGTGTGACAACTAAAGGTGTCTCCTGGTGGGGAGCAAATTGCCTTTACTTGAAAACCTAGTAATGTCCTTTCTAGACACTTTTTCCTGGTCCAGAATGGTAATACTTTGATACTTCATAAAATTGGCTCCCATACAATATAGTTTGTAATTTAAGGAATTGAAGGCGAAATTGTGCTGTATTTCTTCAGCTAAGGGTATGGTCTTTGCTAAATACATGCTGTGGTCAGCATATAGTTTTTTTTTTTTTTTTTTTCATGGGAATGTCCTGGAGTAGGAACAAGATTAGATTAAAAAGTTACCTATGACTTGAAGATGTTAAAGAAAATGAAAAAGTTAAGTAATGTAACCTAGCTCTAAGCATTAATACTGTAGTTTGGTCATTGACATCAGATGTCTTTAATTAATACAATGGTAGTGGGAAAGGAGTGGTAAACATTTTGTGGGCTACTGAAGGGAATTATATAGACAAATTCTTTATTCTGCAAAATACTGGAATAATGATAGGATATATTTGTATAGATATGTTATTTTGATTTTTTTTCCTTCATGTTATTAAAAGGTATCTTTTTAAACTGTTTTCTTTCATTATGGCTTTATGTATGTGACATTCACAGAAGTTAGAATTATAGTGGTTGTTATTATATGTATGACATTGTTAATGATACTTGTCATAAACCAGCAGTATTATACCATGAAGTATGCCAAAAGCTGTAAATGGCTGGTGGGAGAAGATAAGTAGGAAGAACAGATTCCCAGTAAAATAAAGGAATAAAACATTAAATTTGCTTTATTTAGTATCCTTTGTGAGCTTCTGCTCACGTAATTTGACTAGCAGTAAAAATTATAATGCCCAAGGTAACTTAGTAAGTTTAGATCAATATCCAAAAAGGGGGTGGAACGTGGTAATAGAAATCTCAAGTGGTGATGATAATGAGCCATCAGGTAGCAGACTAGTAGTTTTCAGAGTTTTGGTTATCTTGAGTTAGGTTTCCAGATAACAGTGAAGCCATGGGAAAGGGTCCATTCTCCAGAAGAAAAAAGGGCTGTCAAATAACCAACTGGGTAGTTGGGGCTTAGAGTAGAAGTGGGATCCCAATGGGGAAATGGAATATTATTTAAAAAATCAAGTCAAAAGTCCAATCATACCACCTGGGGGAACTGTGTACCTACCGACTGTTCCTAATGTGAAAACCTGAAATGCTCTAAAATCTGAAATTTTTGCACACCAACATGACTCTCAAAGGGGGAGTGTCCATTGGAACATTTTGGATTTTGGATTTTTAATTTTGGCATGCTAAACCACTTTGTATCTTTCCAAAATCTGAAAAACCAAAACAAAGAAAATACGAAACACTTCTGGTCCCAAAGATTTCATATAACAGATACTCCATCTATATGTGGTTTGGAGAGTAGACTATTGTTAATTGAATGTATAGGGAACTAGTGGGTACCTGCATTCTTTTCTTTAATTAGAATCATGACTAATTCTAAATAATTGTCAGTAGTGGAGGGGTGATTTTATGATTGTTTGGCTTTGAAACTAATTTGGACTGAGCCTTTAGGTTTATGTCTTTAGTATTTCAACTTCAATGGGGCAAAGATTTAGTTAAATTTTAAAATGGAAGTTAAACCAACTAAAAATTTTACTGCTACCAAAAAAACAGCATAAGCAAAGTGAAAACTAAATGGGAGAAAATATGTTTGCATAAATGGGTAATATTTCTTCTCTTTTTCACTTTAATTTTTTTTCAAAAAGGAAGACAGAATTTTAGCCTTTTTTTCTTTTCTTTTTTTGAGACAGAGTCTTCCTCTGAGGCTGGAGTGCAGTGGCACAATCATAACTCACTACCACCTCCATCTCCCAGGCTCAAGTGATCCTTCTACCTCAGACTGCTGAGTAGCTGGGACTACAGGCGCACACCAGTACGCCTGGCTAAGTTTTAAAATTTTTACTAGAGATGAGGTCTCTCTGTGTTCCCCAGTCAGACTAGTCTCGAACTCCTGAGCTCAAGTGATCCTCCAACCACAGGTCACAAAGTGCTGGGATTATGTGGTATAGGCATGAGCCACTACACCTGGCTGATAATATTTCTAAAATACCAAAGACTGTTATATTAGTAAGATAAACAGTGAGAATTCACAGAAGATCTTAGTTGGTAATTTTTAAAAGAAAGACTATTTTTTTTTTTTGAGATGGAGCGTTGCTCTGTCTCCCGGGCTGGAGTGCAGTGGTGCAATCTTGGCTCATTGCAACCTCCTCCTCTTGGGTTCAAGCGATTCTTCTGCCTCAGCCTCCCAAGCAGCTGGGACTACAGGCATATGCCACCATGCCTGGCTAATTTTTGTATTTTAAGCAGAGATGGGGGTTTTGCCATGTTGGCCAGGCTGTTCTCGAACTCCTGACCTGAAGTGATCTGCCCGCCTAGGCCTCCTAAAGTGCTGGGATTACAGGCATGAGCTACTGTGCACGGCTATGTTTTGACTTCTAAACACATGAAAATACATTTAACATATCAATAATAAATGTATGTAAAAAGGCTGGGCATGTTGGCTTATGCCTGTAATCCCAGCACTTTGGGAGCCCAAGGCAGGCAGATGATACCCCATCTCTACAAGCAAAATACAATAAAAAAAATTAGCTGGATGTTGTGGTAAGCGCCTGTAGTTCCAGCTGCTTTGGAGGCTGAGGTGGGAGGCTTACTTGAGCCCAGGAAGTCAAGGCTGCCGTGAGCTGAGATCGCACCACTACACTTCAGCCTGGGTGATAGAGCAAACCCTGTCTAAAAAAATAGAAATATATGTACAAATAACAATGAAGTACTGTTTTCATCTGTCAAACTAGAAAACAAGGAAAAACGTTTACACAATACCTATTGTTGGCAAGAATGTGAAAAAGTAGGTATACTCATACACTATTAGTGGGAATATAGATTGGTGCAACTCTTTTGGAGGGTTATTTGGCAGTGTGTGTTAAACTTTAAAATGTACATGCCCTTGCTGAGAATGGTGGCTAATGCTTGTAATCCTAGTGCTTTGGGAGGCTGAGGTGGGGGGATCACTTGAGTCTAGCAGCTTGAGACCAGCCTGGGCAACATAGACCCCATCTAATAAAAAGAAATTAGCCAGGTGTGGTGGCGTGTGCCTGTAGTCCCAGCTGCTCAAGAGACTGAGGCAGGAGGATTGCTTGAACCTAGGAGTTTGAGGCTATAGTGAGCTATAATTGTGCCACTGCACTCTAGCCTGGGCAACAGTATGAGACCCTGTTTCAAAAAAAGCCAAAAGAATCTGTGCGTACCCTTTCATAATAGCACTCTCACTTTTAGTGACATAATTAAAAATGACCTAGATAATTATGCCCATATGCATGATATATAATCGTGAAAAATTATAAATAATATAAATGCCCATTAATTGAGGATTAGTTAAATAAATGATAGTTAATTCCTACGGTAGAATACTATAGCTACTAAAAAGTACTGTATATTTGTCTACAGAGAGACTTGGATTTTCATTATGTATTGAGTGTAAAAAGCAAGAATGCATTGTGTAAGCTTGTTTAACTTATTTATTTTGGTGGTTCTGTTTGCAGTCTAAAATTAATTGGGGCCAGGCGCAGTGGCTCATGCCTGTAATCCCAGCTTTTTGGAGGCTGAGGCAGGCAGATCACTTGAGGTCAGGAGTTCAAGACCAGCCTGGCCAATGTGTGAAACCCTATCTCTATTAAAAATACAAAAATAAGCCAGCCGTGGTGGCATGTGCCTGTAATTCCAGCTACTTGGGAGGCTGAGGCAGGAGAATCGCTTGAACCCGGGAGGCAGAGGTTGCAGTGAGCCGAAATCACGCCGCTGCACTCCATCCTGGGTGGTAGAGCGAGATTCCATCTCAAAAATAAAAATATAAAATTATTATTTGGTTCTTCTTTATGTCTTCTGTTTCTTTAGGGAGACCTTTTTTTTCTCTTTTTTTAAAAATTTGTTTTAGGTATGCTCGTTGTTGCTTATTTGAACCATTATTTTTTTAAGAGATGGGGTCTCACTATGTTGTCCAGGCTGGCCTCCAACACCTGGGCTCAGGTGATCCTCCTGTCTTGGCTTCCTAAGTAGCTGGAACTATAGATGCATGCTACTGGGCCTGACTTCTTTGAAGCATTTTTATGATGGCTGCTTTGTCATATAATTCTTTTTTTTTTTTTTTTGAGACAAGGTCTCACTCTGTCACTCAGACTGGAGTACAGTGGCATGATCTTGGCTCACTGTAACCTCCACCTCCTGGGTTCAAGCAGTTCTCATGCCTCACCCTCCCAAGTAGCTGGAATTACAGGCGTTTACCACCATGCCCGGCTAATTTTTTTATTTTTAGTAGACACGGGGTTTCTCCGTTTTGGCCAGGCCAGTCTTAAACTCCTGACCTCAGGTGATCAGCATCCCGAAGTGCTGGGATTACAGGTGTGAGCCACTATGCCCAGCCTTCATCATGTAATTCTGGTATCTTTGTTATCTAGGTATTGGCTTCTATTGATTGTCTTTTTCATTCATTTTGAGGTTTTCCTGGTTCTGGATGTGATGAGTGATTTTTTATTGAAACTTGGATGTTCTTAGTATTATGTTGTGTGACTAGTGATCCTATTTGACCTTTTTATTTTGGCTGTTTCCCAGTGGGAGAGTGTGCTGCCTTCTTCATGCAGTATGAGGGTGCAAGTGTGAGTCCCCATATGGCATGAAATACAGGGGGTACAAGTACAGATTCCCCAGTTAGCCTCCATTGACACTTGAAGGGATGTTCCTCTTAATTGCTAAGCTGGGGTGGGAGTTCTGGCTCCTCACTAGGCCTTTACTGAAGCCTCTCTGGCTAGAAGGAATGGGAGTACCTTTTACTCTCCTCACATGGTCTCCACTGAGACTGCAGGGTGCATGGGTGTGGTGGTGGTGGTTTATCATCACCTGGCTAGGATGAAAGTCCTGTTCTCTATATGGCCTTCTCTGAGATGAACCTGTTGGAGGGGTTGAGGGAGTTGGAAAATCAGGTTCTTTGCAGACATGGGTGGGGTCACAGTTTTTTTAGTGTTTGGTTGGAGTAGAGTAATTATTGTCTA
Source organism: Macaca fascicularis (assembly GCF_037993035.2). NCBI lineage: Eukaryota > Metazoa > Chordata > Mammalia > Primates > Cercopithecidae > Macaca > Macaca fascicularis. The sequence goes on along the minus strand of NC_088376.1, from coordinate 81,676,823 downwards.
AAACTTTTCTGTGTTGCAAGACTGTCCCTTTCCTGGTCCTTTGGTTAGAAAGAGCAGGCTTTTGTTGGGGATTTCTGTTTGTGCCTGTGGTGTTTCTGGGTTATTGACTTCTTCATTTCCACCCTCCAAGTGTGGGTTATAAGAGGTAAAATGAAAACCCAGAGAATTCATTACCATGTTGTGTACTCGATCCTGAGGTCTCTAGCCAGTCTGTGTATTTTTTCCTCTACCTTTTGGGGTCTTCTTAGGTTTATTTTATATGTAACATAAGAGTTTTTAGTTGTTCTTGGCAGGAGGAATAGGGAAAAGTATGTCTACTCCATTTTTTTGGAAGCAGAAATCTTGTCATTTAACTAATTTTTTAAAAGTTATTTGCATGTGTCCATTTGATTATGCAAGCAGAAGATCTGTAATGGTACACAACAAACTGTTATTAGTGGTCATCTCTGAGGAGGAGGTTGAAGAGCTTTACTTTGTTAATTTTTATATTGTCTAAATAAAATTGAACAAACTATTGTTGCCTAAGGAATAGATAACACAAATGTATAGAGTAAAAGTGACTACCTCCCTTCAGTAATCCCATTTTCTCTGACAAAGTTTTGTTTAAAGGTTTCCTATATGTTTTATTTTTTACTTTTTTTTTTTTTTTTTTGATTAGGAGATACTATCTCACTCTATTGCCCCAGCCGGAGTACAGTGGCATGATCATAGCTCACTGCAGCCTCAAATTCTCAAGCAATTCTCCTGCCTCAGCCTACTGAGTAGTTGGGACTACGGGTGCATGCCTCCACACCCAGCTATTTTTGTTTGTTTTTTTTTATAGAGAAGGGATCTCACCGTGTTCCTCTGGCTGGTCTTGAACTCCTGGTCTCAAGCAGTCCTGCCTCAGCCTCCCAAAATGCTGGGATTATAGGTGTGAGCCACTGTGCCTGGCCTGCTTTCCTATATTATTACTATACCTGCCTGCCTGCCTCCTTGCCTGCCTGCCTGCCTTCCTGCCTGCCTGCCTGCCTGCCTTCCTTTTTTTTTTTTTTTTTTTTTTTTGATGGAGTCTTGCGCTGTTACCCAGGCTGGAGTGCAGTGGCACGATCTCAACTCACTGCAACCTCCACTTCCTGGATTCAAGAAATTCTTGTGCTTCAACCTCCTGAATAGCTGGGATTACAGGTGCCCGCCACCAAGCCTGGCTAATTTTTGTATTTTTCGTAGAGACAGGGTTTCACCATGTTGGCCAGGCTGGTCTTGAACTCCTGACCTCAGGTGATCTGCCTGCTTCGGCCTCCCAAAGTTCTGGGATTACGGGTGTGAGCCACCATGCCCGGCTGACTATGCATTTCTATACATAAATATAAATAAGCTTATAGTTAATTTTGTTTGTTTTCATGTGAAGACAGTGCTATCAGACACACACACACGCGCACGCGCACACATACACACTTGCTTTACTAAATATTTGGGCATTTTCAGCTGGAAAGGATTATGTGGCTGAAAACTACAATCATAAGTCTCTGAGTGACTTAAGAGCTATGTATATGTCATTCTCTTTCCTTGTTGCATTTGGCCCTATAACTACATTAATCCCTGATATTTTGACTTCAACTCACTGTACTATTCTGTCAGAAAGAGAAAAAACTTGTTTTTTTATTTATGGCTTTCTAATTACGATGCTAGACAAGATGAGCTTTTGAAGCCCAGTTTTATGACTTTATTCATTCATGCATTCACTCATTCAGTCATCAGATATTTATTGAGCATTTAATATTTGCCAAATCCTCTTCTAGGTGCTGAGGATACAGTAACACAACAAACAAATCTCTTTCCTCATGGAGCTAGGGATAGATGAACATTAAACAAGTACATAGTATGTCAGATGATGGTAAGTGAGAGAGAAAAATCAAGGAAAGGGAATGGGCTGAGGGAATATGCCATTTTAATTATGATGGTCAGGGAAAGCCTTGTTAATAAAGGTGGCCTTTTTAAGGACGGTGAGGAGGGCAGATATGCACAGGGAACAGAAAGGAGGACAGTGTGGCTGGAGTGGAATGAGAGAGTGGGAGTGTGGTTTAGAGTTGACATCAGAGAGATAATTGTAATCCTAATCATGAGGAAATTATAAGACCTTTGGATTTTAGTAAGTATGAGTTGGGAAACTATTGGAGAACTGTTCTGGTATGGAAGTAACATGATCTCAAATTGGTTTTTGAGAGTAGGTTCTAGGGGCCAAAGATAGAAGCATGGAGTTAAATGTTCTTGTAATAATTCAAATGGAAAGATATTGGCAGTTTGGATCATGATGTTGATATTAGAGGTGGTGAAAAGTGGTTAGCCAGATTTTGAATTTTTTTTAACATTTAATTATAGAAGTTTGGATATGTTTTGAAAGGAGAGCTAACACAAGATACGCTGATGCATTGAATAAAAGATGTGAGGAGTCAAGGGTGACTCCATAGTATTTTGGCTGAAGCATCTGGAAAGATTGGGAGCTAAAGGAGGTATTGGAGAAGACAATTAGGAGTTTGATTTTGGACATGTTAAGTTTATGATGTGTATTAGACACCCACCTGTAGTATTGAGTAGGCATTGGTTATGTGAGTTTGGAGTTCATGTGGGAGGTTTCATGATTAATGATGTCTCATGCAGCTCCTTGAATGTTCATGTCACACGAGTACTTGATGACTTCACTACTGTTCATGGTGTGATGAGAGAAAGTTGGGTAGAATGGAGGAGATGAGGGTCTTGGGTTCTAATCTTAAATTCTGTGACTGACTGTTAATGTGACTTAACTAAGTCATTTAACCTCCCTGCCTGCCAATTTTCTGTAAAATTAAATCGTCTAATTAAATGGTTTTAGTCTTTTCATCCAGATATCCTTGGATCTGTATCATAGAGAAAGTTCAGGAAATGATGCTATGGACTGAATTATGTCCCCCATATTCATATGTTGAAGCCTAACTCGGACTGTATTAGAGATAGGACCTTTAGGGATGTGATATAAGTTAAAGGAAGTCATAAAAGTGGAGCCCTGATCTGATAGAATCGGTTTCTTATAAAAGAAGAAGAGACACTAGCAATTTCTCTATGTGAGGACACAGTGAGAAGGTGGCAGTCTGCAAGCCAGGAGGAGAGCCCACACCAGAAACAATCTGTGGGCACCTTAATTTTGGACTTCCCAGCCTCTGAAAGTGTGCAAAATAAATTCCTGTTGTTTAAGTCAGGGGTCAGGCCATGGACTGGTACTGCTTTGTGGCCTGTTAGGAACTGGGCCTCACAGCAGGAGGTGAGTGGTGGGTGAGCAAGTATTATCGCCTGAACTCCACCTCCTGTCAGATCAGCGGCAGCATTAGATTCTCACAGGAGCGTGAACCCTATTGTGAACTGCACATGTGAGGGATCTAGGTTTGAAAATCTAATGCCTGATGATCTGAGATGGAACAGTTTCATCCCAAAACCCATTTTCCCCACCCTGTCTGTGGAAAAATTGTCTTCCATGAAACCAATCCCTGGTGCCAAAAACTTTGGGGACCACTGGTTTAAGTGACTCAGTGTGTGGTGTTTTATTATGGCAGCCTCCATAGACTGACGTGATAGACTGGGGTCTGGGCCTTATCTTACGTAAGCTTTAGCCAGCCAGAGCAGTTCTGTGATCTGTTTGAATCTCAAGTTCTGAATAAGACTGTGTTTATTAATAAGAAAAAAGTTTGAGAACTTTTTCATGTTTAGATGTTAATCTAGGATTATGTGAGGGTTTCTTAAATAGTTCATATGTGTTATAAAAATACACATGCCCATCACATAGTAGGTACTTAATAAATACTTGTTGAAAGATGTATGGTAGGTAATAAGTATCAGCTAGAATATGCAATGATATTAATGTTCTTTTTGCATGTTTGTTTTTTTATGGGCTTTCCAGCAAAGAGCAGAAAGCCTGGTAGATAAATTCTAAAAGAACTGTAACACTATTAATGTTAACTCTTTTTTTGTTTTTTGAGACTGTCTCAGTCTGTCACCCAGGCTGTAGTGCAGTGGCATGATCTTGGCTCACTAGAACATGTGCTTCCTGGGTTCCAGCGATTTCCTGCCTCAGCCTTCTGGGTAACTGGGATTACAGGTTACCCACCACCACACCCAGCTAGTTTTTTTTAGTATTTTCAGTAGAGACAGGGTTTCACTGTGTTGCCCAGGCTGGTCTCAAACTCCTGACCTCAGGTGATCTGCCCATTTTGGCCTCACAAAGTGCTAGGATTACAGGTGTGAGCCACCGTGCCGACCTAATGTTAATTCTTGATTATTGCAATGCAGAGAATTATTTTAGGATATATTCTAATTGCCTGAGATTGGGTTATAGAAGAGTTTCTAATCCTGACCCCTGTAATGAGATTCTTTGGTTGCCTGTTACAGCAAATATATCTATTGTCCAACGTCGTGCTGCTTGCTCTGGTGGTATATGTAAGTCAAAGTTTCTTCCCTCAGGGAGTATGCATTTGAAGAACTATGCTTAGATATATCAAACAGTACATGATATAATAGTATATAATCAAGTTATAAATGTCATAGGAGTTAACAGAAAAGAGATCTTTGGGGATTGTATTACAGTAGCTGAGGAATGCTAAACTTTTAAAACAGGTAGAGTTTGCAGAGAAGAGGTCTCACCATGAGATCATGATCCTGAAACAGGAGAGGTTAGATTCAGAGATTCATTACTACGTGGGGTTCTGTGTTAGTCTTCCACATTCCTGAGGACAATCTATGCCAGTATTTTTTATTGAGTGCCTACTTGGTGTCAGGTGCCGAGGATTGAAAGTGAACAAAAGTTTTAGAGTATAACGAGGATACAGACAAGTAAATAGTCAAAGGACAGTATGATAAGAATTTTGTTTTGCTGGAGTATCTTATAACTTTCTTTTAAAGGCTGTGTGGAAGAAAAACTAAATATTTGTGGGCCTGAAAATTACCTCTTCTTTTTTATAATTATCTCTACATGAATTCTATATTGAAAATAATTTTTCTCAGGAAATTTGAAAGCAAATTTTTTTTCAAAATTTTAGTATTGCTGAAGAAAAGGCTGTTGTTAGTTTCATTATCGTTCTTCTGGGGTAACTGCCTGTTCTTCCTTTCCAGAATCTTTGAGATTTGCCTGTTTGCTTAAGTTTTTTATTTTGTAGTTTCATGGGAATATGTCTAGATGTCATTGTGTAGGACACCTGTTGGGCCCTCTCAGTGTGAAACTAGGTTTTTAATGATCGTGTATGTGAAACTAAACAAATTTGCAAGAAGTTAATTTTGTTCTTTAATGATCATATATGTGAAACTAAACAAATCCATGAGAAATTAATTTTCTGTTTTCTCTGTTCTCTCTTTCTGGAGCTCTTGGTTGAATGTTGACCTTTCTGGATTGATCCTTTATCTTGTTTACCTTTTCACTTACTGTCTTTTTGTGTGTGTGTGGGATATTTCCTCAACTTTTTCTTTTAGCTCTTTCTTTGACTTTTTAAAAAAAATTTTTGGTTCAGCCACTATATTTCTAATTTCTCAGAGCATTTTCTTGTTTTCTCATTGTTCTTTCAAACTAATATTCTGTTTTTCTATTATGGATAAAATTCTTTGGATCTCTGTTATGCTATTTGTCAGATTTTATTTTACTTTTATTTTCACTTTTTTTTTTTTTTTCCAAGACAGGTTCTCACTTTGTTGTCCGTGCTGGAGTGCAGTGGTGCTAATATGGCTCATTGCAACTGCTGCCTCCCAGGCTCAATTGATCCTCCCTGCTTAGCCCCTCAAGTAGCTGAGATTTTAGTCGTACGCCACCACACCTGACTCATTTGTGTATTTTCTGTAGTGTCAAGGTCTTGCCATGTTGCCCAGGCTGGTCTCAAACTCCTGAGCTCAAGTGATCCACCTGTTTCAGGCTCCCAGAGTGCTGGGATTACAGGTGTGAGGCACCGTGCCTGGCCTATCAGATTTTTTTTTCTTTTTCTTTTTTTCTTTTTTTTTTTTTTTTGAGACGGAGTCTCGCTCTGCCGCCCAGGCTGGAGTGCAGTGGCCGGATCTCAGCTCACTGCAAGCTCCGCCTCCCGGGTTCACGCCATTCTCCTGCCTCAGCCTCCCGAGTAGCTGGGACTACAGGCGCCGCCACCTCGCCCGGCTAGTTTTTTGTATTTTTAAAGTAGAGACGGGGTTTCACCGTGTCAGCCAGGATGGTCTCGATCTCCTGACCTCGTGATCCGCCCGTCTCGGCCTCCCAAAGTGCTGGGATTACAGGCTTGAGCCACCGCGCCCGGCCCTTTTTTTCTTTTTTCTTTTTTTTTGAGATGGAGTCTTACTCTGTCGCCTGGGCTTGAGTGCAGTGGCATGCTCTTGGCTCACTGCAACCTCTGCCACCCAGGTTCAAGCGATTCTCCTGCCTCAGCCTCCCAAGTAGCTGGGATTACAGGCGCCCGCCACTGTGCCCACCTAATTTTTTGTATTTTTGGTGGAGACAGGGTTTCACCATGTTGGCAGGCTGGTCTCAAACTTCTGACCTCGTGATTCGCCTGCCTCGATTTTTTGTTGAGATAGAGTCTCTATCACCCAGGCTAGAGTGCAGTGGCGCGATCTAGGCTCACCATGTCTGGCCCCCATTGAGTATTTAATTTTAAAGGATCATATACTGCATTGAAGACTCTTTTTTCCTTTTAATATAAAAAAGGCTTCCTGTCTTTTTTTTCTTCCGTGACATTTGAAGAGCTCAGGTCAACTTACCTTATGGAATGTCCGATAGTCTAGATGTGTCTGGTTCCTCAATCCTTTTTTACTGTATTAATTGCTATTTTAATGGGGTTTAGTAGGAGGGATAAGCAAATGGTTTGTTTCTTTATTATCTTCTTTATTTATTGGTTGTAAATATGATTTTTAATGAGTGTATAATGTTCTACCATTTTTAAAAACTACTTTTCTCTTGCTGGTGGTTTTAATTTTTCCATGTTTTTGCTAATATAAGTAAACCTGTATTGACTATTTTATTATATATATTTGTATACATTTTTAGTTATTTTCTTCTTAAAAATTTCCTAAGAGCATATTCAGTGGGTCAGTGAGATTGTTTTTAGATCAAGAACCTTAAAACTGTTCAGTTTTCTCAAACAATGTCCAAATCACATCAGCCACATATCAGAATCCATTTGATATATTTATGTTATATATGGGATGTAAATTTACCTGAGAGAAGATTATTTGCTTATAATCAGTCATTCTCAGTGTTCTGCTAGTGTCCTCATCCTTTATTATCTCTTTCAGGGTTTTTTTTTTTTAGACTTCAAAACTCGTTGTTTTTAAGGATTCTTTAAAATATAATTTTAAGTGGTTGGGTGTAGAAGCCTTTTCCAAAACCTAATACTAGTGTGAGATAAAACTGTAGCCTGAATATCTGTATGGTCACAAGCAGCTTTACTGCATTTTTGTAAAATATTCCAACAGTACAGAAAAAGTAAAAAAGGTATTAAGTTCCCTAAAGCCTCCTTTCCCTTTCAGTCATCTTCTTAGTTGGTTCTATATCCCTCCAGATCTTATTCTATGTATTATGGACATATATGTCGTAGAGAAGTGTGCATATATGCATTTAGCACTCTTTTTTACACATTGTAAACACAGGTATTCTGCATTTTGTTTTTTTCCCTTAACAGTGTGTCTTGAGATCTTTCTATGTTTGCTGACAGAGATCAATCTCACTTAAGCTGCTGTGTGAGGTTGCACAGTGTGAATGGACTTTATTTTATGTAACCATCCCTGTTGGTGGACATTTTAAATTATTTCGAATATTTTAATTGTTTTGACATTGTAACTTTTCTTTCTAGGATGTCAAAATCTGGAAACATTGGGAGACTGAGGTTTTTTATGTTTGTTTTATTTTCACCAGCTTGTATTGCAGAAAGTAGAAGTAATGTTTTTCTAAAATAAATAGGATAGGTATTTTATTTCTTTGATTTATTAAAAACACGCTGTCTCACCTGGGTACTGTGGCTCACGCCTGTAATCCCAGCATTTTGGGAGGCCAAGGTGGGGGGATCACGAGGTCAGGAGTTCGAGACCAGCCTGACCAACATGGTGAAACCCCGTCTCTATTAAAAATACAAAAATTAGCCGGGCCTGGTGGCAAGTGCCTGTAATCCCAGCTACTCAGGAGGCTGAGGCAGGAGAATCGCTTGAACCCGGGAGGCGGAGGTTGCAGTGAGCCAAGATGGCGCCACTGTACTCCAGCCTGGGTGACAGAGCAAGACTCCGTCTCAGAAAGAAAACATGTAGTCTCTTAAAAAGAAAATTCTTCATGGATAGCTATTACTACTTAAAAGACCGGGCGCAGTAGCTCAGGCCTATAATCCCAACACTTTGGGAGGCCGAAGCGGGCCGATCACTTCAGATCGGGATTTTGAGACCTGGCCAACATGGCGAAACCCTGTCTCTACTAAGAATACAAAAATTAGCCATGTGTCGTGGTGGGCGCTTGTGGTCACAGATACTCAGGAGGCTGAAGCAGGAGAAGCACTTGAACCCAGGAGGCGGAGGTTGCAGTGAGCTGAGATTGTGCCACTGCACTCCAGTCTGGGCAGCAGAGCAAGACTCCATCTCAAGAAAAAAAAATTCCATATAGGGCCAGGTATGGTGGCTCACGCCTGTAATCCCAGCAGTTTGGGAGGCCAAGATGGGAGAATCACTTGAGCCCAGAAGTTTGAGACCAGCCTGAACTACATAGACCCCATCTCTTTTCTTAAAAAAAATAAAATAAAAATAAAATTTTCGTATAGTATTTTACACTACTAATATTTGAAGTACCACATAGCAGTTCCCACTATATAATGAGGCGATACTGTTTATAAGCTGCTTTAACATGATAAAAGCAAATTAATATACTAAGGTAAACATTAAAGAGCAAAATAGCATTTCCTCTCTGATTCTAAAATTAATACCTACATAGAAAAGTTAAAAACTTAAAAAAAATTAATCCTGGATTTTACTCCTAGAAGGCATTATATATATACCTTTGACATTTTGGTGACTGTTCTCACAGTTAGTGGTGCATGGGTGTGTGTGTTTCTATATTGAGTCTAGTCATATATCGTGTTATGAGTATGTATTATTGTGTGTATATCCAATGCAGTCATTTTTCTTAACTTTTTTTTTTTGAGACAGGGTCTCACTCTGTCACCCAGGCTAGAGTGCAGTGCTGCAATCTCAGCACACTGCAACCTCCGCCTCCCAGGCTCAGGCGATCCTCCCAGCTCAGCCTCCTGAGTAGCTGGGACCACAGGTGTGCGCCACAATGCCTGGCTAATTTTTTGTATTTTTGGTAGATACAGGTTTTCACCATGTTGACCAGGCTGGTCTCGAACTCCTGAGCTCAAGCTATCCACCTGTCTCAGCTTCCCAAAGTGCTGGGATTACAGGCATGAGCCACTGTGCCTGGCCATCTTTCTTAACATGTTTTTCACGTTTGTGATACGTATACACACACACATACATTTGTATGTAACTATATGAATGATACTCTACATGTTATTTTGCTGCCTTTTTACTCAGCAGTGGACATAAAAATCTTATAATGCCACTGAATACAGATACATCATTCTTTTAATGTGAAGTATTTCTCTATTTAGGGTATACTTGATGGATTTTGATCAGTCAAACAGTAGAAACAGCTCTCAAATGGACTTTAGCTATGGGTAGTAATTCGTTGGAAACTCCTTTTGAGGACACTAACAGGTGGTTGGGAGTTAAGTGGCTTTTTCTGGCAGACTTGTTTTTTTCTGGTGACTCTTAGAATTAGTGTCAGTGGGAAGACAGCTTGCAGTAATCAGACTCAGTGAGTGAGTTTCTTTGTGGAGTGTGACTTGAGATATGAAGTGACAGGATTGATAAGGGTCTTCAGTGAAAGGGAATTAGGAGTGTTGGGATGGAACTGACAGAGAAAATAATGGAAATTGGTAAGGACATCTGGTTTAGGTCAGCAGAGCAACAAAGAGAGCCTTATTAGTTGTGGTTAGGCTAGCTAGGGAGATGGACTTCTTGCAGAGGTGGCTACTGATCTGTTGGCCTTCATGAGTTGGATGTTAGTAGATAGCTGCTTTTGAAATATTACTTGTTATATGGAACTTAAAAGTAGACACAACACTTGTTCTTTGATCTCACAACTTAGAGTAGAATACAGGTGGTCAGGGGGTTGCTAGTTTTCTTCCTCTTTTCTTTTTTAAGAAAAATAAAAGCATTCTGTTTGTACTTTGTGCTCTACTTCCTTAAAAAGCACTGTCAGGCTTGTTAGCTATCAGCCAATTATTTTTTTAAGAAGACTTTTATTACATTTTTCTTTAAAGAATGTGTAAATATCCTTACCAAGAGTACACTTCTTTCTTACTGTTTTTCGAAAGAATCACCAACTGAAAAAAAAGTTCCAAGGCGTATTATTACTGCAGAGATGAATTAGGGAGTTATCAGGATATTACAGAAGTACCCCAGATGCCAAAATACACGAGTCAGAAAAACTTAGGTCCAGTTTTTCCCTGTTGGTGATTTAATCTCTGGAGCAAAGCTTAATTAAATATTGCATGAATATGCCTTAAAATATGAAATATGCCTTAAAACAACATGACATTAATTAACTTAATAAACTTATTGAATAAAGACATTTTGTAGATACTGGATATATGAAGATGAATAACACATGGCCCCCACCCTTAAAGAAATTATTATTTAGAAGGATGAGATAGAAGTATATGCCAAAATATATGGATGGTAACAATTAGGCAAAAAAGAGGGGGAATAGTCAGTTCTGCTTTGGGATATGGGAATGCCTGAAAAAGCTTATTAGAGCAGGTGAGTTTTGAGAACGAGTTGTTCACTATGTAGCTGCAGATGGGCTGGGGCGTAGGGGTGGCAGGGATGCTCAATCTAGTCAGGAATATTATCGCCAGTGCCATAGAGGACTGAGATCGTGATGTTACAGATACTTTGCTACGGGTAATGGGAAGGTTGTGTGTGGAGTGGGAGGAGATGATGCTAGAGAGGTTGTCAGGGAAGGTTTAACTTTATCCAGAAGATTCTTAAATGGGTAATTAATAAAATCAGGGAAAGATTATCTGGCAAGTAGAAGGGGACAAGATTCCAGTAAGAGGTATCAGTTTGCAGATATTAAAGTAATCAAGCCGGAAATGACATGGGCCCAGAGTCTCAAACTAAGTGATGAAAAATCGAAATGGAAATTAGGAGACAAAAAGGTGTATTAGAAACAAGACACATGACTGATTTTTGTGTGTGTGGTAAAGGAGAGGGAAGCATCAGGATGTCTTTCAGATACTATGTCTTGGAGAATTTTAGAAAATGCCAGTGCCATTTGAAGAGAAGCTATTTTAAAAGGAATAAATAATTAGTTTGCTGCTTGAGCATGCCAAGTTTGAGCTGGTAGTAGATACCCAGAAAGATGTGTTCTGTAGGTATTTGGATCTGGAACTTCAAAAAAGGGGTTATAGTTAAGAATCAAGAGTCATCAGGATTGAATTGTTTGAAACCGTGGAAGTAGATAAAATAATCTAGGAATTCAAGAAGAAAAGTGTGGCCTGGTGCGGTGGCTCATGCTGGTAATCCCAGCACTTTGGGAGGCTGAGTTGGGGGTATCCCTTGAGGCCAGGAGTTTGAGACAAGCTTGGGCAACATGATGAAACCCTGTCTCTACAAAAAATACAAAGATTAGCTGGGTGTCGTGATGCATGCCTGTAGTCCCAGCTACTCAGGAGGCTGAGGTGGGAGGATCATCTGAGTCCAGGAAGTTGGGGCTGCAGTGAGCCGTGATCACTCCACTGCACCCCAGCCTGGGTGACAGAGGGAGACCCTGTCTCAAAAAAAAAGGAAAAGTGTCAAAAACAGAGCATTAACATTTTGGGAGTGGGTCCAAAAGAAGAGCTGGTAAAGAAGACTGAGAGGGAATGGTCTGAAAAGAATCCACTGAATTTGTCAGTTAGATGTTGGTGACTATTGTTAAGGCAGTTTCAGTGATGTGTTAGGAGTAGGGTCCAAATTACAAAATAGGCCGGGTGCAGTAGCTCACGCTTGTAATCCCAGCACTTTGGAAGGCTGAGGCGGATGGATCATGAGGTCAGGAGATTGAGACCGTCCTGCCTAACACGGTGAAACCCTGTCTCTACTAAAAATACAAAAAAAAAAAAAAAAAAAAAAAAAATTAGCCGGGCATGGTGGCGGGCGCCTGTAGTCCCAGCTACTTGGGAGACTGAGGCAGGAGAATGGCGTGAACCCAGGAGGTGGAGGTTACAGTGAGCCGAGATCGCGCCAGTGCACTCCAGCCTGGGCGACAGAGCGAGACTCCGTCTCAAGAAACAAAACAAAACAAATTATAGAATAATTCTGTATTGTATTAGTGGTATTTATGCATTGAATTATACCTTTAAATATTGTATTAAAATAATATGTGATATATATACATTTAGAGAATCAGACAACCAGCTCTCATGTGCCTACTATATAGTTTTTTAAACTTTTATTTTTAAATAATTATAAATTAAATTCCTATAAATCATAGGAAGTTGCAAAAGTAGTACAGAGAGGTCCTCCTATATAGACTTCACTCAGCTTCCTCCAGTTACCATTCAGTTTAACAAGTGTCCTGGGTTAGTTCAGATGTTAATGTCTTGGGCTGGGTTATGGAACCATACAGGGAATATGGATGTGGGTTCCATAGCCCTACCTGGTGTAAGCCTTCTTTCCCTGCCTCCACTAGGAGCAGAGCAAATGCAAGCTGCTTTGCTGTTTCTCAGAATGTATGGATGGAGCTTTTCCAGCTCCTTTTTACATATTGGGCAGCTCTTTTTAGGATTTTGGCTCAAAATAGGGATTTGACTTGTAGCCCTCCCCTGAAATAAGCACAAAGGTGGATCTTCTGGCTCTATAGGCCCAATATACCCTTATTATAGACTGCCTTGGTGTCAGCTGAGGTGACATCTGTGGCTTTGAGTTTCTTCCTTTCTGTCACCAAGAATTTCCCTCTCCCAGCTTTTCTCTCCCTTTTGGAGTTCAGCTGTATATTCTAATTTTTCATGTTGATCTAGCATTTCAGTGATACTGTTTGGTCACATGGATGTATTAGTCCAGTCTGCCTTGTTGCTTGAATAAGAAGTCCAATAAAATTTCTTTTTTTCTAATAAAATATTTATTAATTGTATTCGCTGCTTTGTTCCACAAAAATGATTTGGGGTTGGATTATATTATTCTCTCTTTAAAAATATTACTACTACTACTACTACTACTACTACTACTACTACTACTACTACTACTACTACTACTACTACTGAGACAGTCTCGCTCTGTCGCCCAGGCTGGAGTGCAGTGATGCAATCTTGGGTCACTGCAACCTCTGCCTCCCGGGTTCAAGTGATTCTCTTGCCTCAGCCACCTGAGTAGCTGGGATTACAGGCACGTGCCATCACGCCTGGCTAATTTTTGTATTTTTAGTAGAGATGGGATTTCACCACGTTGGTCAGGCTGGTCTCAAACTCCTGACCTCATGATCTGCCCACCTCAGCCTCCCAAAGTGCTGGGATTATAAGCTTGAGCCACCGCTCCTTGCCAAAAATATTATTTATTTTTAAAATGGGTAATATATGTATGTGGTCTAAAGTTAGATAAAAAAAGAGTATGCTTTTTCTTTTCCCTGTTACCCTAGCCACCCCAGCCCAATGTCCCTTTATAGATACAACCAGTTACCAGTTTCTTATGTATCCTTCTAGAGGTTAACAATGCACTAGTTCGTTGGTTTTTTGGTTTTTTTTTTTTTTAAGATGGAATGTCGCTCTTGTCAGCCAGGCTGGAGTGCCGTGGTGCAATCTAGGCTCACTGCAAGCTCCGCCTCCTGGGTTCATGCCGTTCTCCTGCCTCAGCCTCCCGAGTAGCTGGGATTACAGATGCCCGCCACCACGCTTGGCTAATTAAAAAAAAATTTTTTTTTTAGTAGAGGCGGGGTTTCGCCTTGTTAGGCAGGATGGTCTCGATCTCCTGACCTCATGATCCACCCGCCTTGGCCTCCCAAAGTGCTGGGATTACAGGTGTAGCCACCACGCCCGGCCAATAATGCACTAGTTTATTCTTTAACAGAGATTTTAAACTTTAGTGTTTATAATTTAATTTTGTAGCCAATATTCAGGATTTTTCCATCTATTTGAGGTAGTAGCAATTGTATTTTCTTCTGCTTGCTTTTGAGTTACAGCTTTACACTAGTTATGTGTTACATGTATGTCTTTATATATGTGAATGGATTATCTGTGTTATAATTTTTGTTCACAAACTCCTCAGAATGTGACAAAATAAACTGTTGATTAGACTGTTTTAAGTTATGTGGAATATTAAAATGAAACATTAGCTCTATTTTTTATTTTTAATTGACACATAATAACTATATATATTTATGGGATACAGGGTGATACTTGAATATGTGTATTCCGTGTATAGTGATCAAATCGGAGTAACTAGCATATTCATCGCCTCAAACATTGATCATTTCTTAGTGTTGAGAACATACAAAATCCTCTATTAAAACTAATGGAAAGCTTCATGAATTTGTATGTTATTTTTGGGCAGGAGCCATGCTAATTTTCTCTATATTGTTCCAATTTTAGTGTTTATGCTGCGGAAGTGAGCACTGGCCCTAATTTTTAGGAGGTAGTGGAAATGATATTTTAAGATGCTAGAAATCTTATTGAAACACATTGTAGCTATCCTTAAAAATTGTGGCTGGGTGCGGTGGCTCACGCCTGTAATCCTAGCACTTTGGGAGGCTGAGGCGGGTGGATAACCTGAGGTCAGGAGTTCGAGATCAGCCTGACCAACATGGAGAAACCCTGTCTCTAGTAAAAATACAAAATTAGCCAGGCATGGTGGCTGGTGCATGCCTGCAATCCCAACTACTTGGGAGCCTGAGGCAGGAGAATCACTTGAACCCCGGAGGTGGAGGTTGTGGTGAACCAAAATCACACAATTGCACTCCAGCCTGGGCAACAAGAGGGAAACTCCATCTAAAATAAAAATTGCCCTGATTACTAACCAATCCATGCCATTGTTTGCATATGTGCAAATAATTGCCCAAAGAGTTGAGGGGGTCTGTCACAGATAAAGGCTTCTCCTTTGGGTTCCTTAGCCATAGTTTATACCATTGATTGCCTGACTGCAGCTCGGTGTGAAATTCAGTAACATGGAGCAAGAAATGGAAGCCTATGACCTAATATGTTTTCTTCCTTAGATCAACCTCTCCACTTCTCCTACACCTGCACAGTTAATAAGCCGTTCCCAGGCTTCCAGTTCTACCAGCGGCAGTATTACCCAACAGACTATGTTACTAGGGAGTACTTCCCCTACCCTAACGGCAAGCCAAGCTCAAATGTATCTCCGAGCTCAAATGGTAAGATATGAGCTACCAAATTTTTTCAGTGTTTAAGGACTTGAGAGATCAAAATGTTTCTTGATTTGATACAATAAGAGGTATTTTTAATATTTAAGAAATGTTTAATTGTGTGTGTGTGTGTGTGCATGCGAGCGTGCCTTCAGCTCTTGTACATTATGTCATGAAAGATTCTACTTTTAATTAATAAATCTTCTTGGTATCAAATAGTAATTATCACGTTGCAAAGCTAATAGAGATTCAGTAGCATAAGAGTGATTATTTTTTAATATCAAATTCATCGGAAACCTTTTTTTCATATTTTAACATCTCTGAAATTGGGATGCATTTTATGACTGATGGCATCTTGGTACTTACAGTGGTCCATGAAATCATTGCCTATTTTTGACAACTTAGATTTAGTGAAATAGAAATGTTAAAAAAACTTCGTTGTTAAAGTTAGAATTTGTATCCTAGGATTTTCTGAATTCTATATTGGAGTTCCAGATAGTTTGCCAGATGATGCTTAACTTTGGTTATTCCCATCTCAAGTTCTGCAAGGTTATTTGTGTTCTTGAGTTCATTTTGATCTTTTATGAATATAGGAATGTTAATTTGGTTATTCTGTATTTGGGTATCTACTGATTTCCTAATTTAATTGTTGAGCTTCTTTAAGGAATGTAGAAATTGGTTGACATGTATTTTATTTGATGTCTTTAAAGAAGCTAGACAAATGCATTGTCCCTAATATATTTATATTCTTTTTTGTCCAGTGGACTGAATATTTACCTGGATCTCCAGTTTTTTGTTGTTGTTGTTATTGTTTTTTGAGGCAGAGTCTCACTCTGTCGCCCAGGCTAGAGTGCAGTGGCATTATGTCTCCTCACTGCAACCTCTGCCTCCTGAGTAGCTGGGGTTACAGGTGCCTGCCACCGCGCCCTGCTAATTTTTGTATTTTTAGTAGAGACGGGGTTTCACCATCTTGGCCAGGCTGATCTCAAACTGCCGACCTCGTGATCCACCTGCCTCACCTCCCAGAATGCTGGGATTACAGACGTGAACCACCACACCTGGCTTGGATCTTCAGTTTTTTTAATCTAAAATTGCAAAGTTTCCAATCATTTAACTAATTCTGTGCTTTAAAATTAGGTTGAACCATTTGAAATGGTCGCTATTTGACTCTTTTTGAACTCTAAAATCAGCAGTTTCATACGGGTCAAACTAAATTGAATATCTTCTTTTTAGGTTTAGTCCTTTCAGGGTCTTGGTACTGGAAATTACCTTTTCAGGAAAGTTATGCCATTTGTCCCGCGGTGTCTGTGGTGGATTGTTGCCAGGCCCCACCCTCTCTGTCCCCTAAAATACTCAAATCTGAGGATGCTCAAGTCATAGTATTTGCATATAACCTATGCATGTCCTCCCATATACTTTAAATCATCTTTACGTATAATACTTAGTATAATGTAAACACCATTTAAATAACTTATATTGTTTAGGGAATAATGGCAAGAGAAAAGTTTGTACATGTTCAATACAGATGCAGCTGTCTTTTTTTTTTTTTTTTTTAACGAATATTGCTTTGATCTACAGTTGAATGACGAACTCCATAGATATGGAGGCCTCATTTTACTTTGTTGTTGAATTTACTTAAATTTAGTGTACTAAAGAACTGAAGTTTAAAAGGTCACTTAATTGGTCATTTAATTTTTCTGATTGTTTTTGGTCTTTGGTTGAACATTTTAACTTAGATAGCAAGAGGAATGGAATAATTTATACAATTTTTAAATAAAGTATTTACACGTTCTTTGAAACAAGTGTCAGATTTACTAAATTGAATTGATTGATCTCTAAGTGGATTGTATTGCCTTAGAAATTAATGGCATTTGGCTGGGCGTGGTGGCTCATGCCTGTAATCCCAGCAATTTGGGAGGCCGAGGCGGGCAGATCACTAAGATTGGGAGTTCGAAACCAGCCTGACCAACGTGGAGAAACCCTGTCTCTATTAAAAATACAAAAAATTAACCATGCATGGTGGCTCATGCCTGTAATCCCAGTCACTCGGGAGGCTGAGGCAGGAGAATCATTTGAACCTGGAAGGCGGAGGTTGTGGTGAGCCGAGATTGCGCCATTGCACTCCAGTCTGGGCAACAAGAGTAAAACTCCATCTCAAAAAAACAAAGAAAAAAGAAATTAATGGCGTTTGTTTGAATATTGAAAAAAATTGAGCCGGGCACAGTGGCTCACGCCTGTAATCCCAGCACTTTGGGAGGCTGAGGTGGGCGGATCGCTTGAGGTCAGGAGTTCGAGACCAGCCTGGCCAACATGGTGAAACCCTGTCTCTACTAATAGTACAAAAATTAGCCTGGCGTTGTGGCGTATGCCTGTAATCCCAGCTACTCGGAAAGCTGAGGCAGGAGAATCGCTTGAACCTGGGAGGGAGAGGTTGCAGTGAACCAAGATCATATGACTACATTCCAGCCTGGGTGACAGAGACTCCGTCTCACCAAAAAAAAAAAAAAAAAAAAAAAGGAAAAGAAAGGAAGGTGATAAGTAAAAACATTAAATGTCTTTTTGTTTTTTGATGTGAAGCTTTTTTTGCAGGCTCTTTTGTTGTTGAATTTTGACCGGTGTGGCATTTACTTTTAAAATGAATATTTCTTTTTTTTTTTTTGAGATGGGTCTTGCTCTGTCACCCGGGCTAGAGTTCAGTGGTGTGATCTCAGCTGACTGCAACCTCCACCTCCTGGGTTCAAGTGATTCTCCTGCCTCAGCCTCTCGAGTAGCTGGGATTACAGGCACACCCGGCTAATTTTTGTATTTTTAGTAGAGATGGAGTTTCACTGTGTTGGCCAGGCTGTCTTGAACTCCTGACCTCCAGTGATCCACCTGCGTTGGCCTTTCCAAAGTGCTGGGATTACAGGCGTGAGCCACCGCGCCAGGCCATAGAATGAATATTTCTTTACAAATAGTTTTAAAATGAAAGGGCAACCTGGATTTGCCCTATAGATCCTTTGTAGCGGAGTGAAATATTGGAGTGTAGTATGTGGCATAGTTATCCTTATGATAAAGAGGACTGAAAAGGCTTTTTTGGTGTTTCTTTTTGTTTCTCACTGAAATTTAATTTGTGTTCCAAAATAGTGACTGTAGTTGTTTACTTTAACTTTCCATTTTAGGAATCCTGCCACAGTAGTTTTGAGCTAGGAAAAATTTAACTATAATAGCTTATTTGAGACACAATTTGGTCTGAGAATTTCATATCACCAAAATATATTTTCTTTTTTGAGTACTGCTTTTTTTTGCACTCATCAGAATCATGAGCTGTTTCAAAAATGTTTATGATGTTTTTTGAGTTCTCTTATTATCAGAAACTTCTCTTTGTCATGTAAAACCTTTTGCTGAGGAGATAATCCTAAACTGCATTGTCTTTCTGTCACAAATTTCAGTCTCTCTTGCCTGCTGCACATTGTGTGTGGGACATGTTCTTTTGTCTTAGGGTATTTTTTTGGTTTTCTGTCTGTACAGCTGATTTTCACACCCGCTACCACTGTGGCTGCTGTACAGTCTGACATTCCTGTTGTCTCGTCGTCATCGTCATCTTCCTGTCAGTCTGCAGCTACTCAGGTGAGCTTGTCTAGCTTCATAATGTGTTACTTGAGATCTGGATCTTCAGGTTAAAGTTAAGCATTCCTTTTGTGTTTAACTTACTGATGGTTTCAGTGCTCTTTGTCATGCATTTCAGATTGAAATTTAATAAAATAGAACTTCAAGAAAATGTTTTTTCTGTTAAAATTATAATACCATTAAACACAGATATTTAGGTTATTTGACGTTGGTTGGTCAAGGTTAATGAGACTTTTTGTTAATGACATTCTGTGTTTAGTTTTATCATAAAGCAGATTTATTTCTCATGTGAGATATATTCTTTTGCTTAGATTGCTTTGCAGTATTCCTTATGTAATAACTAAGTCAAGAAGGATTTTAAGTTTGAAAGTGAATTAAACTAGACAAATTTAAAATTTTAAAAATTGGTCGGGTGCAGTGGCTCATGCCTTTAATCCCAGCACTTTTTGGAGGCCCAGGTAGGAAGATTGCTTGAGCTCAGGCATTAAAGACCAGCCTGGGCAAAATAGCAAGACCCGGTCTTTACTAAAAATAAAAAAATTTAGCTAGCTGTGGTGCTGTGCAGCTGTAATTCCAGCTTTTCAGGAAGCTGAGGCAGGAGGATTGCTTAAGCCTGGGAGATTGAGGCTGCAGGGAACTATGATAGTGCCACTGGATTCCAGTCTGGGTGACACAATGAGATTCATCATTACAGAAATGCAAATCAAAACCACAGTGAGTATCACCATCCACTCACAAGAATGGCTGACACAAAGAAGACTGCTAATACTATATATTGGTGAGAATGTGGAACATCCAGATTCTCATACATTGCTGGTGAGAGGGTAAAATGGTATAGCCACATGTTGGAAAAGACTTTGGCAATTCCTCATGAAGTGAAACATACATGTAGCATGTGACTCAGCAGTTCTACTCCTTATGTTTACCCTGAGAGATGTGAAAACACATAAAAACATGCAAGCGAATGTTTATAGCAGCAGTACTCAGAGTAGCCCCAAAGTGGAAACAACCAAATGTCCTTTAACTGCTGAGTGGATAAACAAATTTTGATATATTCTTTTTTTTTTTTTTTTTTTTTTTTGAGACAGAGTTTTGCTCTTGTTGACCAAGCTGGAGTGCAGTGGCGCGATCTTAGCTCACTGCAACCTCCACCTCCTGGGTTCAAGTGATTCTCCTGCCTCAGCCTCCCGAGTAGCTGGGATTACAGGCGTGTGCTACTACACCCAGCTAATTTTTTTTTTCTTTTTTCTTTTTTTTTTTTTAAATAGAAACAGGGTTTCACCATGCCAGGCTGGTCGTGAACTCCTGACCTCAGGTGATTTGCCTGCCTCAGCCTCCCAAAGTGCTGGGATTACAGGCATGAGCCACCACGCCCAGCCTCAATATATTCTTACAGTGGAATACTGCTCAGAAATACTGATGAATCTTAAAAACATGATGGTTAGCAAAATAACCGTGGTATAAGGAATACATACTCTATGATTCCATTATATGAAATTCTAGAACAGGCAAAACTATAGTGAAAAACAATCAGATAAGTGGTATCTGGGGTAAAAAGTAGGGGGAGATTGATTGGGAACGGGCATGAGTGAACTTTCATGGTTAAAGTGATGTTCTGTATCTTGGGGTAGTAATTATATGGTATATACATATGTCAAAACTCATTGTTTTGTTTTATTGTATGTAAGTTACACCTCAATAAATTTGATAAGAATGAATTAGAATGAATACATTTTAAATGAAAACAATTTGAGTTAGAATGTTACTTTGCATGATATTGCTGTATTCTGGTATTCTTCATAATGAATATTTTAGACTGCATATGGCAGAAATGGATATTTTAGGGTCATCATTGACTTCTTATTTATAATATAATAGTTCTCAATCTTCTGGTAAAAAATAAAAAATGAGATAATAATAATCCTTGGTATTTTTGATAAAACCTCTGTATATGCATTTACAAATAAAGGCTGATTTTCATGTATTAATTTATAAAGATGATGGTCAGTTCATTTCAGGTTTCTTCTAACTTGCCCAGTGATTCTCTACAGTTTCTTAACTTTATTGGACTTTTTTTTTCCATATTGTTAAGGTTTTTCTTTCTTTTTTTTTTTTTTTTGAGACGGAGTCTCGCTCTGTCACCCAGGCTGGAGTGCAGTGGCCGGATCTCAGCTCACTGCAAGCTCCGCCTCCCGGGTTTACGCCATTCTCCTGCCTCAGCCTCCCAAGTAGCTGGAACTACAGGCGCCCACCACCTCGCCCAGCTAGTTTTGTATTTTTTTAGTAGAGACGGGGTTTCACCGTGTTAGCCAGGATGGTCTCGATCTCCTGACCTTGTGATCCGCCCGTCTTGGCCTCCCAAAGTGCTGGGATTACAGGCTTGAGCCACTGCGCCCGTTCTGAATGGGAGGGCGTGCTGCATGGGCCGGGAATCGAACCTGGGCCTCCCGCGTGGCAGGCGAGAATTCTGCCACTGAACTTTCAACTCTAAACTTTTGTTTCTGGAATGAATTTGTTGAAGTAATGATCTTTTTAAATTAACTGATTGATTTATTTAGTTATTTATTTAATTTTTGAGATAGGGTCTCACTCTGTCACTCAGGCTGGAGTGCAGTGGCTCAATCATGGCTCTTTGTAGCCTCGACCTCCCTGGGCTCAAGCCATCCTCCTACCTCAGCCTCCTGAGTAGCTGGGATTACAGGTGTGCTCCCATGCTTGGCTAGTCTTTGTATTTTTTTTTGTAGAGGCAGGGTTTCACCATATTGCCCAGGCTGGTCCTGAACTCCTGAGCTCAAGTGATCTGCCTACCTCGGCCTCCCAGACTTCTGGGAGTATAGGCGTGAGCCACTGTGCCAGCCTGAAATAATGATCTTCTTTTCTTTTCTTTTGGTTTTATGAAACCTAATAGAGCTAGACCATCGTCAACTTCCAGAACATTTTAAATTTTATTTTTCATTTATATTTGACTTTGTTCCAACTAATATTTTAATTCATTTATAAGATGTGTACAATAAAACATTAGAAAGTAAATTGGAACCATGTAAGAAAAAAGACACAAATAAAACTAGGAAAGTGGCATGGAGCTAGGAGTGAAGTTGCTGCTCAGTTTACATGTATGAAGTTCTATATGGACTTAAGCTCCTACCTCAATCATTTATCGTATGACTTGTACAAGTTGCCAAACATCTTTAATATTCATTCATATTTGTAGGGGAAAAGGATGAGTAATATATATCTTTAGTGTATAGAACATTACAGGCACTCAGTAAGTAGTACTTTTTTTTTTGCAGAAGTCGGGGATAGGAAGACTTGGGTTCAAATTCTGACTTCAGCAACGTTTGCCAGCCAGATTGATTTTGGCCAGATTCATAGGATAGCATAGTGTTTATAATACGGACTTTGGAGCCAGAATCTCTGGGTTCAAATACTTGCTGTACCATTTTATTGTTACAAGTCCTTAACCTCTCACCTCAGTTTCAATTATATAAAATAAAATAACATTTATTATATATTTCATAAGGTTGCTATGAGGATTAAATATGTTAATAAATTAAAATAGAAGTGTCTGATAGCATTTACTAAATGTTTCATTTACTGAATTGTTTCATTTACTCCTTAAAACAACTCAGCTCTACTCTCGGAGCTGTTGCTTGCAGCTCAGAGTTGTTATAAGGAATAAATGAAACAATAAAGTACTTAACGTAGTGCCTGCCACATAATAAGATACCACAAGCTACTAATTACTCTTTTTGTTATGCATTGTCTGAAGATGAGTCACAAAGTTGGTTCTTAACTTTCAGGTAACTAATAGTGAAGGGAGAAAAGCAACCACTTAAAGAATTTATAGGCCAGGCGAGGTGGCTCACACCTGTAATCTAGCTCTTTGGGAGGCAGAGGCTGGCAGATTGCTTGAGCTCAGGAGTTCAAGACCAGCCTGGTCAACATGGCAAAACCCCATCTATAGAAAAAATTTGCAGGGTGTGGTGGTGCGGGCCTATAGTCCCAGCTACTTGGGGAACTGAGGTAGGAGGATTGCTTGAGCCCAGGAGGTTGAGGCTGCAGTGAGCCAAGATCGAGCCACTGCATTCCAGACTGGGTGATAAAGTGAGACCCTGTCTCAAAAAAAAAAAAAAAAAAAAAAGAATTTATAGTTTCCAAGGTAAAACAAACTAACGACCTGCTTAGGAAAACACAGCTGATTTTAACGTATTCTGAGGAGCACAATTTGTCTTGCTGGTACACATGAAGAAAACATCTTACTTCATATTTAAGGGTATTTTTAATGTGTATAGTCAAAATAATTTATAAAAGTGGCCTTTGGGGTCCAGATTGATGTGTTCTAGGTATGAGCCTCTGTGATCGGCCTTAATTCAAGGATAGATTTTTGAGGGGCTGGAGGAATGGATTAAACTTTAGGAATTTCTCCATGGATATTGTTTCTCTTCTCTGTACTTTTGAAATGGCAGTGAGTGAGGCTGGCATTGGTAGGTGATGCTCACACTTACGCACTCCAGTGATAACTTTCCTCAAGTTCAAGACTATTAGTTTTGGAAAATTTCTGCATAACTTTCTTGAGTTTTAAAATTATATTTGCAGTTAAAAAATTTATTTATAGTTGTGAAATACCAAATCTGAAGTTGTATTTTAATACTCTTTAAGCAACAGAAGTCAGTTCAACAGTTGATTTTTCCTTAGTACTAAACATTTTTATGCCATAGTGTAAAAAATGAGAAATTTGGAATATCTCACTTCTATTTACTATGTTAAATGCTCCATTCCTTCTCTCCACCTGGCACACCGACACAAAAACAGATTTTTGGAAAGATGTTATAGGGTAGAGTGTGTTAAGAGATGAACTGGGCATGGTGGCTCACACCTGTAATCCCAGCACTTTGGGAGGCCAAGGCAGGCAGATCACTTGAGGTCAGGAGTGTGAGACTAGCCTGGCCAACATGGTGAAATCACGTCTCTACTAAAAATACAAAAATTAGCTAGGTGTGATGGTAGGTATCTGTAAACAGCCTGGCTAACTCACAAGGCTGAGGCAGGAGAATTGCTTGCACCTGAGAGGTGGAGGTTGCAGTGAGCCAAGATCGCACCACTACACTCCTGCGTGGGTGACAGAGCAAGCCTCTGTCTCAAAAAAAAAAAAAGAGATGAGTAAGAAATCTGACCCAGAGGCTGGCAGAGTGGCTCACATATGTAATCCCAGCACTTTGGGAGGCGGAGGCGGGTGGATCGCTTAAGGCCAGAAGTTCAAGATGAGCCTGGCCAACATGGCAAAACCCCATCTCTACTAAAAATACAAAAATTAGCTGGACATGGTGGCACAGGCCTGTAGTCCTAGCTACTCAGGAGGCTGAGGCAGGAGAATTGCTTGAACCCAGGAGCTGGAGGTTGCAGTGAGCTGAGATTGAACCACTGCCCTCTAGCCTGAGTGAGACTCTGTCTCAAAAAAAAAAAAGGGAAAAAAGAAAAATAAATCTGACCCAGTAAATCCGAAGGGCTGTTCTTTATTCCCCAGATAGGCTTACTGGGGAATACTCTTAGAATTGAGGAAAAAAACAGCCCTTTGGATTTAAAAGCTAAAAACTCAGCTCTACTGTCAGCAATATGACCCTCACTCTTAGGGATACTGTGATAATTGCCATAGTATTTGTTAGATTCCAGTTAAATAATTGATGTGAGGGTATTTTGGCAGGGAAGCCCTCTATAACAATGTGAGATGTGAAATTAGCAAAAATAACTCATGCAAAATGTAGACTTTTTAAAAAGTCAGAAAGTTTTCGTAACTTTATTAAAGGAAAGGTTCAGATGAAATGAATGTGGGACATCAGAGTGCCCTAATATTCTTCTTCTTAGAAAGGATGTGTTTTCTTTCAAAAGGGAAGCTCTGTCAAGGAAATCTGTGTATGTGATCTTTCCACCAGCAGCTAAGTTAACTTTGTAATATATTTAGGCAGTGTAGCTTTCATGTTTGGAATTTATTTAAACCATGTCAATATTTAAGTCAAAATGATCATAGATATTTTAGCCATATTCTAAAATATATGTGTTCACATAAATAATATATATACAACATAGTGTATGTAAGTATATACACATTTTCTTTTAGAATTCCAGAAAACATAAGGAAAATTAAAAACACAAAGTGTATTATTCTATAGAAATGGATATGCTGCAGGTTTCAGGGTTCATTGTGTCAAATCCTCATTTACTGTGAATGTACTTTTCATTTGAGGGAATGCTTTCCAGTTTTTCAGATTATTATCCTTTGGTTATCATTACTATGCAGTCTACTTTATAGATCACTTGTGGCAAATGTTAAATTTTATATTATCTTTCTCTTGCTTCCTGGAAGATTTTAATGTGCCTCTTCTAGATACTTGTTGAGATGTTTTTGGTAAACATGAACAGATTTTAATGTTAGCATAAGAACACGATGAAGAGAACTAACTAAGTGCTTACCAAAAAATTAGCCATGTAATATGTATTTCAAAATCATACATAGGAGAATACCTCAGACTTGTGAAGTTTCTATTAAGTCTGCAGCACCGAGCTGCAGGGAGTATAAAAATGAATGTTGAGATGAGAGTCTACTAGCGAGTCTCAGTATTTCACAGACATACATTTAGTAATTCTAAATCAAGTTAGATATTTGTCAGTTCAGTAGGCCAGTAATGACCCAAATGCTATGGGAAAGTTGTTCCAGAAGGGAGGAAGAAACCCTTTTCTAACCGGGGACTTTGGGCATGTTTCTTAGGTAGGGTAAGAGGGATTTTACTGGGCTTAGAAGAATGGGTTTGGCTTCAAAAGACAGCTTTGAGAAAAGATGGCATTTAGGCAGGAGGTGCTTAAATAAGAGCGCCAAATGAAGGAAGTGGAAGGTATATTTGGAGAATAGTGAGCAGAACAGTTTGGGTGAAATATGAGAACTGTGGGCTGGAGGAATAGAAACTGGGGGTTTGAAGTGGGTTTTGGCCTAGGTTGTGGAGGGCTTTGAGTGGCAATCTGAGAAATCTGGATTCTAATATTTCTTCTTCTTTTTTTTTTTTTTTTTTTTTTTTGAGACAGTGTCTCACTCTGTTGCCCAGGCTTGAGTGCAGTGGTGTGATCTCAGCTCACTGCACCCTTGCCTCCGGGTTTCAAGCAATTCTCCTGCCTTAGCCTCCTGGGTTGCTGGGACTACAGGCACCTGCCACCACACCCGGCTAATTTTTGTATTTTTAGTAGAGACGCCGTTTCACCAAATAGGCCAGACTGGTCTCGACCTTGTGATCTGCCTGCCTCAGCCTCCCAAAGTGCTGGGATTACAGGCGTGAGCCACTGTGCCCAGCCAGTATATTTTGTTTTTGCATTAAACTTTAATAATATAGTGGTTATTATCCATTTATGTTTACATTGGTATGAAATATGAGAAAAATCAGATAAGACAATCCGTATGGTTTCAGTTAAAAAATTGTTTGAGTAGCTTAGAATAGAACTGATGAAAACTTTGGCCTGAAGTATAGCTTTTTGTTTTTCTTTTTTTTTTTCTTTGAGACAGTGTCTTGCTCTGTCACCCAGACTTGGGGGGCAATGGCGCATTATCTTGGCTCACTGCAACTTCCACCTCCCAGGCTCAAGGAATTCATGCCTCAGCCTCCCGAGTAGCTGGAATTACAGGCATGCGCCACCATGCCTGGCTAATTTGTATATTTTTAGTAGAGACGGGTTCCCTGTGTTGGCGAGGCTGGTCTCAAACTCCTGACCTGAAGTGATCCACCCACGTCGGCCTCCCAAAATGCTGGGATTACAGGTGTGAGGCCCCACGCCCAGCCTGAGAAAGGACAGCTTGTTTTGGAGACAGAGTCTCACTCTGTTGCCCAGGCTGGAGTGTGGTGGTGCCACCTGGCTCACTGCAACCTCTGCCCCCTGGGTTCAAGTGATTTTCCTGCCTCAGCCTTCTGAGTAGCTGGGGCTACAGATGTGTGCCACCATGCCTGGCTGATTTTGTATTTTTAGTAGAGATGGGGTTTCACCATGTTGGACAGGCTGGTCTTGAACTCTTTACCTCAGGTGATCTGCCCGCCTTGGCTTCCCAAAGTGCTGGAAGAAAGTATAGCTTTTGAGCATCAGTTAATGATGTAGAGACAGAAAACACATGAAACTGAAGAACATTTTATAAAGCAGCAGTATATCATTTGCTTTGTCACTTTGGAGTCTCTTTTATCTCAGTTTCTCTCCCAGGGCCAGTGCTAGCCTACATATATTTGGTACATGCATTCTAGATAGACAAGAAGTTCAGCAACTTTTGGAGAAGGATTTTTCTGTCTTGCTTCTTGCTGTTTGGAAATGTTATGAATCTCAGCTGAGAGTAATTGGAATAATCTTTGCTACCATCCAGACTGGCAGTATGTTTCAAATAGCCCTGAGTGTAGCAGGAGCCACCACAGAAAGCCATTTCAGGATCATGCACACAGTCTTTTCAGTTCATGAGACGTAGTTTTCAAAGGCAGTGAATGTTCAATAACAACACCACCAAAATTTTACTAAATTTTTTAAAAGAGTTTCTTGAAAATGCTTTTCATAATTTTCACAATGGGGCAGATGATTTGATGAATTAATTTTCTTACAAGATCAGTGTCCCCTTAATCTCTATAGCTGGAACTGGTAACTTTTAAATGCAGTATGTTGCACAGTAATTTCCTCATATTCATAGTTCATACATGTATAATACACACACTGTTTATATGTATATACATACTGCTTTTATCTAGTTCTTTATGATCCTTCCCTTCTCTCCCTTCTCCTCCTCCTCCTCCCCTCCCCCTTTCATCTTCCCTCTCTTCCTCCCTTACTCCCCCCTCTTTCCTTTCTGTTAATGTCTTTTAAAAAATTGCCACTTAATATTTAAGATGTGATTATTTAGAATAATAACTCTTCTTTCCTTAAGGATTAATCAGTTCTTTGAAGTGCTCGGAGCTTTTCGTATGAAAAGCATAATATAAGTGTGTTGTCAGTATTGTCATAATGGTAATGATGTCCACATCAATTAAAACCATCTGTTTTCATCCTGATTTTCTGTTATGTGGTTCTTAGGTTCAGAATTTAACATTACGCAGCCAGAAGTTGGGTGTATTATCTAGCTCACAGAATGGTCCACCAAAAAGCACTAGTCAAACTCAGTCATTGACAATTTGTCATAACAAAACAACAGTGACCAGTTCTAAAATCAGCCAACGAGATCCTTCTCCAGAAAGTAATAAGAAAGGAGAAAGCCCAAGTCTGGAATCACGAAGCACAGCTGTCACCCGGACATCGAGTATTCACCAGTTAATAGCACCAGGTGGGATAAAACTTTCGTTGAAAATAGTTGTATTATTCATTTTCTTAGCAGACAGAGCAAAACAAAGGATGTTGATTACTTGAACAGGAGTGACACCTTTAAAACATTTTAGAATGTGAATTTTATAAATTTAATCTTAATGTGTAGCTTGAAGAGAGACAAAAAAGCCCAACAGATAAAATAAATTGTAACAATATAATAGGTTTTTTAAAATCAAATAACATTTGATTAACATCTTTAAGTGCTGGTCTCTCCTTATATTGATAAAACCTTTTAGCTTTAAAAAAAGATTTGCCTGTAGTTTATTTAATATACTTCAGTGGGATAATTTTTAAAGCTTATAAAAAAGCAGTATACTATTTTGTTTAAAGTTGTTATCAGTGGGAGAAATTTGTCACTTTGAAACACAGAACTATGCATAATTATTTTCCTTATGTTGTTGCCTTTTTCTGTCTTTGATTTCATCTCTGAGAGGATCATCTCAGGCAATGAACTGAGTCATTGTCTTTCTTCTCAAGCTTTGAATTCAACCTGTGCATCCTTTACTTTATCCAGATAATCTTGCCTCATGGTTCTCATACTGAAAATGTGGGGGCCATCTAGAGTGACCTTGCTGCCTTTCTATTCATCTCAGAATTTCTCAGGATTGAACTTTCTTTACTTTTAATAAGATAAAGAGTTACATGTATTCTTAAACTTAGCACCATTTGCCCCTGTTGTTGATCCTACCTTTTTTTTTAAACCTTCTTTAGTACTTAATTGTTAGAGCATCTTTTATCTTCTCATACTAGACCATTTCCTTTGTTTCTCAACCATAATTAGGTCTCCCTTATTCTTAATGTATCTGCATGTTTTTCTAAATCACTATAACTGTAGCTTATTTGAGTATGTGTGTGTGTATGTGTATGTGTGTTGCACTGGGCTAGACACCTTATAAATGTTTCATTAAAAAAAAAAAATTCTGGCCGGGTGCAGTGGCTCATGCCTGTAATCCCAACACTTTGGGAGGCTGAGATGGTGGATCACTTGAGGTCAGGAGTTTGAGACCAGCCTGGCCAATATCGCGAAACCCCATCTTTACTAAAAATATAAAAATTAGCGGGGCATGGTGGTGTGCACCTATAGTCCCAGCTACTTGGGAGGCTGAGGTATGAGAGTTGCTTGAACCTAGAAGGCAGAGGTTGCAGTAAGCCAAGATTGCACCACTGCACTCCAGCCTAGGTGACAGAGCAAGACTCTGTCTCAAAAAAAAAAACAACTTCCTTTGTTCCAGCAACCTCATTGGGGAAGCATCTTCTTTCTGTCCTTTTATAACGCTGCTTTACTTTTTAAAGACTTGTTTTACACTTAGGTGTAAGTGTAAAATATTCCACTTAAACCTATTTCACTTCTCATGTTTCCTGTGTTAATATTGCCAGCATTATCTACATCACTGAATCTCAAAACTGTGGAATTGTCTGATTACCCTAGTTAGAAATTTCTCCTCGCTCTGAACTTGTATGGTCCCTTCTGGTTCTTTTTCTTTTATAGTTATTTGTATACTGATCTTAGCTTCTCTGCTAGATAGTAAGCTCCTTGAGGGTAGGATAATAATATTGAGCATTTATGTATGTGTGAGGCACTGTGTTAGTACTTTACATTAACTCTTTAATCCCTTTTTAGATTCACCTTTTCATCTTTGTATCTTGACAGCGCTAAGTTGTACCTTGTATGTACTTACCTATATTAGGTGGGAGGTACATATTTGTTGGATTAATAGTTCATTTTTTTTCCCCACTTGTATTTTAGGAATTATTGCAGTCTTTCTTATTGGTACTAATTAGGTATCACTATGGTTAGAATTGTTAAATGTGAATCTTATGTAAGTAGGCTTTGATATAATGTATAAAGTAATAAATATATTCATAGTATAATTAGACACTTTTTTTTTTTTAAACCTCTGTGTGCTAGGCGCTGCTCTCTGTATGGCATAAAAGCTGGGTTTTTACACTACTGTTTTTACACTACTATTCTCAGCCTCAAACCAGCATCCGGCCAGTTTTGACAGTCAGTGTGGAGCAGTGGTGACCCATGGTGCTTAGAATGACTGCTCAGGGACAATTTCTAGTGATTCCTGAAGTTTTGATAAATTATAATGAAGGGTAGGTTAGTTTCTTTCCAAAGAGAATGTTACTTTCAGAGAAAGCTGGGAACTATTTCAGGGTTAGTTCAAGCAAGGAGATCTAGTTTTGGATTTTTCAGTCCCCCTTAACTCTCAATACCTAGTTCTGAATTGCAGCTTATTCCCTCTTTCATTAATAGTGTGATAATATGCTTGTAGTTTGCGTTCCTCTGGTGGTCAATATCTTGTGTAAGTATGGAGGAAACCAGTAAGCCAAAACCACCAGAGTCTCAGGTCAGTTTTAATTCCAAATTCAGATCTTATGTGTATTACCCAAACTCCAGTTTTCCGTGATGTTGATTGGAAACAAAACCACTCAGAAAATCCTAAACTACTTAAAAGTTTCTTAAGCCTTACACTGCAGTTATTCAAAGCCATTCATATCTTCTATTAAGGCTATAGCTATATTTTTCACCTTTTTAGTTTTTCTGCTTTTATTGGTAAGAAGTTAATCTCGGCCTGGTGTAGTGGCTCATGCCTATAATCCCAGCACTTTGGGAGGCTGAGGTGGGCAGATCACAAGGTCAAAAGATCAAGACCATCCTGGCCAACATGGTGAAACCATGTCTCTACTAAAAATACAAAAATTAGCCAGGCATGGTGGCGCGCGCTTGTAATTCCAGCTACTCGGGAGACTGAGGCAGGAGAATCACTTGAACCTAGGAGGCGGAGGTTGCAGTGAGCCGAGATCGCACCACTGCATTCCAGCCTGGCAACAGAGCGAGACTCAAGTCTTTAAAAAAAAAAAAAAAAAAAAAAAAGTTAATCTGAAGCTAAGATATTTTGAGAGATTCTAAATTGATTATTTGTCCTCAATAAGAAAAATGTTCCTTCAAGTCATTTTAAATGTAAAACAATCTACTTGTATTCTAATGTAGTGTGGTCTAATAATTATCGTAGTGTACATGGATATTGTTTTCTTATATGTATTTTTAGGGTGCTAAAGTAACTTGGTTTTCTTTATCATTTCTTTTTGAAGGTGGAATTTCCACTTGATACTTAGTAAATTCTATTTTTAATATACAAAATAAGGTCAAACTTTAAATGTCTGGAAATATGAACTGTATTAGAGCTGAAGTTTTTTTTATCACAGTTTTTAGAGATTTTATGAAACTAGTTTAATTGGAAAAATATATACTGTTTTTTGTAGACATTAGTTCATTGTGTAGTGAGAAGGTCCTGTATTAATTAATCTGCTCCAGCTGCCCTAACAGAATACTATAGACCATGGCTTAAAGAGCAGAAATTAATTTTCTCACAGTCCTGGAGGCTGGAAAGCCCAAGATCAAGGTCTGGCAATGTTCAGTTTCTGGTGAGGGCTCACTTCCTGGCTTGCAGATGTGCTCACCTGGCCTTTTCTTGAGTGTGTGGTGGGTGGAGGGAGCAGAAGCTCTCTGATGTCTTTTCTTAAAAGGGCACAAATCATGTCATGTCGGGGCCCCACCCTATGACCTCATTTAACCTTCGTTATTTCCTTAGAGGCCCCATCTACAAATACACATTGGGAGTTAGGGCTTCAGCATATGAATTTTGTCCCACACTCAGTCCATAGCAGGGCCCTAGACTCAGTTAGGATCATAGGTTCTTTTAGACCTAACGCTGTCCTTAATAGCCAGATGATTTTAGGCAAGTCACTTAACTACTCACAGTTTCTTCATCTGTAATGTGTTGGATTGGTATAGTACCCTGTCACTTTCATGGGATTGTTGTACTGAATGAAATAGTTTGTGTTACTTTTTTTTTTTTGAGATGGAGTCTTGCACTGTCTCCCAGACTGGAGTGCAGTGGCACAATCTTGGCTCACTGCAAGCTCGGCCTCCTGGGTTCACGCCATTCTCCTACCTCTCAGCCTCCCAAGTAGCTGGGACTACAGGCACTCGCCACTGTGCCTGGCTAATTTTTTGTATTTTTAGTAGAGACAGGGTTTCACCATGGTCTTGATCTCCTGACCTCGTGATCCGCCCGCCTTGGCCTCCCAAAGTGCTGGGATTACAGGCGTGAGCCACTGCGCCCAGCCAATACGTGTTACTTAAATAATAGAATTATATATATGTGAGAGATGATGTCAGCCATTAATTCTCTGACTATAAAGCCACCCTAAGAAGATGTTTATTAAAATTAGAGAAATTAACCAACATGATAGGATTTTTATTTCAGAGCACTAGGTGTTTTCTTTGACAGAGGTATTGCTTCACATAGCCACATAATTCTGTAATATATGTGCTTATCAGTTGGACTTATGGACTAATATAAACATACTTTGATTTCTGATCCAAGAAAAATGTAATTTAGATGAAAGGATAGATTGCTAATCTATTGGATTGTCACAGCTCTAGGATATAAAAAGATTGCTTACTTACCAGAGCATAGAAAGAATTGTTACTCTTTTTTTTTTTGAGACGGCGTCTCCCTCTGTTGCCCAGGTTGGAGTTGCAATGGCGCGATCTTGGCTCACTGCAACTTTCGCCTCCTGAGTTCAAGCAATTTTCCCACCTCAGCCTCCTGAGTAGTAGCTGGTTTTACAGGCATGTGTTACCACGCCTGGCTAATTTTTGTATTTTTAGTAGAGATGGGGTTTCACCAAGTTGGCCAGTCTGGGCTTGAACTCCTGACCTCAGGTGATCCTCCTGCCTCCGCCTCCCAAAGTGCTGGGATTATGGGCATGAGCCATCGTGCCCAGCCAGAATTGTTATTCTAGTAGATATAATATCCATAGTACTTCAAGAGTATGGTAAATTTAACTTAAAACTTTACTTACAAAGTTGAATTGAAGTGGGCCTTTGCTCTTACGCTTGCAAAAAAATCTATTTACTTATCTGTAGGAGGGAAATAATAATACCCACTTATACCACAGGCATTTTGTAAGTATGAATGAGAGACATGTGAAAGCACTTTGAGTCCCTTGGATGAAGGGCACTCTATAGAAATCCAAGATTTAGTTAATTCACCCTTTTTGAATACTGTATAGCATAGTCTGTATCAACACAGTTTTAAAGGGCTGACATAAAATTTTCAGTCTTAGTGTAAAGTACTAGCCCTAGATATTATATTATTATATGAAAATTATTTTGTTGATTTCCTTTTTTTAATTTTATTTAAACAATTAGTGGATATTTATTGAACTTTGTAAATGCCTCTTTTTTGGATGTTAATCAGATGTTAATTTCTGTAAAGGATTCCAAAATTTTAAAATAATAACCAAATATAAAAATGTTTTTTTAAAAAGTTATGGAAAATTTTTATAAAGTTGTTACAAATGTGGTTGAACACAAAAATAGATGTAAGGTATAATATAGTCTTTCTCCTAATATTCCAAGGTTAGGAAAAAAAATTGCCCTGTCTTTAAATCTGTGTTAAATTTGTGTAATTTTTACCTGATATTAACATTAAGCAATTGTTTCAATTTATCTTCTTGTGAACTCAGTTTCCATTCTTAGGGAGGATTTCACCAGCATCTCCCTTTCTATAAACATGTGTCACCAGTTTGCAGAAAAGGCATAATGATGGGGGGCTCCCTACCGTTTGATTGTGCTAATTCTTACATATATTTATTCCTGTTGCGAGTGGCTTCTTTGTGGAGAAAACCTCATACTGTCACATCAGTCATTGAAGGGTTTTTTTGGTGAGGGAAAAAGGTTAACAAAATCCCTTATTTAGGTAGCATGGGCTTCTGATTGTCTCATTCTCTGCAAGCAAAACTAGTGTTTTCCTAGATTTAGAATGGCCCCTGAGTTTCAGTTCTTAGTTACAGTGATTATTTAACTGTGCTACAGGATTTACACGTCTTTTGCTTAATCACATTAAATTATTATACAAAACATTTTCTCTTCCTGGGTCAAATGATATACCCTCATCTCAGCTCAAAAATGGAAACTCATTTGGAAAGCTTTATAAGTAATTACCCTATTAGTTGGAAGCAAGTTTAGATATGGATTAGAAAGGATGAGATCTTTATTTTATGAATTTTATTGTAGCCTTTTTATGATTTTGAAGTTATCTTTATATATGTTATACTTGTTCTGTGATGATACTCCTCTTTTCCCACAAAGAAGAAATTCAAGTGTATAAACTTTGCTAAAAGTTAATGCAGATATTCAGGTGACCTATAAAATATAATAAGAACAAACTATGTACAGATTCAGATTATTAAGTTTTAGGCAGTTTTCTTTTAGAACTTATCACAATACAGTATATTTTATGATATTTTAAAGTTTTCCAAGGAAAACCTGTTTGTCATTAAATATTCAGGCCAGGCGTGGTGGCTTACACTTGTAATCCCAGCACTTTGGGAGGCTGAGTTGGGCAGATCACTTGAGGTCAGGTTTCAAGACCATCCTGGCCAACGTGGTGAAATCCGTCTCTACTGAAAGTACAGAAGTTAGCCGGGCGTGGTTGTGGGTGCCTGTAATCCCAGCTACTCGGGAGGCAGAGACAGGAGAATCGCTTGAACCAGGGAGGTGGAGGGTTGCAGTGAACTGAGATTGTGCCACTGCTCCCCAGTCTGGGTGACAAGAGCAAGACTCTGTCTCAAAAAAAAAAAAAAATTTTTTTTTTTTTCAAATTACTCTTGTCTGGAAAACTTGTAATAGAATTCTGATGATTATGACCTTCTGATATGAACACTTTTTCCTTTAGAGTTATTTACACATTTCTGTATTTTTGAAATCAATACTAATTGTCATTTTTTTCTCTCACAGCTTCATATTCTCCAATTCAGCCTCATTCTCTAATAAAACATCAGCAGATTCCTCTTCATTCACCACCTTCCAAAGTTTCCCATCATCAGCTGATATTACAACAGCAGCAACAGCAAATTCAGCCAATCACACTTCAGAATTCAACTCAAGACCCACCCCCATCCCAGCACTGTATACCACTCCAGAACCATGGGCTTCCTCCAGCTCCCAGTAATGCCCAGTCACAGCATTGTTCACCGATTCAGAGTCATCCGCCTCCTTTAACAGTGTCTCCTAATCAGTCACAGTCAGCACAACAGTCTGTAGTGGTGTCTCCTCCACCACCTCATTCACCAAGTCAGTCTCCTACTATAATTATTCATCCACAAGCACTTATTCAGCCACACCCTCTTGTGTCATCAGCTCTCCAGCCAGGGCCAAATTTGCAGCAGTCCACTGCTAATCAGGTACAACCTACAGCACAGTTGAATCTTCCATCCCATCTTCCACTTCCAGCTTCCCCTGTTGTACACATTGGCCCAGTTCAGCAGTCTGCCTTGGTATCCCCAGGCCAGCAGATTGTCTCTCCATCACACCAGCAATATTCATCCCTGCAGTCCTCTCCAATTCCAATTGCAAGTCCTCCACAGATGTCGACATCTCCTCCAGCTCAGATTCCACCACTGCCCTTGCAGTCTATGCAGTCTTTACAAGTGCAGCCTGAAATTCTGTCCCAGGGCCAGGTTTTGGTGCAGAATGCTTTGGTGTCAGAAGAGGAGCTTCCAGCTGCAGAAGCTTTGGTCCAGTTGCCATTTCAGACTCTTCCTCCTCCACAGACGGTTGCGGTAAACCTACAAGTGCAACCACCAGCACCTGTTGATCCTCCAGTGGTAAGCCCTTGGAAGCTCTTTGACTTTCTTGCTGAACTGAAAGTAAAAACGATTTTTTCCCACACTATATTTTATTGCAAGATCTAAATGCCTATGAACTAAAAAAGCTTGAAATTTCCATGTGTCAGTAGTCTGACAAACATGCTGTATGGGCAAAAAAAATGCCGTTGTTTGTTTAGTATGGTTGCATGCTTTATAATTTGTGATGGTAATTAAAGTCCCTCGTTAATTTTATTACTATTTAAACAAATCCATCTGCTATCTTTACAGAGTTGATTTTTTTTCCCCAAGGGAATGCATTTGAACCAGTGTCATCTGCACAAAGTTTTTTCTCTTAAGGTGATTATCCTTCATAGATCCCTTCTGTTGGCTTGTATGTTCTCAAAACGTGTGGTTTATCTAGCCTAATCCTTTTAGTTTTATGCATCCTGAAGTCCTGGGCCTTTAGGGGATTTTGTTTCAAGTTGGAGGTATGCTTATATGATGTAGTTTTTTGGCAAAATTATCCTTTGTAGTTGAAATTTTATTAAAAAATTTATTCTAGGAGAGAGTCCAGCTTTGCCAAAAATTTAACTGTAGACCATCTTATAGAATTATTAAACTTAATGGTTTTTTATTTCCACTGAGAGAAAATATGTACTTAAAATATTTCTCACTTAAAAAGCTCAAAAAATCTTGGTGGATAAATTTAATACTGAGGATGAAAAAATCCGTTTGGAGGAGTAAAAGTTTTGAATAATTGAGATTGTAGTGGAATTTTTAAGAATAACCTCTAAAAGCAATTACTTGTTGCCTAGAAAGGAAAATTATCTTGAAAAATACTTTTCTTTAAACATTCTCTAAAAGACATTTTAAGATTTATAAAACTGAAATAAGGTCTCTAATTGTTTAGTCAGAAGGGTCAGATTCATAATTTGTAACTGAGGAGAAGAATCTTCCTAAAGGGAGGTTTTGTATTACATCTCATCCAAGAGATTTTGTCACCTAAAAGCTAATAAATACTAGCTCAGAAAGGAGTTTCAAAGTATTTTTTATTATTAATACTTGTTTTTTCTTTTCATACTTGGATTATCCTCAATGTTCCTTAATGGAAAGCATTTTGATTCTCATGAAACAAATGTATAGATTTTTGTATTCTTGTCATTCTGACTGATCTTAATAGGCACAAAGAGATTGAATTCTTCTTTCTGTGAATTTTTATTAAAATTAGAACTTGACTGGGTGTGGTGGCTCACACCTGTAATCCTAGCACTTTGGGAGGCTGAGGTGGGCTGATCACCTGAGCTCAGGAATTCGAGACCAGCCTGGCAAACAAGACGAAACCCTGTCTACACAAAAAAATAAAAAAATTACCCAGGAGTGGTGGCCATGCCTGTAATCCCAGCTACTCGGGGTGCTGAGGCAGGAGAATCACTTGAACCTGGGAGGTGGAGGTTGCAGTGGGCTGAGATTGTGGCCTGGGTAACTGAGCAAAACTTTGTCTCAAAAAAAGGGAAAGAAATTTTTTTTTAAAGTTTGTCATTCAGTTATCATGTCTATATTTTCTTTCAATAGATTTTTGGAGTTTACTGTGGATATTGTAACAAAAACAGGAGTTTAGGAAGTGTACAGCACCTTCAAAAAATTTTTAATTTAAATTACTTTCTCACTACCTAGTTCAGTGATTTGGTTTTTAACCAGTAAAAAGTAAGGCAGTTTCCAGATAGGGCATAATAGAAAAGAAAAAAATACAATTAAAAAACAAAAAAAAACAAGTAAAAAATACTTCTTTATAGTCCTTGTATTTTTTTAATTGTTTATATTAGGGGAAGCTATGGAGGAGCAAATTTGGGATAGAAATATAAGGCTGGGTGTTGTGCCTCACACCTGTAATCCCAGCACTTTGGGAGGCCAAGGCAGGTGGATCACCTGAGGTCAGGAGTTCAAGACCAGCCTGGCCAACATAGAGAAACCCCATCTCTACTAAAAATACAAAAATTAGCTGGGCATGGTGGCGAATGCCTGTAATCCCAGCTGCTTGGGAGACTGAGGCACAAGAATGGCTTGAACCTGCAAGGCAGAGGTTGCAGTGAGCCGAGATCGCACCACTGCACTCGAGGTTGGGTGACAGAGTAAGACTCTGTCTCAGAAAAAAGAGAAAGAGAGAGAGAGAGGGAAAGAGAAATGTATATATTTGGAACATAATACTTTAAAAACTAAAGCCAAAAATATTTTCTTGCCTCCTGCACTTCTACCTTAAAACATTTTTGGAAGTTTAAAAAATGATATTAATAACTTTCTCTGCTATCACTGATATGGTTATTATGCTTGCTATGAATATTTCTATGTTACCTTTCTAAATATTTTTTAATCTTTTATCTTTCTTTGGGTAACATAACTCTTTAATAATTTAACTTCTATTTTTTTATTACCTTTGACCAAATGTGTTATTTTTTCCATTAAAACACATTTCTTCACAGTTTATATTTTTCTGGTTGTTTCAAATACTTAAAGGTAGAAAGTTGTATTTTTTAAGACATGTGGAAATTTGAAAGATCAGGGTGAATTTTCAAAGTAAAATCAGGATTTTTTAAAGATACTTAAGAATTAAAGTTTTTTATTGACATTTGGATATAAATATGTTGAGGGTAGATAATTTAGAACTAATAAACAAATATTCCTCAGTTTATTTAGGAAAGGGAAACAGATGGGAATATTGGACTTTATTGAGGTAAGTTTGGCAGTCTTTGTTATTTTTAGAATAGTTATAGTTATGAGCTAAACAGTAATTGTGATGTGCAGTTTCCTAATGATCTTGTAAGTGAGCAAAACCTCTACTTTGCTTTTTTCAACATTTTAGTTGTTGCATTTAGATTTGTTAATGCTGATTGTGCCAGATGTCTGTGACAGATTTGTTTTTGCCTACTTCTTTTGTTCATGCACTTATTTCGTCTTTATATGAGAGTTCTGGAAGTACATATAGTTAGCTTTAAGTATAATGAGTGGAAAGTATTTTACAGTATTTGGTGGATTATTTCAAAATATGCTGTTTGTGTTATGGCTTTTTTCATCCTTTAAATTCTTCTGTTGTTTTTAAAAATCAGAATTCTATGTATGATCAAGCTTTGATTTCTTAAAAGATGCTCTAGCAGATGTTTGAATAACATGTAACTGCATTAGGATTAAAGAGAGTTTCAGCATTTTAAGCAAAGATCATGTTCTTGGGAAGAAAAGTACTATCTATTATACCGAAGGAACTGAAGGAATGCTACATAGATAAAATTGAGCTGGTTGATAAAACCATATTTGTTTAATTATCTCTGAATTAACATTTCTAACACTAAGGCAAATTAAAGTTTTCACTGTGACAGCACTTACCCTTGGGGACTAGATTTTTTTTCTTAATACCCAGACGCTTTTTAGAATGATTTTACCTATATTGGGCGCTATCATCATTTAAAAAACCGTTATCATCATGAACAGATGTAGCAGGTATAATTGTTGCTCTGAGCAATAACAAATGACTGCTTTCACTTTTGAGATTCAGGCATGAGGCACAGAATCTAATCTGTCTTAGTTTCCAGGTGCAGGGTTGTGAGCGAATAACTTTAAAAAATGTTGCCTACTTTGTAGCTGATTCAGATCATGGTTCTGAATTTTATATTTGGTATAATATTATATTTGATATAAAATTATCCAGCAACAGTAGAATTTTAAAGTTGTACAAAAGACAAAAGAAGATGTTTTATTCTTAGTGGAGCCTTGGAAAGATTATTTATTTTAGTTTAGTTTTGACTGTCACCTATTGTTACCTTTATAACTTATTGTTATATCCTTATAGATGAAGCTTGATTGTCCCTTTTACAACACATGGGTTTTTTGGTTTCAGAAATCCTGACCACTTTTATATACAATTTTATATACCTTAAAACATCAAACTTTTAAAATTGTTTGATTAAAAATGCACACAATATTAGATGTCACTGAAAGGTTTCTTGTGAATGTTGGAAGTTTTTTTGTTTGTTTGTTTTTTAACATTTATGGGGCTAGGTGTGCGGTGGCTCATGCCTGTAATCCCAGCACTTTGAGAGGCCAAGGCAGGAGGATCACTTGAGCCCAGGAGTTTGAGACCAGCCTGGGCAACATGGTGAGACCTCATCTCTACAAAAAAACATTTTAAAATTAGCTGGGCGTGTTAGTGAACATCTGTGGTCCCAGCTACTCAGGAGCCTGAGCCTGGAGGTCAAGGCTGAGTGAGCCATGATGGAGCCACTGCTCTCCAGCCTGGGCAGCAGAGTGAGACCCTTTCTCAAAAAACATTTTTTTAACGGGAAGAATAGTCAGTTTGGTTAAATAAGATTTTAAAAACTCATAATTTTTGTAAACTTAAGTAATAAACTTTATAGGTAAAAGAAGGGAAATTAACTCTTATGGTTTTGTGTTTAGTAATCATTTTTCATAAATAATGGTTAAGTAAATAATAAATGATAAATTAAAATACCCATGTCAATCTCTAGAAGTATTCTTTGAAATGGAAACATTAATAATAAGATATTGGCCTGGCATGGTGGCTCATGCCTGTAATCCCAGCATTTTGGGAGGCCAAGCCGGGCAGATCACGAGGTCAAGAGATCAAGACCATCATGGCCAACCTGGTGAAACCCCGTCTCTACTAAAAAGTACAAAAAATTAGCTGGGCGTGGTGGCATGTGGCTGAGGCAGGAGAATCACATGAACCCGTGAGGCAGAGATTGCAGTGAGCTGAGTTCGCACCACTGCGCTCCAGCCTGGCAACAGGGCGAGACTCCGTCAAAAAAAAAAAAAAAAAAAGTATTTCTACTTACATAGCTCCTTCTCAGGTTGCTTTCAATTCCATTTTCCTTTTTCTTTTTTTTGAGATGGAGTCTCACTCTGTCACCCAGGCTGGAGTGCAGTGGCCTGATC
This sequence comes from Macaca fascicularis, assembly GCF_037993035.2. NCBI lineage: Eukaryota > Metazoa > Chordata > Mammalia > Primates > Cercopithecidae > Macaca > Macaca fascicularis. The sequence goes on along the minus strand of NC_088376.1, from coordinate 81,635,821 downwards.
TTGGCTCACTGCAACCTCTGTCTCCCAGGTTCAAGTGATTCTCTTGATTCAGCCTCCCAAGTAGCTGGAACTACAGGCACCTGCCACTATGTCTGGCTACTTTTTGTATTTTTTTTTTTAGTAGACGCAGGGTTTCACCATGTTGACCAGGCTGGTGTGGAACTCCTGACCTCCGGTGATCCACCCACCTCGGCCTCCCAAAGTGCTGGATTGCAGGCATGAGCCACTGCACCTGGCTCCATTTTCCTTCTTAAGTATAATCTTATACAATTGGATAACAAGGTGGTTAAGTTATAGACTTAAAAACTTTTCTCCCATAAGTATGGAACATTATAAAAAGAGTAAAAAAATAAGGTGTCAAAGAGCTTAGGCTGTGTGTGTGTGTGTATGTGTGTGTATTTCAAGGAAAGATATTTTCTGTTTGCATATTACTGTATAAAGAGTCATTAGATTGTTGAGTAGAACAGAAAAGGAGAGATGTAATTGCATATCATTTTTGTAGATTCTCAGATGTTACTTTTTATAATTTAATCTTTAAATTACATAATAATAAGGAAGAGCCTGGGATAGAATCCTACGTGTCCTAATATAATGTGTCATTGTGGGGATTTACTTAGTGTGCCTGTGAAAAATGTTAGTATCTGTTTTGAGTCATGACAGTTAGAAGCTAACAAAAACAGTTGAATTCCCAAAATCGTTATTTTATTTGTATTTTTTAATTATCAAAATTAAAAATATGTTCAGACTTGACTATCCTTTTTTGAAACCTTAGTGATTTTTGGTGTAGATACTGATTCACAGCTTGCTTTCAGTCAAATATTATCAAGAAATATGAAAAACTTCATTTGAGCAATTTTAAAGTTTTCCTTTCAGCCTGTCAGTAGTCATTTTTGCCTTGTTTTTAAATTTAATACACATAGAATTTAGTTTTCTGAAATTAAGAACACTTGATTAAATTTAGTTTTGGAAACATTTTAAGGCAGTGTGGTTTGTCATTGCAGGTTTATCAGGTAGAAGATGTGTGTGAAGAAGAAATGCCAGAAGAGTCAGATGAATGTGTCCGGATGGATAGAACCCCACCACCACCCACTTTGTCTCCAGCAGCTATAACTGTGGGGAGAGGAGAAGATTTGACTTCTGAACATCCTTTGTTAGGTGAGAAAATACCAACATTTGTGGGAATTTTTCTATTTGATAAATGTTAATAATAGGAAAAGTTGATTTTTTTCCCTCTCCTCCTTTCCCCTCTTTTTGTAGCTGGAACTACAGGTACACGCCATTACACCTGGCTCATTTTTTATTTTTTGTAGAGACGAGGTCTTACTATGTTGCTTAAGCTGGTCTTGAACTACTGGCCTTTAGCGATTCTCCTGCTTTGGCCTTGCAAAGTGTCGGGATTACAGGTGCGAGCCATTGCACCCAGCCTGTTTCTTCACTAGAGATGATATTAAACGAATTTGTTATGGTAGTTAATTGTAACAAAATACAGATTTGAGTTTAAGATTCTTTTTTTGAGACAGGGTCTCACTGTGTCATCCAGGCTCAATCATAGCTCATTGCAACCCCGATCTCCTGGGCTCAAGTGATTCTTCTGCCCCAGCTTCCAAATGGCTGGGTCTACAGGAACCTTCCAGCACACTTGGCTAATTTTTTATTTTTGTAGAGTTAGGATCTCATCCTGTTGCCCAGGCTTGTCTCAAACTCCTGGGTACAGGTGATCCTCTTGCCTCGGCTTCCCAAAGTGCTGGGATTACAGGTGTGAGCTACCATGCCCAGCCTGGAAAATTCTTTGATAGCAGGGAAGCTCAATAACTTACAAATTGTTCAGTACCATCCAAATGAAAACCTATCATTTCAGGCTTCTATATTTTCAGTGGTTTGTGCAGACATGTTTCATATGCTCATTCACATTCATGTATCAGGCTATTTCTAGTTAAAAAATTAGAATAAATGAAAATTCTTTCAAAAGATTTAAATTATACTTTCCAAAAATCATGAAATATTCTAAGCCATATGTGATATTCCTCACAATTGTTTGTGATTCAGACTGAGTAAGTGCTTTCAAAAGTGTTCTTTAGTATTTATAGTACTTAAGTTAAACCTCACTAAATTCTTACAAGAATTTGTAAGACATGAATTAAAAAAATTCTTACCTGGGCTTGTTGGTGCATGCCTGGAGTCCCAGCTTTGTTGGAGGCTGAGGTAGGAGCATCACTTGAGCCCTGGAGTTCAAGTTCAGCCTGTACAACGGAGCTACAAAAAAAAGTTGTCTCTTAAAAAAAAGTTCTTGTGCTTAACCATTCAAAGTCTTATTCACGATTTCAGTGCTGTTTATGAGTTCAAACAAATCTCCTGTATGTGCCTCCTCACAAAGCTACTGTGTATCCTAGGTATTTTACTAAACATAAATGTTTCATGTTAATTTTTAATATTTATGAATGTTAGGGTTAGAGGTTGGCACACTGCTCACTGTTCAGATCTTTTCTGCTGCCTATTTTCTTTCTCTTTTTTTTTAAGAGACAGGGTCTCACTTTGTTGCCCAGGTTGGCCTCTTAACTGCTGAGCTCATGTAATCCTGCCTCAGCCTCCTGAATAGCTGGTAGTACAGGTGCTCTCCACCATGCATGGCTTGCTGCTTATTTTTGTATGGTCCAAGCTAATGATGGTTTTTACATTTCTGAATGGTTGAAAATAATCAAAAGAAGAATAATCGTTCATGTCATGAAAATATATGTAAAATTCAAATTTCATTGTCCATAAATAGAGTTCTGTGAAACATAGCCACACACTCATTTGTTCAGATATTGTGGCTGCTTTTTACTAACCACAAAGTTAAGTAGTTGTAGAAACCATATGACCATTTATGGAAAGTTTGCTGACGCCTGATCTGAATAATACTGATCTTGGTTCTGGCTTTGTTGTACGTATTCTGTTCTATTGAATATGTACATTGCCCTCATTATCATTTTCAGTTAAGACGGACTACTACAACAGGCATGGAAACAAACTGTTATGGGACACTGTCCCTGTCTGCTGTCCAGGCAACACTTGCCCTCTGCTTTCTTTAGCGTGCCATATCCCCTTCCCTTCTTTTCTCTCGAGCTTCTATTCCCTCACTACTATCGCAAATCTCTAGAGAGCCTAAAAGGGGAAATTTAATTTTCTTTTAACTTTTCCCCCTCCTGAAAAGTAGAAAACATTTAGTCAATAAACTTATATAAAATATTTAAGGTGAGTTTTATATTACTGCTTTTTTTTTTTTTCTTTGAGACAGAGTCTGGCTCTGTCGCCCAGGCTGGAGTGCAGTGGCACGATCTCGGCTCACTGCAGCTTCTGCCTCCTGGGTTCAAGTGATTCTTCTGCCTCAGCATTCCGAGTAGCTGGGATTACAGGCGTCTGGCTAATTTTTGTATTTTAGTAGACACAGGGTTTCACCATGTTGGCCTCGAACTCTCGACCTCAGGCGATCCACCCACTTTGGCCTCTCAAAGTGCTGGGATTACAGACATGAGCCACTGCACCTGGTCTATTATTGCCTTTTTATTCAAAGTAATACCTCAAAAGACTTAAGAAAGTTTTTAGTATCAAATCTTTGTGGTTTACACTGAAACGGTTTTATGTTGCTGCGGATTTCCTGGAGTTTTGATTTAAAGGCAGAGATGTAAGTTTTATTGCTAATCTGTCATGAGATGAGAGTTAAAAAAAATAAATGTCAGTTTTATTGAATAGTAAACTTACATTTTAGTTGTGATTTAATTACAAAATAAGCATTACTAATAGTACTTGAAGGAAGTTTAAACATTTCTGAAATATTGGAACACGAGTATCTTTCCATATTTTCCTCAGGAATGTAGTCTGAGATCCTGACAAGCACGTCTCTCTGGCTAAATTGTCAAAGTACAATGTAGACTTGAATCTTCCTATAATTTACCTCATACTTATTACTCTTCTGTAATATTTGAGGGTGAACTAAAGCACAGGATAATTTTTTTACAGTAACTCTTATCAAATCTTGAAATAAACTAACTTGCAGAAATAGACTTGTTTCCATCTGGGATTCAGTTGTTATAAATCTTTAAAATGCTTTGAAAGTAAAAAGCATCTATACAAAAAGAAAAATCTCACATCTCTTGTTCAGTAAGTGATACTGAGAATAGACAGATTTGTGGCAAAATCTTATCAGTTAGAACTTGGGTTTTCTCTCATACTTCTCTTAAATCTAGAGGGCATAATAATTGTGTTTCTTTTTCTATTATAATACATGAATGTTTCTCATGTTTTCGATTTTTACAACTTATGTAAATAGCTATTACCATCTTCAAAGAGTAATTTACAGCTCTATTTTGAACAAAATTTAGGACTGTAAGTTTGGTACATTTATGCATATGATCTGGATATTAATTAGAACATACAGCAAACTTTATTTCTTGAACATACCAAACTATACTTAATGCAGCTTTATATTTTAAAAGTAAAGTATCTCTTATCTCTAAATCTGTAAGGGACATTAAAATTTTAGTTTAGGTTTCAGTTCTTCATAGATTTGTTTTTTCCATTCTATAGAAAAGTACCTTTCAGTCCTACTTCAGAATTTTTAATCTTTCATCCTTTGTCCCCTCCTAGAAGTACATGTGAAGAGTTGGTATGTGAGATAGGATTTTTGTGAAGTTCTTCAGTTTGATAACAGATTTGTACAATTGTGTATTTGTTCCTAGAAATTAGCAAATTAACATTTTCTGCTGATTTTTTCTTTTTTTTTTTTCTTTTGCTTTTTATAGATTGTGTGACTTTGTGTGACTTTAAACAGGTTTTCCAGTACAGTTTGTTTTGGTGGATTATTTGGCGAAACTAGATTGATTTATGGATATAACTGCTGTGAAGGCTGGGCATGGTGGCTTATACCTGTAATCTCAGCACTTTGAGACGCTGAGGCAGGAGGATCACTTGAGTCTAGGAGTTACAGATCAGCTGGGCAACAAAGTGAGACACCATCTCTACAAAAAACATTTTAAAAAAATTATCCAGGCAGCAAGGTGCAGTGAGTGGCTCACGCCTGTTAATACCAGCACTTTGGGAGGCCGAGGCAGGCGGATCACAAGGTCTGGGAGATAGAGACCATCCTGGCTAACATGGTGAAACCCCGTCTCTACTGAAAATATAAAAAATTAGCCAGGCATGGTGGCGGGCGCCTGTAGTCCCAGCTACTCGGGAGGCTGAGGCAGGAGAATGGTGTGAACCCGGGAGGTGGAGCTTGCAGTGAGCCGAGATTGTGCCACGGCACACCAGATAGAGCGAGACTCCGTCTCAAAAAAAAAAAAAAAATTATCCAGGCATGGTGGCACACACCTGTGGTCCCAGCTACTCAAGAGGTAGGAGAATCACCTGAGCCTGGGAGGTTGAGGCTGCAGTGAGCCTTGATCATGCTGTTGGACTCCAGCTTGGGCGATATGTAGCTGGTCTCCCAAAAAAATACAAATAAATAAATCTACTTATTCTGTAGATTTCATGACCCCATTTCATTTAAGCATACTTTCAAAGTACTCCACTGGCCCACCTATACCCTTTGGAATATATAAATAGGAACCTAGGGGATTTAATAGCTTAAAATTAAAAAACATCAAAACAAAACCAAGCAACCATTTTAGTATAAATTATTCGTAAGTTTATATCTTGAAACAGTTTCATGTCTCATGAGAACAATTTTTTTTTTTTTTTTTTTTTTTGAGACAGAGTTTCAACTCTTATCGCTTAGGCTGGAGTGCAGTGGCATAGTCTCGGCTCACTGCAGCCTCCGCCTCCCAAGTAACTGGGATTACAGCTGAGTTCAAGCGATTTTCCTGTCTCGGCCTCCCAAGTAGCTGGGATTACAGGCATGCACCACCATGCCCTGCTGATTTTTTTTTTGGTAGAAATGGGGTTTCACCCTGTTGGCCAGGCTAGTGTCGAACTCCTGACCTCAGGTGATCCACCCACCTCGGCCTCTCAAAGTCCTGGCATTACAAGCGTGAGCCATTGTGCCCGGCCCAATTTGTTAAACAAAGGTTTGAATAACTTTGAGCATGTTACCCTCTTCTATAAAGTGGAAATAATAGTAGCTTCTACCTCAGAAGATTATTATACAGATTAAATGAGGTCTTAAGGTTCTTAGAACAGTTTTTGAAAGTATCAGATATTAACTATTGTTATTATTTATTCTTGAATTCTCTTTCATTTGCTTGGGCAAAATGCTAAAAAATTTTTAAATGACTTTTTTTTTTTTTTTCAGAGCAAGTGGAATTACCTGCTGTGGCATCAGTCAGTGCTTCAGTAATTAAATCTCCATCAGATCCCTCACATGTTTCTGTTCCACCACCTCCATTGTTACTTCCAGCTGCCACCACAAGGAGTAACAGTACATCTATGCATAGTAGCATTCCCAGTATAGAGAATAAACCTCCACAGGCTATTGTGAAACCACAGATCCTAACCCATGTTATTGAAGGCTTTGTGATTCAGGAAGGATTGGAGCCATTTCCTGTAAGTAGCAAGCATATTTTGTGTGTGTTTATAATTTATATAACATTATTTTAAAAATTATATATTACTATTCTCTAATAAAAAACTTGTAATTTTATTTCACGAAAGTTGTCCATTTTAATCTAGCATTTATCTCTCTTTTTACTTCCTTTATTTCCAAATGTTTATGTAGAATTTTATGCCAGCTAAGTTTAGATGCATCAACTAAGGGAAAAAAATTTCAGGACACATTTTTAGAATTTTTTTTTTTTTTTTTTTTTTTTTTTTTGAGACGGAGTCTCGCTCTGTCGCCCAGGCTGGAGTGCAGTGGCCGGATCTCAGCTCACTGCAAGCTCCGCCTCCTGGGTTTACACCATTCTCCTGCCTCAGCCTCCCGAGTAGCTGGGACTACAGGCACCCGCCACCTCGCCCGGCTAGTTTTTTGTATTTTTTAGTAGAGACGGGGTTTCACCATGTTAGCCAGGATGGTCTTGATCTCCTGACCTCGTGATCCGCCCGTCTCGGCCTCCCAAAGTGCTGGGATTACAGGCTTGAGCCACCGCGCCCGGCATTTTTATAATTTTTAGAGAAAGGTAGTTGGAAGTTTATCCAGTGAAATAAACTTTTCTATTTTTTCTTTTTTTTTTTTTAGACAGGATCTTGCTCTGTTGCCTAGGCTATAGTGCAGTGGTATGATAATGGCTCACTGTTACCTTGACCCCTGGGTCTCAATTGATTCTTCCACCTCAGCCAACTGAGTAGCTGAGACTGCAGGTGTGTTCTACCGTGCCCCACTAATTTTTGTATTTTTTTGTAGAGACAAGGACTTGCTATGTTGCCCAGGCTGGTTTTGAACTCCTGAGGTCCCAAAATGCTGGGATTACAGGTGTGAGCCATGGCGTGGCGCTCAGCCTATTTTTTCTTTTTAAGGAAACTGAAACGACAGCTGAAGTGTACTACTATTTTTATTTTTATTTATTTATTTATGTTTTTGAGACAGAGTCTCGCTCTGACACCCAGGCTGGAGTGCAGTGGCACTATCTCAGTTCACTGCAACCTTCGCCTCCCGGGTTCAGGTGATTCTCATGCCTTAGCTACGTGAGTAGCTGGGACTACAGGCGTGCACCACCATGCCTGGCCAGTTTTTGTATTTTTGGTACAGAAGAGGGGCTTTCACCATGTTGACGAGGCTGGTCTCAAACTCCTGGCCTCAAGTGATCTACTGCCTCAGCCTCCCAAAGTGCTGTGATTACAGGCGTGACCCACTGCACCTGGCCATAAAGTGTATTATTTTAAATCATCTGAAGTTACAGCTGAAGTTACCCAATTGATGGTTTGTAATTAGCCAATATATTTTCTCGTTATTCCTAAATTTTAGCCTTCAATCATATTTTTCAAATGCTTTAAAATGTTCCACTCAGAATGAAGGTGCTCTATCACTACAGGTCTTACAACTTGAGGCTAAGCTGTACATAAGTTGTATGCTAATATCTAGAGATAAACATTTTTCCTTGGAAAATATATCAAAGACAGGCAGATATAAAAAATATGAAAATTTTTTGAAGGCATTTTGAGTCATCTGGATTTTCAGATTCATGGGTGACAGTCTTGCATTATGGTAGATAGCTACCCAGTCAGTTGTTTTTGTGTTCAGTTTCCTCTGTGTGTGTGTGTGTGTGTGTGTGTGTGTGTGTGTGTGTGTGTGTGTGTGTGTGAAACTTGGATTTCCGATAACAATTCTCATACAGTGGATGGAGGAACAGTCTTTTTTCCCGTCTGCTCCATTCTGACCATGTAACTTGTTAAGTCATTCAAACTTTCTGATCTTTAGTTTGCTTATTCGTCAGACGGAGATGGTGCTTTGCTCTTATGGTTGTCGAGAGAACTAAATGTGCATAAATTATTCCCTATGGTACTTGGCACTTCATAGCCATAGCCATTATTATCTGTTACCACTAGTGAGAGCCATAACTTTTGTTTTTCACATTACAAAACTAATACATGTTCTAAATGGAAAATTTGGGAAATGTACAGGGCAAATGATCCCCATTAATACCACAATATGTTTATGTGTATATATACCACAGTACACATTAATACCACAGTATGTATATGTACATATATACACAATACCTATGTGGTATATATACACATATACATATTGCGGTATTAATGTATATGTGTTTGTATATATAATGTATAGATGTTATATATACATACAGTCAAGATTATTATTGTACATACAGTTCTTTCACTGAGGAAATTTGAGTATTTATTTTCTCATATTATTAATAGTATTGGAAACATTTTGAAAGGTTACATAAAATTTCACTTTATGAACATCCATGTAATCTTTCCATTATTGTTGGACATTAGGTTTCCATTTTTTCACTGTTCAAATAGTTCTGAAGGGAATATCTGTATATAAATCATACACATTTTAAATAAGTTTCTTAGTATGAATTTTTAGAAATAGAGTTATTACATAGATATTCATAAGACTTGATATGAATTGCTGAATTATTTTTTGGAAAAATAATTTAAATTTATTCATCTGTGAGAAGTGTATGCCCTTAGTAGCATTGAATATGAGTTTTTCTTTAAGCAATAACTTTAATGAATTTTAATTTCACTTGAGGCATATTAAATATCTAACTGACATGAACAAAATTTTTAAAAAGTTTGTGAGTGATTATACTCTAAGGTTAAATGTAAAAATTTCTATCCAATAAGCTGTTGTTCCCCATATGTGGCAGATATTGGAGATTTAACCAGCATTCTTGAGGAATAAGATATTCTAGTCATTCTGTTTTTTAAATTAGCTGAGGGCTCACCAGTGAATCAATGAATATATTTGGTCTGAGTTGTTTTTGTTGAAAGTATTTCTAAAATAAGTAGTATTCCTGAGTTAACCAAGTATACTGAATATAAGTGAATATTTTGATGTTAATTTGTTAATATTTGAAGATTTTCCATTTCCTTTGTGATTATAGTGGATTAAGTTGCTAAACTAGGATTCAGAAGACTTGAAATCTAGTCCTCATTCTATTTTTGTAAGCAAATCACCTAAACACTTTGAATTTTAGTTTTCTTAGAAGCTTTGTGCATGAAAAATCTTAATTAGTTGAGGATACTGGCAAATCAAAATTTACTGATGGTCTTTTCTTTGTCTTGCATTCATATGGAAAACACTAAAATTGGCTGGGCACGGTGGCTCACGCCTGTAATCCCAGCATTTTGGGAGGCTGAGGCAGGCGGATCACCTGAGGTTGGGAGTTTGAGATCAGCCTGACCAACATGAAGAAACCCCGTCTCTACTAAAAATACAAAATAAGCCAGGGGTGGTGGCACATGCCTGTAAACCCAGCTGCTTTGGAGGCCGAGATAGGAGAATCGCTTGAACCCGGGAGGTGGAGATTGTGGTGAGCCAAGATCGCACCGTTGCAACAAGAGCAAAACTTCGTTTCCAAAAAATAGAAAGAAAGAAAAAGAAAACCTTAAATTTATGAAGAAAAAAATTAGTCTCCACAAAGAACTTGAGAGAGAATTGCTTGAGTAGACTTTTTAAAGTTTAAAAAAAAAACCCAACTCCTAAATATACTGACAGTTACTGCCTTTGTTTTTCAGTGTTGGATTGAGCTACCAAAATATTCACAGTGCAGGATAACTGGATGATTAGTATTAATTCTGAAGATAAGGAATTGCTGAATTTTAAGATTTTGTTTTCCAAAAACTACTTGCCTAAACTCAGACAGCAGGTTCCATTTAACAGAGACTTTGAAGCAGCTGTACTGCTGGTGACCAGAAATAAACCATTCAGGTCCAGACTGCGTCACCTTTTCCCAAGGAATAAAGCACTTAATAAATGGATCTGATGAGTTGAACTAGTAAATTATCACAAATAGGTTTCATTTCAAGAGTTTTTTAAACCAAGTTATTTCTGAATGTCTTTTTAGAGATTGTTTCATGTTTTTGTTTCTCCTTTTTTAAAGGTGAGTCGTTCATCTTTGCTAATAGAACAACCTGTGAAAAAACGGCCTCTTTTGGATAATCAGGCAATAAATTCAGTGTGTGTTCAGCCAGAGCTACAGAATAATACAAAACACGCAGATAATTCATCTGACACAGAAATGGAAGATATGATTGCTGAAGGTTTGTGGGTTTCACTTAAGACACCCTTTAATTTAACTTTGACTTTTACTGCTTAAAACAGGATGTAGATTTTTATTCTGTACAGAATTTCACTGGAAGTATTCAACTTTTATTCTCATATAATGCACCATTTGACTAAAATAATGGGAAAGCTAATCAGACTCTCAATGGTCACATAGCCAAAATAGCAAGATTAGTGCTAATTTCTTCAATGTCAGTTTGACTTTTGAAGGAGTGTAGGTGGGAAAAGTTTCATCATATGTGAGAGAAGGCAACTCAGAATTTTAGTATCAATACAATCAATTTTCTTTCTTTTTTAAAGCAGACTTAAGTAACAAATGAGTATTTTACTGAGTTTGCTTAAAATTTTAGAGCCTCTGGGGTTGTTTTGTTTCAGAGCATTCTGATGTTTGACATCAGGTGGATATTGTAATTATATTAAGTATATATTCTTCATTCAAGAGGCGATTACATTTGTTCAGTGAGGAAACTCCTTTTTTATTTAGACTTTATTCTAATAAAGAATGAAATAAGGCCAGGGACGGTGGCTCATGCCTGTAATCCCAACACTTCGGGAGACTGAGGCAGGCAGATCACTTGAGGTTAGGAGTTTGAGACAAGCCTGACCAACATGGTGAAATGCTGTCTCTACTAAAAATACAAAAATTAGCCGGGTGTAGTGGCATGCACCTGTAATACCAGCTACTTGGAAGGCTGAGGCAGGAGGATTGCTTGAATCCCGGCGGCAGAGGTTGCAGTGAGCTGAGATTGCACTGCTGCACTCCAGTCTGGGTGACAGAGCAAGACTCCATCTCAAAAAAAAAAAAAGAAAAGAAAAAAAGGCCAGGCACGGTGGCTCATGTCTGTAATCCCAGCACTTTGGGAGGCTGAGGCGGGCGGATCACAAGGTCAGGAGATCAAGACCATCTTGGCCAACATGGTGAAACCCCATCTCTACTAAAAATATATATATATAAAATATATTTTAATATGTAATATATATATTATATAATATATTTTAATATATAAATATATTATATATTATATTTATATATTTATATATTTTTATATATTGATATATAAATATATATTTATATATAAATATATGTCTATATATAGATATAAATATATGTCTATATATAGATATATAAATATATATGTTTTAATATATAAAAATATATATATATATTAGCTGGGCGTGGTGGCGTGCGCCTGTAATCCCAGCTGCTTTGGAGACTGAGGCAGGAGAATCGCTTGAACCAGGGAGTTGGAGGTTGCAGTGAGCCGAAATTGTGCCACTGCATTCCGGTCTGGTGACAGAGCAAGACTCTGTCTCAAAACATAAATAAAATAAAATAAAATGAATAGAAGTTCAAGTGGTATCCAAAATGACTGAAGGAAAGCAAACAAAAAAAATGAAAATGATATTTTATACTTTGAATTTGCTATTTAAAAGCAGCTAAGTTTTTACTGTTTTTTTGGGGTGAGATTTCTGAATTGCCATATTCTACAGGAGCATCTTCATGAGACTATTCCTCTTAATTTTGATCATGACCCTTCAGGTGACAGAGTTCAATTTAATGCAGTAGCATTTAGAATAGTCAAGGCCTTGTAGTAGTGAATTAACACTTGTGTCTTAAGTAATTATCATCAATGTATTAGTATATTTCATTAAAATTAATTTATTCACTTTACAAATATTTATTGAGCCTATACTATGTGCCTTCGCTAAATCAAGCAATATAACATGCTGGTAAGCAAACTAGATATGTCTTTGACCACAGATTTTCTAACTTAAAAGGATGACACCTCTGACATTGTTGGTTCTTTATAAACTGTTGCAACGCATTAATCACCGTTTTACTTCTTATTTGAACAGCAAAGAGTATACTAGTTTAAATTTTGATTTTTACTACTTGAGTTCAGTTTGATTTGTGTTAATTTGAAAGAATGTTAACCATGAAAACTTTAAAACATTCATTAGAATTGTATAATAAATCCCCAATCACCCAGACTCAACATTATCACCCAATTTCAACATTATTTTGCAACATTAGCTTCATCATTCATTTTGTTTTCCGTCCTCCATTCCTGACCCCGACTGTCTTCTCTCCCCTCCCCTCCCCTCCCCCTCCTCTTTTCTCTGTTCTTCTTCCTTCCTTTTCCCTTGCCTTTTTTCTCTCTCTTTTCTCTTTCTTCTCTTTTCTTTTCTTTTCTGTTTTAAAGAAAATTGTAGTCACTGGTACATGTATCAGTGTGTATCTCTCAAAATAATACACATTTCTTTATAATGCCATATCACACATAACAAAATAGTAATTCTTTGGTGTTATATAATACCTGGCCCATATTCATATTTCCCTAATTTTTTTAAGTCCTTTTATAGTTATTTAGTTAAATCAGGATCCAAATAAGGTCTGTATTGTGCCTTTTGTTTTTATGAATTTAATTTCATTTAATTCTCAAATACTGTCTTTTAATTACACATACTATTTTATCTGAGAACATTTCTCATGTGAAGTGAAAAGTAACAAAAAAATGTGTAGGTATTCTTTTTTTCTTGGCCTATATCTACAATATGTATATAAATGAAAGTTCTAGGCTAAAAAGTATTTATAATGTGTCCACCCCGTGTACACAATAGGAAGAACATGGAAATCTGCTTAGGAAACTTTACCACATACAGTATGATCCTCAGTTTATAATATAATGGACATGTAGTACATGTTAGACTATTCTAGAACATGAGAGATATATGTATGTATGTATATATTCTTTACATACATAAAGAAGTAAAATACAATCCACTTTCCCTCCATGAGCTTTTCATGTAGTTTGGAACTAGGGATCTAGGGAATCTCCATACAGAAAGGTAATGAAGGAGCTACAGATGGTATATTTACACTAAATTATATAGACAGGAAGAATTTAGAACTTTAAAACTGGCTAAGATTATTCCCAGTTTGGTGGGTTTCCAATAAAAATGAGATTTGAGCTGGGTCATAGATTTAATGCATAGATTTAAGATAAACAACATTTCAGATTAGAACACTAAGAGTAAGTGCATGAAGAATGTGTAAGTGCTAGGTAACTTTAAGAGAGGGCAGTGAAGAGTAAAGGGTTGAATTAGAGGAGTAGTGGAAATTATGACTGGCAGAGTCAGTTTCTGGAGAACCTTGGATATTAGAAAGCAAGTTTGAAGTTAGGTGGATGGTTTGAAGCTGGGCGGATGGTTACTGAAGATTTTTAGGCAGGTGATATGAATAAAGGAGTGTTTTTGGAAACTTTGTTGGCCATCTGTAGAATGTATGTGTAAGTTTTGCATGTAATTGACACATATAGTCATGGTGGGAAAAGGAAGGAAAGGACTGATGTTCTCAAGGCAAGTGGGTAGTTCAGCAGGATATGATATCAGAGTAAGGAAAGGAAGATGTAGAGATAATATATTTCATACAGGAGAAATATTTATATAAAACGTGCTAAAATTTTAAATACTTTCTAATTTAATTTCCCAAGGTAATTTTATAATTTTCATGTTTCTATTACTATGTACTTAAGTGTTTATAGGAAGTACTATAGTGTAAAATGGTGAGGTCACTTATTTAGTGGCTTTGCTTTTAGTGGTACATATAGTTTCAACATAAAAAACCTCATGATAAGCATATAAAGGATAAACTGTGGTTCTCTTTAGGCTGGTTCTATAACGAGAGTCTCCACCAGTAGATTGTGATTCATCAAAGTAGCTTATGGTCTTCCTTGGTATATCATCACACTGATTATGATTTCCATCTCATTGCCTCTTTTTGCTGCTGTCCTCATGTGATTTCAGGTCTTTGGGGGAAATAAAAAATAACTTCCCCTCATGCCACAAAATGGGGGATCTAGATTAGGAAGCAGGTTTGGCCACTTCAGTAGACATCCAGAATAATATTATTAAAGAAGATAAGAATTTAATTTTCTCTGACATAACCCAAAGATCAGCAGTCCAGGGCTTATGTGATAGTTCCTTAGTATTGGGCACTCAAGCTCCAGGGTCTTATGTCTCTGTCATCCATAGAATGTTGCTTTTATTTCCAAGATGGCTGATCTTCATGATCACATTCTAACCAATGAGATGGGGGAAGGAGCACCACCTGGAATTTGTGAGCATTTACAGTCATATGCCATTGGTTACAAATCAGCCACACATAGGGCAGAAACTTGTTTTTAATCTGGGTGGCCGTGTTCGTAGGGTTTTGTAACTATGGGAGAAAAGCAAAGAGTGGATGCTGGAGAATTACCAGTTGTCTCTGCCATAGAATCCCATTTTTATTAGCTAAATCAGCAGTTCTTAAAAAAATTTTTGGCAGTTTTTAAATTCATAAATGTAAAAGAGTGACCTTGGTAATATTACCAAATTTGTTAAAAATATGACTGAACATTAGAACAAGAATTTTTGAATCTGTTAATGTCCCTCACTTCTTTATGAGAAATAAAACTGATACTCTTATCTTTGTTGGATTAACTGTAAACCATTTCTGTTTGGTATTTTCTCCTCCTTCATTAAGTATTCTAATTTATTATCAGGTGTTATATGTTGATTTAACAGAAGATCTTTGAAACAAAGCTTTTAGCATATCCTGTTCCTGGAATAACCTTGAGGAGTGGACTCTTTCAGGGCTGGAACTAATGGCAGTGGTGGTCGAGTGAGAAGTTCTATCTCCCTACAGGCTTTTCAATCAGATCAGATTATAATAAGATCAGATTATAAGCATGACAAAATTAAAACAGTACCTCTGGGAATTACGTTGTCAGGTCTCGGGAATGTGTTGGTGGATCTCCTGACTGGGCCGTTGAAAGGTCATTGGAAGGAGCAATTTTTAATTTACTTGTTTTCAGACTGTTTATTCCTCATTGCTACTAAATTGATGACTTTTGCTTATGAAGGTAGTCCTGAGAATTTCCTTAAACTGGTCACTTGTCAGTCATGATTTCATTATTCAGGATAATGTATTTGGATGCCCCACCAATGTCAAATATTAATTCACAGTTTGTTTTTTAGTAGTTCTTGCTACTTCACTTAATTTAGCACTTTGCGATCTGCTTCCCCAGTAAAACTGGGATAATGTAAGTACCGGAGCCTACTGAATACATGCCACCCATGTCTGCATTTCTGAATCCCTGTATTTATCTTAGTCTTTATTAAATGAGTAACCATAGAGCACACATATGGAGTTCACAGCTAAAAGGTTTAGTTAGTAAAAGTAAAATGCTTTTTAGTAAAATGCTTTTTAGTAAAATGCTTTTGTTGCATTTTTTATATGACTTGGCAAAGGAATTATGATGATACAAGAAAATGGCAAAATGTGGTTGATTTAAGAATTTAACAAGTTTTACTAAAGTATTTCTCGAGCGCTTATTACATGTCATACTACCCTTTTAGTTCTTATGTGGAAATTAGGAAATGGAACTATCACTTTTAATGCCTACTACCTTTTGGGCACACATATAATTGTCACTTCAATTCTTTGGGAAATGTATTATAAACCCCATTTTACAGATGAGAAAATTGTGGTTCATGAAGATTAAGTTGTTTGCTTATGGGTGACTCCTGCTGAGTACCCCAGGATTTAGGATGGAAGGTTCTTTGTGCTCTGTGATATTGCCTGAAAATGGTTACATATGTAGGGTGGAAGAAGGACATTCTAAGTTAATAGGGAGCACCCATTAAGTTGAAAAAAAGCATGATGAAAAAAAGCATCAGTGATTGGAAATTATGAAACTGTGATTTTTAAGCCTAGTTATTTTTATTTTAATGCAATATAACTAAAAGGAGCTGTTTTATAATTAGATATATGCATATTTTTAAAGAATTTTACGTATGTGTATATATGTGTGAATGAGATGGGGTCTTGCTTTGCTGCCCACACTGGTCTCAAACTCCTTGTCTCAAACGATTCTTCTGCCTCAGCCTCCTGTATATACATCTCTATATATTTTATCATATACTGCAGATCTTCAAGAGAGTTAATTATTTTACATGCTCCTGTAAAATCAGACATACCAAAATTTCACCTTTTGAAGCCATCTTTATTCTCTCCAGTTAGAATTAAGAGTTCCCTGCTATGTATCTCCACAGTGCAATTTATCAAAATTCACATCCCACACTCAGCTTTTTGAAAGTGTTCCTTCTGGAGGGTAGTGCCTATGTTATTCACTTTCATTTCTCTCCCAGTGTTTATAAAATTTTTTATACATTTTAGATGGATTGTAAGCAAGGTGAACCTTTTAAAATGTTATGCTTATTTATATAGAAAGAAATTCCTTATAATTTTTATGCAGAAGCAAGAGGGAATTAGTAGCAGTGGTTGTGTTTTGAAGGCTTTTGCCCTGCGAGAGTGGCTGTGGATTGAAAAGTTAAAGGGCCATTGGTTTCCTAGCAGTATCCAACCAAAGTACAGATTAAAAGAAAATTTGCATAATTAAATTTTTGGAACCTTTTTTTCCTTTGTTTCCTTCTTTTTTAGAGACATTAGAAGAAATGGACAGTGAGTTGCTCAAGTGTGAATTCTGTGGGAAAATGGGATATGCTAATGAATTTTTGCGGTCAAAACGATTCTGCACTATGTCATGTGCCAAAAGGTATTTCTATGCTCTTGAATTTCCCAAAGGACAGATAAATAGCCATTGCAACAAAACCAAAAAACCCTTGAATAGCTTACCAAGGATAACTAGATATTTTAATATGTAATATTATAGAAGAAACCTAGATATTATTATATAGAAGAATAATACAAATAGGCAGTATCTGGAGCCACTTAGTATTTAGTTATTAGATTTTTCTTTGCAAAAATTACATATTCATAATACTTAAAATCAATTGTACAGTATAATCTAATATTAAAGTAGTAATCTCCTGATGGTAAGAATATATTTAGGAGAATCCCTCCAATGAAATGATCAGGATATTATATAATACTAGTCCTTAAAGTGTCAAAACCAGTATTTGTTTTATCAGCTGTTTTATCATTATTGAAATACTTTGATTTACTTTGTGTTGTTTTAAAATGTTTTCATTTGTTTGAATCATATTCTTTCTATTTTAGATTTCTAATGGGACAGTTATTGTGTAAATTCCCCACATTGTTAACATTATCAGACAGCAAAATACTTGTCTTTTCTGAATTAGTATTTTCAATAGTCATTATTATAGATAAGTAGTGTTTTTTTTGTTTTTTTGTTTTTTTTAAATACAGCGTCTCACTCTGTGGCCCAGGCTGGAGTGCAGTGGTGTAATCTCGGCTCACTGCAACCTCCACCACCTGGCTTCAAGAGATTCTCCTGCCTCAGCCTCCTGAGTAGCTGGGATTACAGGCACCTGCCACCATGCCCAGCTAATTTTTGTATTTTTAGTAGAGATGGGGTTTCACCATGTTCGCCAGGCTGGTCTCAAATTCCTAACCTCAGGTGATCCGCCTGCCTCGGCCTCCCAAAGTGCTGGGATTACATGTGTGAGCCACCACGCCTGGCTGACAAATAGTATTAATAACAAAATAAATGTTTAGTCTCTTCATTAATCGTATAATTCCCAAGTTTGGTTTATGTTAAGAAAGAACCCCACCCTAATTCTAATAATAAATCCTAGTAATACAGATACTTACCACTAAAGTTGAAGTGTATGCACACTATTTTGAAATTGGTTCTGTGTTCAAAAAGATAATTATTCTCTCAAAGGATTTAAGATCTTCAATAGGATGACTATAGCTTGTACTGTATTTCAAAATAGGTAGAAGAGAAGAATTGAAATGGTTCTAGCATGAAAAAAAGACAAATGTTTAAGGTGTGAATATCCCAAGCACACTGATTTGATCTTTTCTGATTATATGAATGTATTAAATTATCACACATACCCTAAAACTATGTACATCTATTATGCATCCATAAAAAGTAAATAACTATAACCTCATGAAAAAATTAATATAATTGTATACATCAAGGAATTTCTTTCTTGAACATTTTATTTTGTATGGGTTATTTCCAAAATATACTTAGTAAAACTTAAGTTAAATAATAGAAGTGTTTTCCTCCAAAATTGGGTTCATTGTTTTGGTTGTCAGTCTGTTTTTCAAATATGCTTTGATGTTACTGATAAACCAATAATCAAATTATGTAACTCATATTTAAACTTGAATTTTCTAGTTTGCATATACTACAAGAAAGAACAATGGTTATCTGATTCTGAGTGATTTAAAAACTCTGAAAACTTGGGGAAAGGACTCCCTTTCAGAATATTTTAAACTTCTTAACTATTTAAAAATATTTGAGGACACTTAATGCTGCCATCAGTCTTCCCTCAGAGATGAATGCTGAGTTGTCACATTAGTATCCTTTCAATGAACCTCTTTAGCAGGGTAGGGGCCCTAACATAGGGAAATATGGATGAGAGAGGGTAGATTAGGTCGGGGAAGAACCATTGCCATTTACATGTCTGCCTAGCTGTCTTGGAAAGCTAAATATTTAGGGACAAAATATCAAGTATAAAGCTAGCCTCTCTTTTCTGCTTTTCTTAACGGATAAAGAAATTTTGTCAGTTGGTATAAATGGAAATCAGAAACCTACATTGCTGAGCCCACAAATGAGCACATTATGAACACAGCAGGATCTTGAATTGTTTTAGGGTAAAATGAATTGGCTATCAAGATACTTATATTTTTATGGGAAAAATAGCATATTCATTATCATAGTACTTTTTATTTCCACCTCTTGATATCTTTATAAAATGTAGGTGAGGAGAATTTGTTGTGGTGTCAGCATACTGGTTCTAGAATAGTTAGCAATAGCAAAGTTAATTGGGATTTATTCTTGTAACTTTCTTGAAGCAAAAGAATTTTGAAGGCTGGGTGTGGTGCCACATGCCTGTAATCCCAGCACTTTGGGAGGCTGAGGTGGGAAGATTGCTTGAGCCCAGGAGTTTGAGACCAGCCTGGGCAACATAATGAGACCCCCATCTCTACAAAACAGATTTTTGAAAATAAGTTACAAAGGCAGTTTCATAGATGTAAAAATGAAACTGCATATATTTTTCCTAGCCTTTGCATAGCTTTTCAGAAATTTGTTTCTTAGATCATTTCTTCTCACTCTTCTTTCTAGGGGGAAAGGTTGGCAAACTCACCCAGGCCAAGTCTTTCCCATTGTTCATTTTTTTGTATGGACTCGTGAGCTAAGGATGATTTTGAAATTTTTAGTTTGTTGGGAAAAAAAATCAAAATAATATTTTGTGATACATGAAAATTATGTGGAATTCAAATTTTACCATTATTGTTACTGAAAGTTTTACTAGAACACAACCATGCTCGTTCAATATTTTCTATTTATTTTTTATTTTTTAAATTTAGTTTTATTGTTTTGAGTTAGGGTCTGGCTCTGTCACCTATGCTGGGTGCAGTGGCGCTATCACAGGTCACTACAACCTTGGCCTCCTGGGCTCAAGCCATCCACCCACCTTAGCCTTCTAAGTAGCTGGTACTACAGGTGTGTGCAAGCACACCTGGCTAGTTTTTGTATTTTTGGTAGAGATGGGTTTTCACCGTGTTGGCCTTAAACTGGTCTTGCCATTTATTGGTCTTGAACTCTGGAGCTCAAGTAATCCACCCACCTTGGCCTCCCAAAGTGCTGGGATTACAGGTGTGAGCCACCGTGCCTGGCCCAATATTTTCAATGGCTGCTTTCACACTATAATGGCAGAGGTGGGTAGTTGTGACAGAAACTTGTATGGCCTGTGAAACTTAAAATATTTACCATCTGGTCCTTCGTAGAAAAAGTTTGCCAGTCCTCGTTCCAGGGCTTTAGGATCCATTAAAAGACATAGGATTCTTTTAAACTGTCATCATGTCTTATAAAGGTCTATGTTCAAAAATATTAGGCGGTCTATTTTGATAAAAGAAAATCTTTCTTTAAAGAGTTATGTACTTCGAAATTTTCTGAATAGTGAGAGCAATGAATTCCTTGTATAACTTGAAAGTCTCCACTTTACATTTTCATTCTTTGATTTAATAATATTTGAAAAATCTTTTCTTAGCTGCTTGAGATCCTCTCCCTGGTATATTAAACTTTTAAAAATTAATGTCTCTTTGGAAGTTATTACTTAGAAAAATCAGTTTGAATAAACATTTAGATACTACATAACTTTTTCTTTTGGAAGCTTCCTTTTTTTTTTTTTGCTGCTGTGAAAATTGGTTATCCTCTGTGTTTTGCAGGAAGTTTCCCACTGTCATGCTGTAATCAGGAAAAAACACAATACCTTGTTGTAGATGTCCAGTATTATACTGAGAGATATATTATGATATACACAGAGCCCGTTTTTTGACCTTTAGCATAAGTAAATCCATTGAACAGTATAGTTATTTTATGAGGTCTTACGTTCATTAATGATGTATTCACAGTTGCACTTTAAAGTCACAATTAAATACTAAATGCATTGTCCCATATATCATTAAGTATTTTTTCTTACTTGAATTTCTTAGGTACAATGTTAGCTGTTCTAAAAAATTTGCACTTAGTCGTTGGAATCGTAAGCCTGATAATCAAAGTCTTGGGCATCGTGGCCGTCGTCCAAGTGGCCCTGATGGGGCAGCAAGAGAACATATGCTTAGGCAGGTCTGTATAAACCTTGCTTCAATGTAAAATACCCTTTTCAGAAATGCAAGGAAAGTGCAATGCTGTATTTTGCTTGTACTACATTTTCCAGCTTCCAATTACTTATCCATCTGCAGAAGAAGACTTGGCTTCTCATGAAGATTCTGTGCCCTCTGCTATGACAACTCGTCTACGCAGGCAGAGTGAGCGGGAAAGAGAACGTGAGCTTCGGGATGTGAGAATTCGGAAAATGCCTGAGAACAGTGACTTGCTACCAGTTGCACAAACAGAGCCATCTATATGGACAGTTGATGATGTCTGGGCCTTCATACATTCTTTGCCTGGTATGTAATTCATCACTTTGGCCTTAATATTTTTCTTGTGCATTCACACACAGCAATGTTAGATACATCCACACCTTTTTCGCAAAAGGGCTAGAGAAGTACTGTGTATATGTATAAATTAAATGGCATTTGTTATTGAAATATGATCTGTTTCCTCTTGCTTATTCCCTCAGCACTACTGGGTATTTTCTCATACCCCCCCAAGTCGATAAAAACTGACTAGTCCTGCTTCTGCTGTGACACCTCAGCCGGTGAAGATATTAAAGGTGCTTTCTTCTCTTCAGTCTGATTTCTCTCGAGAGGTCAGTAGAGAGATTGAATCAGACACTTCTTCCTTTCTGCTCTTCTATTTTTCTATTCTATTCCTCCTTATTTCCTAATTTAACCTTTTTAAAAATGAAGTAAGAGAGACTTTTTTTTTTTTTAACATTTTTGAAAGCTAATCAGAACCTTTTAAAATATGTTAAAATTTTGGTTTCTTTGAAAAAAATCAAGCTAGTTCTTTAAAAGAAGGTACATTCTTTCTTTTCAATAAATAAACATCAAGAGCCTTTCTGAAATTTTATTTTTCAAATAGAGAGCTGAAATTCAGTTGTATTCATTCTAATATTGAGGGTAACTTTCTTATTTATGTTTTCCTGTTCTCTCATTTTGATACTCTTTCCATCACCTTAAGTCTCTTTTTTCCTTAAAACGACAATAATCTTTTATACCCACTTTCTCCAAGGGGCTGGCTACTAAAGACAGCTGCACCTTTGCTCATGATGAGACCCACACTAGTTATATATGTTAAGACTATATATATATATGTATATATATATTTTTTTAATCAGTAAATCTTGTCATTCACTTTGGCCTTATGCATATGGAAAATGAGGAGACTAAAACAAAAAATTTATTTCCTTTTGGTTTTATTACGAATCATATCATTTCTCTTGATACAAGCTTTCTAGAAGAATACATTCTGTTTGAACTTGTCTACTAACTTTTTACAGTTTAATAAGCTAATTAATTAGCTATGTTGCTAATTAGTCTTTCTCTGATGGCAGCTAAGGTCTTAGAAGCATACTTAGAGCTAACATGCTATACAAGAAAATATACTTAGAAATGATAAAGAATCTGTCACTCACTTTACTTCATATACAGAATTCTGTGAGATTTTGTTAAATTAGTTTATCAATAGCTTGTTTTAGAAATGCTAAGTTTAAAAAAATATGGCCGCTTCTAAAGAAAGATGGAATTGTTTAAAAGTAGAGATACTCTATGGGAAGATTTTTAAATGTGTATGTGCCCACAAAAACTTAGGTGTGAATTAATTGCTGACCATGTGGATTTAGAATCTGTTTTAAACTGGATGTATTTAGAAGATACTGAGTCTTTATTGGTTGTGGTTTTAGTAAGTAAGGAAACCAATTTTAGTTTTTGACCAGTATAGCTATCTTGAGAATTAACTTTGGAATCTATATGGATGCCTGGGGCTGGGCTTTGGTTCTGTCATCTTCAGAAGTAGTCTCACTCTTCCAAGTGGGCCACATGATCTGTTTGTGAGCCTGATTTTTCATTTGGGGGAAGTTTTTCTTTTCCTTTGTAGAAGAGAATTGGTTTCTATCCTGAGGAAAGTAGTTGCCCAAATAATTAACAAATAATAGATACTGCTGATTCTTCTTTCGCTTCTTTTTTTATTTCAGCTAATTTTCCCCAGCATCCATTTGCCATGTGGCTACTTCACTAGAACGAAGGCAAATTCCTTTGTCTCATTCTTGCTTCATTTGAGTTAAACAAAAAAACATAAAATTTAATATTTCTTATAACCTAAAATGCTTGTCTTACAGAGCTCATCTAGACACTTAATTTTGTTGCTAGGTATTTAGAAAACATTATATGTCATAAAAAGGACACAGCTATTATATAATTTAGAATTGCTTATTACTGTTTTAGAGTCTGGTTAATATGACTCTTCTCTTTACTTACGAAATGGGAGTGTTTCCAAACTGCTTTGACAGGCCAAATAATAAGCTTATTTGTGTGATTAGTTATATCACCTTTCTTAAAGTTTTCTCTGCGTAATGCCTATAGTTTAATCTCATACCAGAAAATGCCTTAATGATCATTTCTTTCTGCTTCTCTGGACTTTGTAAATATCGTTTTGAGCTTTGTTTTTTAGCTCTCATTCAGTGCTGTTTGTTTTCCCTGAGTAGTCTACTCCCAAGCTTTTCTCATAGAATGAACAAACTTGTAAATTTTGTAATCTCTTTTGTATTTTGTTTCTTTCCAGTTGAGATAGGCTTCCTTCCCTCTTTAATCAGGGCATTTATATTTACTCCTCCAGTTTTCTCTTCTCTTTGTATATCATCTTGTTAACCATCCTGTTCAGACTATGTTAGAGCTTGTATGCAGCAGACCAGAATCTCAGAGCTGTTATCAGAATGAAAAATTACCTTCTAATTTTTTCTGCATTAAAAAGTTATCTACGGGAACAATTCTTATTTTCAATTTACTGCAGGTTATCTTCTTTAACCCTTCCTTGCTATGGTGAACTGCCTTTTGCAGAGATCAGTTTGTCCTCTATTTATTGAAGTGTGAATCCACAGTAGATTTGATTTTTCTGTAGGCATATAAACTAGGAATCATTTTAAAAACATGACTATTTACTAGTTTTTGTAATATCAGTATTGGGACTTGTTTATTCTGTAGTATTGAGTGGCACGTGATACGTTTTCACCAACCTTACTGTGGTCAATTTTTGTGCAGGGTGTTTTGTTTTGAGTTTAGCCGGAGAAGTGATGCCAGACACTTGCAAGGTCAGTTGGGACCCATGTGCAGAAGTCCTTGCCGGTACTGACAGCTGCACTGCTCTTGCTTCTGGTGAGGTGAAGCTAGCTCAGCTGACTGGCTAGCTCAGTGTCAGCTGGTGTTTGTTTTGTACACATCCCTGGGATCCAGGCATTTTACCAAAATAGATGTTAATGTCAGAAACTCAGAACTTTATCTCAGTATACCTTGAGCACTTAAAACTGTTTTTAAAATATATTTTTCTGTAATGAGTTTCTGGAAGCATACTTGCTTCCAGTTTTTCTAAGTCACTTTATTTTTTTATTTCTATACTGATGTAACTACTCTTTTTTTGTGGTTAGCTTAAGAAAGTTGTGATCTAAAATGCATTCCTATTTGATCATGCTAATTCCCAAAACACTTTTTGTTCTTTATTATTTTGCTAATACATTTACTGTCCACCTACAAGAGGATATGTGAGGAGGAATCTCACAATATAGAGGAACAGGAATGTGCTACATATTTTCCTCATGGAGAACTCCTTGTTTCTATTCCCAAATGTAGCTCTTATAGTTCTCATTACTTCTCATTGCTCCTGTTTTCTGAATCTAAGTAAGTCCCACCCTATCTTTCTCTCTCTTCTTTTCTTTCCTGTGTTCTTGTAAGTAAGACTGAAGAGAGAAGAACATTAGTTCTTTCATAAAAAGAAGGATGAAGTCACAACTAGATGCAAGATTAGTCAGTTTTGTCTGCCCAGTTTTGTTGAGCTACCTCTGGGAAAAGAAAAGGGGCTTTTCTATGGTGAGTAATCCCATTTCAACTATAGTTTCTTTTATAAGATAAATGGGCAAAAACATAAAAATTTTGTAGAGGATATTGAAATATGAATTTTTCAAAGTCTGAGAAATTATTAAAATAGAAATGGAAAAGCTAGTTGTTATATAGGAAACGGTAAAGATACAACTAACAGAGGACATGAGAAAAAAGCAAGAGAAAAAATGGACACACAGCTGTACACAGGAAAAAATGTTTGTATTACTCTTACAGATAGCTCTTCTGTAGCAGATTATATTTTTGTTTATTGTATATTTACTAATTCAGTCCTTATTGACAAATATTATGTATTCAGTACCTATAATGCTTTGTGTTTTGTGCTGGGTTGTAAGACATAATCTTACATAGACAAGAGGATGATACATTTGCAAGTAGAAAGGATAATTGAACTAGCAAAATTGTGGCATCCAAAAGTGTAATGTAACTATTTTCATTTTTCATTATCTTTTTCTTTTTTTTTTTTTTTTTTTGAGACGGAGTCTTTGCTCTGTCGCCCAGGCTGGAGTGCAGTGGCGCGAACTCGGCTCACTACAAGCTCCGCCTCCTGGGTTTACGCCATTCTCCTGCCTCAGCCTCCCGAGTAGCTGGGACTACAGGCGCCCACCACCTCGCCCGGCTAGTTTTTTGTACTTTTAGTAGAGACGGGGTTTCACCGTGTTAGCCAGGATGGTCTCGATCTCCTGACCTTGTGATCCGCCCGTCTCGGCCTCCCAAAGTGCTGGGATTACAGGCGTGAGCCACCGTGCCCAGCCGTCATTATCTTTTTCTTTGTGTTTTCCCTTAGAATGCTGATTTGAATAAAATAGAAAAACTTAAGCTGTCAGTTTTTATGTGTATTCTTAAATTCATCTTAAAATTTTACTGTCTCTCAAGAAAGCTTCCATATTTTTGTATTCTCTCTTGTCTCAGCTGCTTAATTCATTACCTTTCCTATTGGTTTCTTTACCCTTAATGGGTAAGTTTGTTGAGTAATCTGGAATTGAAAATTTGGTAGCCAGTAAAAACATGTGAGTTTCAGGTAGATACTAGCATTGTTACCTGCTAAAGCACCTGGTTTAGACTGAGAGCTAAAATATTGGTTATATGGCAGGAAATTCACCAGCAAGCTCATAATTTCAATGAGAATTGTTTTCTTAACGAAAGTGGAGACAAGCCCAGTGATACTAAGATTTGAAGTTGAAGTTACAAGTCAAGCAGTGTAATACATTTCAGCAGCATTGCAATAGATTGGTAATACAATATTGAGAGATTTGATCTGTCCTGAGTGAATAAGAAAAATATTTTAAATGTACTTGTCAAGTGAAGGTTAAAAGTGGTACTTACTTGAGAAAATATTTCTAGGTTGTTATTTAAATGGCAAAACATTATATTTTTGTTTCCTCTTTACCTGTATGTGAAGGATGTATTATACAGAGATAAGTTCATGAGGTATAACTAGTTAACCCAAACCTGTTATGTGGCATGCTTTGAAGTAACACCATAGTCCTTTTTGTGAAGGAAGTATTATATCTAGACTTTGTACATTTTTACCTCTTATGAATTATTTCTATAACATTATTTTAGAGCAAGAATTCCAAGCAAATTGCTTTACCTGGAGTTTGAATTAATTCTTATTTTCAGAATGCAAATACTGTATTCTTCAAGAGTGAACTCAAGACTACCATAAATAAATTTCATTTGTTTCTCAGCCTGTATTTCAGATTCTCAGACCCAGTGAGAGCATAACTGTGACTGTTAGGAGTAATGTCTAATTGTTGTATATTTAATTCTAACTTCCGTCCTCTGGTCAAATTCCAGGCTGCCAGGATATTGCAGATGAATTCAGAGCACAGGAGATTGATGGACAGGCCCTTCTCTTGCTAAAAGAAGACCATCTCATGAGTGCAATGAATATCAAGCTAGGCCCAGCCCTGAAGATCTGTGCACGCATCAACTCTCTGAAGGAATCTTAACAGGAACATGAAACCTTGATAAAACAGCAGTTTTACTCTTCTCATACAAACTTGTAAGGTAAAGGCCTAACTTGGTCTAGAATATGACACTTACTGTAGTGGATAGCCAACCACATTGGGATTTCCACATCAGATACTGACATTTCTTCTACAGGTGTAATTATTCATCATACATTTTCATAATTAACAAACATTGGTAAAATTAATTTTACAGGTTACATGAAACATTGAAAGACTTGTTATAGAGGGCCATGATATTTTTCAAAGAACTGTGTTACACTAGATAATTTTTTTAAAGGTGATGTTTATCATTAATATAAAGAATCCTTTTAAAAGTAATTTAATGATTTACATTTCTCCTCTTTTGATTCGATTTTCTTATACATTTTTTTCTACCCTATTAGTTTTCTAAAGGTTGTCATGAGAGGTATGTTATGGAATAATTTAGTAGTCCAGTGACAGAATCATATGAAATCAGTGTACATTTTTTAAAATATGTCTTTTAGACATATGCTTTACCTATAAAAAAGGAATTGTGTTCTAGTATGAACAATACTGATCTGGAAGTGAGAAGAGTTAGTTCCTATTCCAAACTTGACCAAGAATTTGGTTTGACTGAGAAAGTTTTCCTCTCAGTTTTTGTACATTTATTTAGAACAGTGGTTCTCAGTGGAGGTCAGTTTTGATCGCCAGGGGACATTTGGCAATGCTGAGACATTTTGGTTGTCACAGCTTGGGGCTGGGTTTAGGGGAGGGTTGCTACTGGTATCTAGTAGGTAGAAGCCAGAGATGTTTCTAAATATCTTATAATGCACAGGACAGCACCCCTCCACTATCAAGAATTATCGGTTCAAAAATGTCGGTACTGCCAAGGTTGAGAAACTCTGATACAGAAGGAGTGATAAATACTGTTTTCACCCAAAGGAATACTTTTAAAAGATGGAGCATACTAAATATATATGATGAAAGTATTATTCACATAACATTCATATTCTGCTGAATAATTTTTTCTAGTTTAATCATACTAGTAAAAGAAAAAAAGATCTACAAATTGTCCTATAAAATAAGGACTAACATGCAAATAATTTAACTCTCAGAAAGTACTAATTCATTCTGATTATCTTTCATACCTCTGTGCTCTTCTGCAGTGATGAAGGCATAATGATTATACCTATGAACTAGTGCATAGCCTTTTCTGGCAAGAAAATAGTTTGTAGCAGATATGTGGTTGCTCTTTGGATTTTTTTCTAATGTTGAACATGCTGGGACTAGCTAGAATGTACATTCCTACTTCCTTTACCAAACGTTTGCATGCTTCCTGCAAAGCACTTACCAAGTGATTTCTCTTAAATCACCAGATATAATTTTGTATGTACATGTTTGAGGAAAAAAATTTAAAGCAAAACCTTTTACTGAACAGTGTTCTATAGAATTATGACACTAAAACAAAATTGTTTGTGGAAGCCCTGAAAGCTTTATAGTCCTGGACATCAAAAATTTTATTTGAGATGATGAATGTTTTGTTTTACTCTTTTCTTATATTACCACGATTGAGATATTTTAGTAATTGAAGGAACATACACAGATATTTGGCAGAAGTCGAGTAAGGAGGGGAAAATAAAGAGTCCATGAGTTTCAGTCATTTTCACTGCTCTTTTCAAAAAGATTGTGTTGAGCTAGTAGAAGACTAAAGATGTCACTGAAGACATCACAGATATTATATTTATCTTTTGGCTTTGTGTACATTAGAGAATGTTGATTATTTTTATACAAAAATACAGCGGGTAATTTTTTTAATCTTTAGATGCCTCTTGTTTGAATGTATGCTTTGTGGAATTCTTTGTGTAGTAATGTTTTAAAAAAAGATGTTTACTGATAGTTACATGTAGGATTAGAATATGTAATATAATATAAGGCTCATGTTCCAGACCTACGATAGCTTGTAGTCTATGTTACATATTTCTTTATATCACATTTTTAATCATTGGATTAAAGTTTCAAGGAAAGCTAGGTACTCTATAATCGGTTTTCATTTATTAGCAGTTAATCATCATGACAGAATTGTCATATGCTTGACTTTTCCCCTCTTCTTGGAATTTCAGAACACAATACAGGCTAAGCATTAGTAAGAGACGGCTCACAGTATGAGGGAGGGAGGTGCAATGGAAAATCTTGCTGGAATTAAAACTTCTCATAGATTATCCACAGTTAATACAAAGTTTATTATTTGGGGATAGACTCCTCCAGCAATAATGATTACCTCCCATAACGATATTACTGTGGCCTTTAAGGTATCAATTTTGAACTGTGTTGTAGGCTCTCTTTTTATTTATTTGCTTTCCTACTAGCAGCCATTCTGTACTTATTGAAAGCCCCTGTGCCTACTGCTGTCTTAAAAGTTTTCAGGAGGGGCTTACAGGAGGGTTTTCTATTGGAGAATACCTTATAATCTTAAATCTAGTCCAGATCTCTGTTGTCCCCACTCAGAACATACCCAGAAGATGCACTTGCTTTTTTCAAGTGAGTTTTTATTTAAAAATGGCTTGTTTGCTATCACATTGGTACAGCTGTTTCTTCCAAGATGAGTTAATCATCTTAATTTCAAAGCTTCAACTAGGTATAATGGATATATAGACAACACTGAGCATCCACCTCTCTCCTGAGCTTTAAAGCACAGTTTCAGTATGATATAGGTGGGGAGTATAATTGTTTTCATATCCTTTCATACTACTACTAATAGTTCTAGGATTTTGACTGGGGAGAGGTAATGA
Organism: Macaca fascicularis; assembly: GCF_037993035.2. NCBI lineage: Eukaryota > Metazoa > Chordata > Mammalia > Primates > Cercopithecidae > Macaca > Macaca fascicularis. The sequence goes on along the minus strand of NC_088376.1, from coordinate 81,605,887 downwards.
CAAACAGGGAACATGAAGGTTCTTCCTACTTTTGCTACCTAAGTTTGCATTTTCTGACTTCCTTAAAGTGTTGCACTCTTTGTCCCATTGGGATAAAAAACCGTTAAGTTTGAAATTTTGCTTTAAGCCTTGTGTTCCTAGGGAAGTTAAACAACTAAGAGAGCTGATTTGTGAAAATTATTTTTTATATGACATTAATATTCATCAAGCCTTGTGTAGGCATGTGTAAGACACAGCTATGCAGCTTTGAATAGTCAATATAGTATGAGATAGAGTGTTCCAAATCCTGTCATTTTTTAAGTAGCGTATTATTGCCCTGATGGTACTGTTACTTTGCTGTTGAATGCTCTAAACAGAACTTTTTAAAAAGGTGTGGTTTAAGAGCAGTCACCCAGGAGTAGACAAGGTGGAATGGGAGGAAAGAAATGGTAATGCAAAAGCTTGAGCATGGGAAGGGTCAGAGGAGGAGGCCATCATCCTTGTTAGCTTAGCCTGCTTCAACACTGAGCACATTTCTGCACTTTTGAAGTGAATATTCATGTTTTACTTAGAAGAAATAATTTCCTTTCATTAGGGATCCCAGTTGATTTTTGTTTCCTGGTGTATCAAAATACTTAGAACTATGAAACAAGTATTATTGTGATCATGCCTTTGAATAATTTTTGACATAGCTTATCTTCATATATCAAGTATAAAATTATAATGAGACATCTATTCACAAATACAAGTCTTAGATTGAATTGAAATGTGTTACATAGTGCCCTGTCTCCCACTGACTTGTTCAGTTAAATGTCTTAAAGTACATTATGTCCATCTTCAGGCTTTTGGTTCCACAACGGCACAAGTATGGTAGGGAGGCAATATAGTCTTAGGCTATATGCCTATATTAAATGTGTATAAACGATTTTTGAAAGAATACATTATTATAGATGTATGTGAGTGATGCTGACCTGACAGCCATATCCAGTGGATGAAACTGACTGGACATACTGTTAAAATATTTTAAAGATATATTTTCAACCAGAACAGCCTGGTTATAGTTTGTGGTTTAAAGACTCTCACCTTGATGAATTGCAGGAACACATGCAGCCTACTGGCATTGAGCATTAGCTAATGGCATGAAAGGGCCTCATCTCACTACCTCTCTTAAGGCCTCTAGCTCAAAGAAAACTGCATGAAAACTTATTTCTTAGATCTTTGTCTCAAAATCTTTAGCGAGGATTTTGTACTGGGGCTAACTTGATGAAGGGAGGCAGCTGGGGCAGGACTTTCTGATACCTGACAGTCATGTTCCAGAGCAACCTTTGGGCAGTGGAAACTGGCCCATCTATGCAAAATGATTGCTCAGTCTGTTTCTTGTGTACTACATATGTAACTAGCTGGGCCCTAAGGAAGGTTTTCTAGGGGGAAGGATAGGGAAGTAGAGGAGGAGACAAGTAGGAGGAACAAAGCATTCCAGACCCAAGAGGATAGAAGTTATTTAGGATAGATATGGCCTACATCCATAGTTCAAAATAATACATTTTAATTGTTAGATGCCAGTTATAAATAGGCTATAGTTTTTATATGTCAAGATTTACCTGTAATCAGACTCATTCTTTCACTCTCTATACCCACTATCTCCATGCTTAGGAGCATGGATATTAATAGTTCCAATGATATATAAGTTAGTGATTTTTGATTTCCGAAAATTTGACAACCTTTTATTATAGTTGGAGAATATTTGTCAAAAATTCAAAGGTTGTTGTAATTGAGTTGCCAGCATTACAGAGAGTTTCCATTTTCAGATACCACAGTTGAATCACCTCTGTAGATTGTTACAGAGGCATTTTAAGATAGTATTTTATTTGTTAGGTTGTATCTCAGTCTAAGAATTGGGAAAAGAAAAGCTATAGGTTTCTCTTTCCTAGTCTGGATTTCGGTAAACACAAGCCTACCTCTGCTTCTTTGGTTCACAGCAGTGTGGATCATGAAATGAACTGTTTACCCACATTCATCAATATTGGTATTTTATAAATCTACTTAGAGCATTTAATTTCATCTCAAAGATTGTGATCCAGTTTAGATAAGCACAAATACAGTATTAGGAAAAGTAAATATGCAATCTTACTAAAATTTCAACTTGTTAAGCTGTATATCTTAAAAAAAAAATTATTTGGGGCTGGGCATGGTGGCTCACACCTGTAATCCCAGCACGTTGGGAGGCTGAGGCGGGTAGATCACCTGAGGTCAGGAGTTCGAGACCAGCCTGACCAATATGATGAAACCCCATCTCTACTAAAAACACAAAAATTAGCTGGGTGTGGTGGCGTGCACCTGTAATCCCAGCTACTTGGGAGGCTGAGACGGGAGAATTGCTTGAACCTAGGTGGCAGAGATTGCAGTGAGCTGAGATCGTACCCCCGCACTCCAGCCTGGGTGACAGAGCAAGACACCGTCTCAAAAAAGCAAAACAAAACAAAAAATTCTTTGGGAAGATAGGTCCTCTTTTGTTAGAAGTTCATAAAATGTATCCTTACATAGTTTTGTTCACAGTAGTTACATAAGCTTTCTTCAAATAAAAAAAGTTTAAAATTAGATTACCTTCTTTGGAAAAAGAATTTCCTAAATTTTAAAGAATTTTCCAAGTTTTACATATTAGTTTTTAGAACCTAATCCATTTTCAAATTGTACTATGAGAAAGCTTTTTTTAAAAAAAAAAGTTGTAAAGCATTAATACAAATATAATTATTACCATCACATTCCAGAGAATATGGCTTTTTCTAAACTTTCAATTTAGAAAACATACATTAAGGGGGAATCTCTGCCCTCCTTTTCAGCTCTGAAGACCAGCTTTTCTACTCAGACACATGCACACACCCCTTCCAAGTGTCATGTTTATGGGAACGTTTGGGAAATGTTTTCCAGATGTTTTATTTTTTCCCTTTTATAGTTTGTTGACATTTAATCTTATTTAAAGATGACAATTTTAATCTGAAATGTTAGAGAAGAGGTACAACATAATGAGGTTCTAGCTAGCTTTCTACTTTTGAAAAATATTTTTTTTCTACTGCTTTTTACAAGTACTGGTTCTCTCAGTGATACTGGTGGTGTTCAGTATGAATCCATAGAAAGAAAACAAAACATGTTGTTTAAAAGAAGCAGAGTAATGAATTTCAGTTTGGAGAAAACCAATATAATTTTAAAACACTGTTATACTAACATAGCAAGGTTTTAATTAAATATAAGAGTAAGGTAGTAAGTTCTTTTAGAGCACCTGTTTAAATTTACTCCAGGAATCATCTTAAGGATTGATAGTCACCATCATTTATTGACCTAAAAGTTACATTTCATGGAATATTATCAGTGTTAAATCCAAGCTTTGTGGAGCTTTAACTGACGATGGTGAAAAAGTTGGTGTTCGTGAGAGTGGTGGGGTGTTTAGTCATCAGTGAAGTTAAACATCAACCTGTTTTAGAAAGAATTTTTTAGTCTTGCTTCAAGTAAACCAGAAGTGTCTAGTATTTAAATCTTTATTTAGAATGCTTCCCTTAAAAGTATTTTTTTGTTTTGGGTAGCATTAAACAGTAAATAATCTATTTCAGTAGTAAATAATAGATGAATTAAGATGATGATGAATGAGGATTAACACACTGGTCTGGAGACTGGGGTTTTATGTCAGTGGGTTAGCTGTGTGTGACATGTTGGGCAATTACTCAGCTTTTTTAACAGCTTCCAGATATGCAATATGGTCCCTGTACTACTCAAAGGTTGATTTTGGTTTAATTCATCTTTGAGGTACCTCCCAGCTCTAAAACTATGATTCTAGGCCATGTAATGGGGTTGCTCCTACTTCATTCTCTTTCCCTTTTTAAGGGTTCGGTTTAGCATCCATTTCTTGGGTCACCTACAATCTTTGTTCTCCTAAGGATTAAAATAGAAAATTCATACGTAACAAGCAAATGAGGACATTTTCCTAAATGCTCCTTATTGGTTAACCACTGAATATATGAACACATATGAATATTGTCATTCATGTACTTATATTCATTTAGCAAACCATTTGAACACTTATATGTGCAGTGTGTGGTGATCATGACATGAGGAACTAGTAATAAGTAAAATCTTCCCCCCAAAATTCATTGTGGCTTAAATAGATATGAACATAATCATTACTACTTAATAAACTGACTGAGAGGGAATCTTAATATTAACTTGGAACTGGGAGGGAGTATTTTTATGCATTGGGTAAAGGGTTAGGCTAGATGACATCTAAGGGGTCTGAGTGAATCATATCATAATTTTTATAACACATTTCACATACTAAACATCAGTTGGCCCTATACCTGATTAAGTTACAAAATTTAGGAGACTTAACATTAAGGACTTATAGGTTGAGACAGCCCATATTTCACGGCATTATTTTAACACTTGAATCTGTTCCAGAGTTGTTGCTATACAAGGCATGTGGCAGAAAAAAAAAAAGCTGGTGTTGATATAAGAGCTTTTTACCCAGTATTGACAGTGTAGCAACCTTTTTTTTTTTTTTTTTTTTTTTTTTTTTGAGACGGGGTCGCTCTGTCGCCCAGGCTGGAGTGCAGTGGTGTGATCTCAGCTCACTGCAACCTCGCCTGGATTCAAGCGATTGTCTTGCCTCTGCCTTCCGAGCAGCTGGGATTACAGGTGCCCGCCACGACACCCGGCTAATTTTTGTATTTAGTAGAGATGGGGTTTCACCATGTTGGCCAGGCTGGTCTCGAACTCCTGACCTCAAGTGATCCACCCACCTTGGCCTCCCTAAGTGCTGGGATTACAGGCATGAGCCACCACGCCTGACAGTGTAGCAACTTTCTAAAACTGAAAAATCTCAAAGGAGATCACTGGAACAGACTCGTTCATTTATTTTTTGTTTTTAAATTAAGATGACGCAAAATAAATGTTACTGTATTTTAAGCTATTACAAATATCCACCTTTTAAAGATACGTAAGAAGCAGTAATATTCTAGAAAGCACATACATACAAAGGGCATCCTTTAAAATGCAGAACGGGTAAACATGAAACAGTTCCATGCTTGAATTGGTAAGTATTTGGGGGATAAACATTGAATGGGAGAATCATTTATTGGGTTAAGGTCCCTTCCTTGTCACTCTGGGATGCTGTGAATCACATTGTACTTCCTATTGACACAGCTTTACATGTCAACATCAGTTGATACTAACATTCTCCATAAAGATATAGAATGAAAATACCTATTAAAAATAGTTTATCATTCTTGTGGCTTTTTGTTTGTTTGTTTTGAGACAGAGTCTCGCTCTGTCACCCAGGCTGGAGTGCAGTGGTGCGATCTCAGCTCAATGCAACCTCCACCTTCCCAGGTTCAAGCGATTCTCCCACTTTGGCCTCCCAAGTAGCTGGGATTACAGGCATGTGCCACTATGCCTGGCTAGTTTTTTGTATTTTTAGTAGAGACGGGGTTTCACCATGTTAGCCAGGCTGGACTCAAACTCCTGACCTCAAGTGATCCGCCCATCTCAGCCTCCCAAAGTGCTGGGATTATAGGCATGAGCCACTGCGCCTAGCCTGTTGCAGCTTTTTAAAGCAGGAAATATCCAAATAAAATGTTGGGTTAGAATCTATATTAGAATCTTTCACACTTAATTGAAAACGGGAAGACTATCATCTAAGTAGCCAGATAATCTGGGTTTCAAAAAATTATTCCATGGTACTAGTTTAAAAAATACTTTTCAAGTGTTTTAATTTTTAAAGTATAACTAATTTTTCAAATATTTTATGCTGTTAAAATGTGTATTACATAAATACTTTTTGTATATGTATTAAATTTCAAAAAGTCAACTGAATGTGCAAAGATGATATATAATTTTGGATGTATACATTTAAACTAGATTCCCAGTCCTCTCCTTCAAAAACTTGGTCTTTGTTTTTCCTATAGGGGAAAAAGTCAAAATAAGTTCCAAAAATTATCCTCAAAGTAGTAGTATGCTTGTAGTAAATGAAGGTTGGATAGATGGATACTGACAATGGTGGCAGGCATTTCAAGCCTTTTATTAAATTAGTACTTTTTGTCTTCTTCCTTATTAACATTTTGTTGTTAATTTTAGCAAAGACCAATTGTGATAAACTGGTGTTTTTTGGATGCTTCAAGCACATGTTAACCAATTTTGTAATTCCTCCTTTTGGTTCCTCCCATTGTTCTAAAATAGGACTTTCGTATTATTAAAACCTCAAAAGATGATCCACCCAGGATGAACAAAGATCACCAAGGGGAAAGAAAACATTTTTTATCTTTACAGAAAACAAATGTTAAGATTATATATAGATGTATTCTTTACATTGGATATTGTATTAGAGTCCTCCTTACAAGAAATGAAATAGTTTTTAGCACTCTTAGCATTAGAGTTCCTAGATTGGTGTTGATAGCTACAGTTTTAAAATGTATAACCTGAAAATGAAGGTTAATTTTGCATTGTAAGAGCACATTTGATCTATGTAAAAAGTGTCCATTTGGTGTATTTTTTTAAAAAAGAGAAAGCACTTTCATATTAAGTAGCATGTGTATGAATTTAGATTTTCATATTTGTTGTGTCTGTATTCAGTGAAGTAAATTGAGCATTTAAATGTTTGTTGATGGCAACATTAACTATTAAATTAAAGCACCTTATACTCTGCTGCTTAACTTGCTTGTAATTGCACCTTTGTTACCTGCACATTTTCATATAGAATATTGTTGTAACATTGCTTCGTGTGGGTCTGGATGGAAGATTAGTGGGCCTACAGGATCATTTATTTATATTGTTTATATTATAATAATATATTGTAGACCAGTTGTAAGTTCATTTCTTTACAAATAAAAGCCTCTTCCATTTGGCTGGTCTATTGAATAATTTTTTTTCTTAAGCTTGTGAGACATGGGGAATCCTGTGTTAAACAAAAAGCTTAGTGAGGTTTGAAATGGTTTTAAAATCTCCTGATTTAAAATCTGCAAAGAGTTTTAAGTCTTTACTGATTAATTTCAATATATTTAAACGTATTTCAGTCCCATATTTGGCCAACTAGAAGGCAATATATTTAGAGGAAAAAGTAACACAGAGAAGGAAAGAGGGCCGGGTTTTAATGTTTTAAACTGTTTAAACACACCCTGATGTTCTCTTGAACATAGGATTATTTGTCCTAAACTTTCGATATAGTTGGCTCTCTATATGCATTTGGTTTTTATAGAATAATGTGATTTTTATTCCTACTTTCTCTATTTTTTTTTTTTTTAACATTGTAGCATCTATTATAGGGGTTATTTCTGTTCCCTACCATGTCTTCTGTTAACAGACCTGATCATAGAGAGGTGGACATATGATTGAAGACAGGTTGAACAGTCATTCCCTGGGACTATATATTTGAAGTTAGGAGATGCTTTAAGTTGGAATTATGAAAGCCCTGAGCTGCTGGCAGCCAGAACACCCACTTTGTGGACACAAAATGGAAACCAACAACTCAAGAGAGATTCTCCTAGTAGTTTACCGAGTTGTCTTTCCAATATCCAGCTTGTTCTTAGAATGGCTCAGGTTGAGTTTGTATTACCTGCTACTCAAAGAATTCCTCACTGAGTGCCCAGGAGCATTTCCCAACTTGTCTTTATAGATGGTTAATTAATTAGCTAATTAAAGAGACTTCTGTGCTCAAGTAAATGGGTTTCTTCTTCATTATAGCACTGTAAAGCCTTAAGATGTTCATGGGCATTGTACATTTTCAAGTGAAAAATCATTAAGAAACAACATTCTTCACATTTGACTCTGAAACAAACCATTCTTTTTGAGAACAGTCAGTGAAAGGCAGTGTAATATAGTGGTAAAGAGCAAGAACTCTGGACCAGAATTCTGGGTTTGCATCCCAGCTTCCCCAGTGTCTAGTTGTATCATAGTGAGTTTCTTACTTTCATTGTTTAAATTTCCTCATCTGTAAGAAGGGGATAATAGTTCCTGTCAGAGTTGCTGTGAGGATTAAATCAGTTGCTGCATGTGAAACACTTTAAGATGGTACCTGGCACACAGGACACATTTCTTAAATCTCTTTGCCATTATTAGTGTTCCATAGCACTTGTTTTAGGACATTTTTTCAAATAATGGAAAGTAATCCATTTGTGGATCATGAACTCAATTTAGTGGATCAAAACCAGCATTTAAAAAATGACACTAAAAAACGTATTTGCATGATATGTAAGGGTATTGTTATGACATGTAAACATAATACATACATGTCTATGGGTCATGATGTTAAAAAATATATCTTACTATAAATATAAAAAAAAAAATTCAAAAGCCACCAATTCAGGAAAAGCTAGGTTTAGATTTATGCAATATAGTATTTATAAATGGGTGATAAAAATACCTGTGTAGCTTAATTCCTAAAGTAACATAAGATTATTCTGCCACTCATATTGTTTTACTCCAATGAAGCAACTCTGCCCATCCACCGGGGGAGGTTTGGCAATGTCTGGAGACATTTTTTATTGTTTCTACTGGGCATGGAGGTGCTACCAATCAGCGGGCAGAGAGCAGGGATGCTGCTAAACTGCCACCCAACAGAAAATTAACCAACCCCAAATGTCAAGAGTGCTGAGGATGAAAAACTCTACTTTTACATGTGATACATTGCTAATGTCATTATGATGTGACATGCAAGTATGTGACATACAAGTTATAATATGAAAACGAATCTGCTGAATCATGGAAAGGGACCTAGTCATTACTTCCAGTTCCATAAGGTGAGCAACCAGAACTCTCTTCTTCCAGGAATATTTGCATTAAGAACAGAGATACACTTTTTAAAATTAGCTACATTTAAAAGAAGCTAATCTTCCTCTTACACTGAACTTTATACCAAATCATTTTAAGAACAATTTTTATTTTCTTGCTTTCATTTGAACATTTAATAAAAATGTTTTGGTTGGTATCTTAAAGTTGTCAGTGAAATCTCAGATTTACATAACAGTTTGCATCCAGTAGTATTTTTGGGTAACACAAACATCAGTATGGCCAAATGTTAACTCATTTCACTTTCTGTGTTAATAACAAAATAATATTTGTAATATACTGTCCCTGAACAACTATAAAAATTTCTTGGAATTATTTCGTTTTTAAAATAAAACACTATTTAATAAATAGTATCATAGCCCCAAAAGACACATTGTGAACAGTATCAAAGTTAAGGGGCAAAAGCTTTAGTTCAGTTTATTTTTTAATATGTCCTGAGTTCCTTCTGTTTGTAAAATTATGATCTTACTATAGTCGTAACTTTTAATTAATATTAACAAATCATTATTGATATAGGCTTTTCAATTTGCTCAAGATTAGGAATTGTAAGTGGAATGAAGCAGCACTTCCAGTTGACAAATGGATCCAAAGGTAATCCAATGTCTCTTAAATTAAGCTTGTGACAATTAAACCAATACACTGTAGCAATAAGAAAACTATTGACAAAGTACAACCAGGGAATATTCATCTCAATATATGCTGGAACCTGAACTTTAAGTAAAAGAATGATTACCTGAAGTAGTACAAATGGTAACCAGGTACTGAGAAAACAGACAATGAGCTTGGATAAGAATATTTTTTTCGATCTCACAGTATAATTGGAGTGGGATGAAAAAGGAAAATATAAGATAGTTTCATTCATATAGGAAGTTATCCTGACAGCCTGTACCAAAGTAGTAACTTCTTCCCAAGAGGTTATGAAAGCTACAAATAAAATCATCACCATGAAAAATGACAGCCAGTAACTCTGAATGCTGACATAGAAAGGACAGTGGTGAGAATAAGCATTCTGTGGCTTCAGGCTTTGGTAGATGGCTGGGTCTCCCAAAACATAAGCAAGGACTGAAATCCAAATTAAAATTACTGTAAAGAAATAAAATAATTTTTGACACTTAAATGAAAGCTTGGTGGTTTTAGAGAAATTGAGGCAATAATCTATACAAGCTATCAGGAAAACTGGATAATGCAAAAAGCCATAAGTAAAGGAAATAATTTGAGTAAATAGGCAGATGTGGTATTTAGTAAACCTAATGCTTAAAAGTACAAAATCCCTGAAATACAATATAATGGAAATGTTTACCAAAAGTAAAAGATCAATGAATGCTAGTGAAATGCAAAAATATTCCATAAAATTTTGACAGGTGTTTTTTCTTCTCATTCCTAGTGTAAAGATATTTAATAATATTTTCCCAAGTATGATCAAGAACAGCAGACAGTTAACATCTAGGGGCTGGTTGGTTTGACGTAACTGGTACTGAAAAGAGCAGTTCTCTGAAGAGAGGGCAGTCATATTTTTACTTAAATTTCAAGAAGACCTGCTGAAATACACATGATAAAACACTGCTTCTTTTATTTTCCGTCCCTGAAAAAAAAAAGTGAAAAGAAAACCTTAATGTTACCTATTTTGAAACTTTACAAAGCAAGCACCACTATTCTTAAAAGCCTAATTCAGTCATTTCCCCAAATAATTAAATATATGAATAAGAATTATATGTCATATAATACAGAACATAAAAATTAATGTGTATACTTTGGTCATTTTTTTGAGACCCAGATGGTCCAGAACTCAGAGATTTTTAAACCAAAATGTTAAATATAAATTACTAACTTCTATATATAAGTACAGGTTTTAATAACTTAGAGAAATGGTTTTATCTACCAGGGCCAAAACTCATGCCTAAAATAGAAGCTTGATAGCAATATGCAAAACAACTACATAGAGCTTTTAATCCCACCTCACTCTGACTCCAGACTGCATGACCCCAGTCCCTTTTGTCAGTGAAGTTTAGAAGCTATGCTTTTGGGGCCCCTTAACACAGTTTTCAAAGTTTTTAGTTGCAGGATCCTTCAGATTGAATCTTTTCCTGAATCTCTGAAAACAGATGGTTTCAGCTAAAAATAATGGAAACGGCCCGGCGCGGTGGCTCAAGCCTGTAATCCCAGCACTTTGGGAGGCCAAGGCGGGCGGATCACAAGGTCAGGAGATCAAGACCACAGTGAAACCCCGTCTCTACTAAAAATACAAAAAAAAATTAGCCGGGCGCGGTGGCGGGCGCCTGTAGTCCCAGCTACTCAGGAGGCTGAGGCAGGAGAATGGCGGGAACCCGGGAGGCGGAGCTTGCAGTGAGCCGAGATCACGCCACTGCACTCCAGCCTGGGCAACAGCGTGAGACTCCGTCTCAAAAAAAAAAAAAATGGAAACATAGGTAAAGGAAAGAAAGAGAAGTGTTTATCTTCTGGATATGATCTTTCAGTTAATGGCATGTGGAGAGACAAGATAATAGAGGGAAGGAATAGGGACTGAGTATAGATACATGAGAACATCAGGAAGCAGTAGGTAAAGGCAAAGGAACAGGAGTTGAGGCTTCAGTAATACATGCATTTGGAAGCAGGAAAAAGAGATGATGAAAGAAGTCAGAAGAAGAAATCAGGAAAGGATTGGAAGGAAAGGAAGGAGATTCAAGAAACACATCCTTAAAAAAAAAAACAGAGTTGACCCAAACTTACTTCTACAATACTATTCAATCACAGTATTTATAAATAGGAAAAAAAAAAATGACAAGAACAACAAACCCAACCACAAATGTCAACAACTGGAGATGGGTTCAAAACCACACAGGTTGGCTGGGTGTAGTGGCTCTTGCCTGAAATCTCAGCATTTTGGGAGGCCAAGACAGGAAGATGGCTTGAGCCCAGGTGTTGGAGACCAACCTGAGCAATATACAGAGCTCCCTCTACCAAAATATATATATATTACCTGGGCATGGTGATGCACACCTGTGGTTCCAGCCACTGGAGAAGCTGAGGTGAGAGGATCGCTTGAGCCTGGGAGGTCAAGGCTGCAGTGAGCTGCGATTGTGCCACTGCACTCCAAGCCTGGGTGACAGAGCAAGACCCTGTCTCAAAGAAAAAAAACAAAGAAACAAAACACAGGTTGAATATCCCTTATCAGAAATGCTTAGGACCAAAAGTGTTTTGAATTTTGAATGCATCCCTAATCCAGAAACCCACACTTTCATTTGAGCATCAGGTCAGTGCTCAGAAAGTTTTGGATTTTAGAGCATTTCAGATTTCAGATTTTGGATTAGGGAGGCTCACCCAGGGATATGGTCATCTTTATGATATGCAGCCATTAAAAATGTTTCTCAGGATAGGAGGAAGACTTGGTTTTCATAGTTTTCACTCTACCTTCATTTGTTAAATTTTAAGCCTTGTGAATTTGGTACACGTTAAAAAAACGTCATGATAAATTTCCACAGTATGTTTAGTTAAGTGAAATGCAGGTTACAAAATTATGCAGCAACATGTCATGTAAGAAATTATACATGCATAGAAAAAGGCTAAAAAGGTACATATCAAGTTATCAATACAGTAGTGTTATACTTTGTTTCCCAAACTTTAAGGAAAAAAATGGAGTACTGAGTCTGAAAACTGAAAAAGTTAAATTTGCCTAAAAATAGGTCACTGATGATTAAATAATTTTGTCTGAAGGTAATCAGTGTGACAATAGTGAAAACATGGAATCAATCCAAATGCCCATTAGTGACAGATTGGATAAAGAAAATGTAGTACATATATACCATGGAATACTATGCAGCATAAGAAAGGAGATCATGTCTTTCACAGGAACATGGATGGTGCTGGAGGCCATCATCCTTAGCAAACTAACGCAGGAACAGAAAACCAAATACCACATGTTTTCACTTACAAGTGGGAGCTAAATGATGAGAACTGATCGACACAAAGAAGGGAACGACAGACACTGGGGTCTACTTCAGGGTGGAGAATGGGAGGAGGGAGAGGAGCAGAAAAAAATAACTATTAGGTACTAGACTTAGTACCTGGGTGACAAAATAATCTGTGCAAAAAACCACCATGATACGAGTTTACCTATAAAACAAACCTGCACCTGTACCCCTGAACCTAAAATAAAAATAAAAAATTCACTGTGAGAGAGTTTTGATGACAGTTTTGTCGACAGATTGAACCATTACTCTCATGGCCATAAATCGGTCATAAGATAACTTATTAAGGTATACAAATAATGAATCTACTTACAGAAACGTGTGTATGTGTAAAGGCAATTATAATACAAAATCTATTTTCATAACTATAAAAGACCCAATCAAACAAGTACTTCCCACACTCAAGTTTTTTTTCCCCTGTATTTAAACATAGTACAGTTTAATTTGATCCTATCCAAAAAAGTTGCATTCCAGATTTGATATACAAGGGCAGAGAAACGTAGCTGCCGACTTGACAAATGCCATTGGTCTTGCAAGTGGTGTTGCTTGGATAAAAAAGCCAAGATGAGTAAGACTGTAGGAAGTCCCCCTTGTGCCAAAAATGGAAACAAAAAAGGCTTAGTTTTAAACAACCAATGTTGGTTTAAAATGAGGGTGAGGAAATCGTGTGGATTCATATTTATAAAGACCCATTTTTCAGAAATGTAACTTTAGGATAAAAGAATAGAATCATCTGTCTCACATAATTTTAACTTTTATAACTCCTATTCTAAAGTAAGGAAAGCCAAGTCAGGCTGGGGGTCGTGGCTCATGCCTGTAATCCTAGCACTTTGGGGAGGCCAAAGTGGGTAGATCACTTGAGCTCAGAGGTTCAAGACCAGCCTAGGCAACATGGTGAAACCTAGTCTCTACAAAAAATACAAAAATTAGTTGGGTATGATGGTGGGACCTATAGTTCCAGCTACTTGGGAAGCAGAGGCGGGAGGATCACCCAAGCCCAGGAGGTCGAGGCTGTGGTGAGCTAAGATCATGCCACTACATTCCAGCCTGGGTGCCAGATTGAGACTGTTGCAAAAAGAAAAGAAAAGCTAGGTAGGCAACATCCAAGGGATGTTTTCCAAGTTCCTGTTTCATCACTGACTCTGACCTGTGGAGGCACCTGGAAGATGACAAAAGCAGGGAGGAGGAGAACCTGGAGGAGGACCCTTGTGTCTCCTAGGGGATAAGGAAGGTCCACCGAGGAGGAAGAGAATCAGTTACAGCCACCAAGGCAGGAACCAAGAACCTCTTCAGAAGATGACTGGAATAAAGACGACAAGTTCGACATGGAATATGTAAGAGAATCATAAAGCTAGAAGAAAAATAAGAGCAGGGAAGACAGGCAACTTGAGGCAATAAAAAGCGAAAGGAAGAAACTGGAAAACAAGATTTTAGCCAATTTACAATAGTTCCTGAATACCACGATCATGGAAACCAATCAGAGCTTTCTTAGATGAGACCAATTTTATATACTGTACCCCAATTACCCCATAAACCACTATAAGTGTTCAAAATTCCAATATTTTGTTTTTAAAACAACTCCCTGGAAAAGTCAGAAATCCTTTGATAAGCTACCTGAATTTTCCCTGGAAAAATGTTCACAGTAAATATAGGGACTCAGAGATTTACAAGATCTGGTCCTTTTCCTGCATGATTCTTTAAACTACTTGTGAATCAACTCACATGCAACCTGAAAAGTTAATGCGAAAGTCCTTTTCAAGGTATCTTGCTTTACGATCTGGCCCAGTTTGGAGGTATTAGCAGGGCCTCAGGGAAACAAACCATGATTTCCTTTCACTGACCCAATCTCTGTTTTTCCCTTTGTAACCCAATTAATTCTTAACAACTTGCATACTTACTCTCCAGTGGGTCTTCTTTGACTGATGATCTTCCTATTTAATTTTGCTTTTACTGCCTTCAGTTATGTTATTTTTGGTTCCTTGCATTTCATTTTGATACACCAAAATGCTATGTGAGTAAGCTCTGTGTGAAAGATAGAAAAGAAAACGAAACATTAAGAGCTATCTTAATAGCAAGAGTCCAGTTAAGTGGTTCCAGATCACTGCTTAGAAAAATTGTAGCTTTTCGTGGGACTGAAGCCAGTAACTAACTGCTTACATTCTTAGTTTCTTTCTTGCAAAAGGAAGAAAGGGGATACTTGTATTGAAAGCACATCAAAAATGAAGAGATTGATGCATATACCACATTTACTTAAAGGAATCTTACTTTATAGTTTTCAGCCACAGGATAAAGCAGCTGTCCTCAAAGTTTTTGGTTGCAGGACCCTTTGACCCTTGTTGCATGTTAACATCAATAACATTTTTTAAATGTTATTTAAATAATATGGTAAAAAATTACTATATTTTACCAAACAATAATTTAGTGAGCACAGTGGCATTGTTTCACATTTCACAACTTGCTTTAATGTCTGGTTTAATAGCAGACAGCTGAATTCTCATCTATGCCTGGTCTGTCACGCAGACCCTGACCGAACAACAGATGAAAGGAGTACTCAGACACAGATATGCAGTGTAACAGCAGCTAGGGGGCTGCCCAGCATTAGTGGCCAAAGAAGAGAGCAGCCTCGAACAGCTGGAGCTGCTTGCTTTTATTCAGTACAGACATAATGCCGAAAACCTGGAGCAAACATAATCTGTGGGTAATTCACATGATTATTCCCCCTTCCAGAGAGCAGTCATGCGTGTGGATGAGCAAAGGTCGGTTTCTGGACCACACAAGTGAAAAAGCCTATTTAAGATAAATCCCCCTACACGTCCTTGTACCTACTCCTTGCCCTCTGCCTCAAGGTCAGAAAACAGCTGCCTTCAGCTTATTCTCCCCCAAAGCTATACAGAGCCTTCCAACCTTCCAGAAGGCCTGCTCCTTTCCCTACAGTTTCTCCCACCACTCTGACCTATCTACATCTCTCCCTTTTGTTTTTTGCATCAGGTTTTGTTGAAGAGTACAGATGTGTGCAGCAACAGGTTTGACAAGCACAGCAGTTACAGCTGTGTTCTGTCTGGCTTTGCATAAAGGGGTTTGCAGCACATAATTCATCAAATTCTGCCCTCTAGAGGAGGTATTGACTGGCCTCTCAAGTTGTTTTAGGGACTGACCAGTCCCATGGGGTCATACAGAAGTTGTCTGCTATGGCCTCAGTTAATCCTTTCATAAATGGGCTAGTGGCTCCATTTTCTCTAGTGGTTTTTCTTATCTCTTTATAAGTGTTGAAAGTAATGGGTTCATGTACCCGATTGCCTTGTTGATCTTGCATTACCAGGCAGACCAAGAGCTCCCTTTCTAATGCTGCTTAAGACAGGGTCCCATAACTGCAGTGTATCCCTTGTCCTTTTTCCAATTTATTGGGAAAATCTGTCTCCTCCATGGCACCTTTACCCGGTAACGGTGGGACTGAGTGAGGAGAAGGTGGCAGTAGGGTAGATGACGGTTCTTCCTCCCTTCATTTTTTAGGCTCTTCTGTGTAGAGTGGGGTCAAAGCAGCCCTAACTAAGGCCCATAATGTTAAAAGATGTTACTGGGACCCCGTTGCCCTTATGCATGATTGATTGTCATTTAAGATTTCTTCCCACTTGCTCCCAGAGCTCTAAGTCTAATGTGCCTTCTGGGAACTATGGGTTATGGAAAACAAGTTTGCATTAGGTCCCTTAACTGAGCCTCTGAAACCGAGGCTCCACTAGCTTTAAGCAGTTGTTTCAATACTTTTATATGCTGTTTCTGTTGAGCAAATAAGTGTTGTCCCATGATGAAACCCTAGCTTGAAAATTCCCTGGAACTTGGAAATCCCAAGAGGGCTCCAATTCCAATTACTTGCTTACTGCACAGTCTCT
Source organism: Macaca fascicularis (assembly GCF_037993035.2). Lineage (NCBI taxonomy): Eukaryota > Metazoa > Chordata > Mammalia > Primates > Cercopithecidae > Macaca > Macaca fascicularis. The sequence goes on along the minus strand of NC_088376.1, from coordinate 81,589,230 downwards.
TCACCTTTGTTTTCGAGGGTTCCGTCGCAATCCATTGCAGCATTCTTCACACAGGGCACCAGCTGTTGGGTCTGTCCCGCAGACCCTGGCCAAGCAGCGGATGAAAGGAGTACTCAGACACAGATATGCAGTGTAACAGCAGCTAGTGGGCTGGCTGGCACTAATGGCCAAAAAGAAAGCAGCCTCAAACAGCTGGAGCTGCTTGCTTTTATTCAGTATAGACATAATGCTGAAAGCCTGGAGCAAATACAATCTGTGGGTAATTAACATTATTGTTCCTTCTTTCAGGGGGACCCGGGACGGGGAGGTTGCAGTGAGCTGAGATTGCATCACTACACTCTAGCCTGAGCAACAGAGTGAGACAGAGTTGTCTCAAAAAAATAATACTAATTTAAGAAAATAAAAAATTAAAAAGCAACATTCAAATAACAGCAACTGTATTGATTACTGATATCCATAGGATTGTGACTTGACTATCCATGTGGATAATGAAATTTTGTCCCTCCAAAAGGTAAATATAAACTTTGAAGAGTTTGTATTTGAAATGTGGTCTTTGCTTGACATGTATCCAAATTCAGTGGAAAAAAATAAAATGTCACTCAACTCTGTTAATGTTTTGCATTTATTCATTTGCACAGTACAGTTATATTCAGTAAGTAAGAAAATATAGAAATGTTTTTATTTTACTTATTTTTTAAAATAGGTGATATAATTTACATGATACAAAAATTGGGTGACAGACGTGTATTACAGTGAAAGTTACCTGTCCCACCCAATCCTCCAATACCCCCACTCTGCCCAGCGTTGTCTAGCCAGTTCCCCTCCCTAGATACAACCACTATACCAATTATTTGTATATATTTCCAGAGATATTCTAAAGCAAAGTTTTAAAAAGAAATATGAAATTTCCTTATTAAGACAACTAGTGAGAGATCCTTGATTTGTCTTTTCCTGTCTTATTTATACACTGATAAAATCTGATAAAAGAGGCACAAAGGCAGAACACAACCAAGAATTATCAGTGATCTGCCAGAAGCAGGAGTAATTCCCACCAACCCAAACATAAGGTTGGTGATAAGGAACGCCAGTGAGGCCAGGCAGAAGACAGCAAGCAGGGGTTATCTCAGGGTAGGGGACAGGTGATTTTTATTATTCTCCTTCAGTGTAGAATTAGTGCTCACCCACAGGCCTGCTTCGTCTCTGCTTCTGCCCATGGAGGATTTTTGTTCTTTGATCCCTACAGTGAATGGGCTACCAGGCCAAAACATTTCATTGCAGATGAGTTGCCCTTCAGTGTTGTCTTCCCTGTCGTGGGCTGGGGAGCGGGGGAGGCAATGCATTCCAAATGGCACATTACAAGATGGTGGAGCCTCTGTCAACCTGGGTCCTTGAGTGATCGTGTGAAGCAAAGCCCCTGGCGATTCACAATGGGTGTATAGTATGAGCAAGAAATAAACCTTTATTGCATTAAGTCAATGGGATTTGGCCTATCCTGACTAATGCCATTCCTTATTATTCTCTATATCCTTTGAAATTTTTTTTAACAGGATGTATTATTTATTAAAAAAAGGTACAGTAGAAAAAATACCTTTGAAAAGACACAATACAAATGTAAGAATATCGGTAAAACTCAAAATTCAATTTTAATTTGTAATATATTTGTAAAAGTCATTATACTTTTTAGTTTTTTTCTTCTGATATTCTTTTTGTTTTGTTTTGTTTAGTTTGAGTTGGAGTTTCGCTCTTGTTGGCCAGGCCAGAGTGCAATGGCACAGTCCCACCTCACTGTAACCTCTGCCTCTTAGGCTCAAGTGATTCTCCTGCTTCAGCCTGCCAAGTAGCAGGGATTTCAGGCACACACCACCATGCCTGGCTGATTTTTGTTATTCTTAGTAGAGATGGGGTTTCCATCACGTTGGCCAAGCTGGTTTCGAACTCCTGACTTAAAGTGATCTGCCCACCTTGGCCTCCCAAAGTGCTGGGATTACAGGTGTGAGCCACTGTGCCCGGCCCTCTTCTGATATTCTTATATTTGTCTGTTTTCAAAAAGAAGGGCTCAATTCAATAACCTAAACTTAAATTTTTAAGTTTACTTAAAAAAGTGAACTAAACCCAAAGTAGGTTAAAGGGAAGATATAAAAAAAGAGCAGAAATCAATGAAATGAAAACAGAAAAAAAAATAAGGCTGGGCATGGTGGCTCATGCCTGTAATCCCAGCACTTTTGAGAGGCCGAGGCAGGAGGATCACTTGATCCCAGGAGTTTGAGACCAGCCTGGGCAACATGGCAAAACCTCGTCTCTATCAAAAAATATAAAACTTAGCTGGGTGTGGTGGTGGCCACCTGTGGTCCTAGCTACTTGTGAGGCTGAGGTGGGAGGATTGCTTGAGTCCAGGAGGTGGAGGTTGTGGTGAGCCGAGACTTTGCCACTGCACTCCAGCCTGGGGGACAGGGGAAGACCCTGTCTCAAATAAATAAATAAATAAGCAAATCAATCAAAACAACGACAACCACCCCAAAACAACAGAAAGAAAATCAATGATACAAAACTGGTTCTTTAGGGAAAAAAAGAACCAATAAAATTAATAAATCTCTAGCCAAATTAAGAAAGAAATTGCGAAAATTAGGAAAGTGAATACCTAGAAACATTAAAAGAATAAGGAACTATTTTGAACATCTTTATTCCAATAAATCTGTATGATGAAACAAACAAATTTCTGGAAAGATACTACTGAACCTCCATCCAAAAGATCCTTAAATATCTCTATTAAAGAAACTGGCCAGGTGCGGTGGCTCACGCCTGTAATCCCAGCATTTTGGGAGGCTGAGGCCAGCAGATCACCTGAGGTCAGGAGTTCGAGAACAGCCTGGCCAATATGGTGAAATCCCTGTCTCTACTAAAAATAAAAAAATTAGCCGGGCATGGTGGCTCGGCCTATAAACCCTGCTGCTCCGGAGACTGAGGCAGGAGAATTGCTTGCACCCAGGAGGCGGAGCTTGCAGTGAGCCGAGATTGTGCCACTGCACTCCAGCCTAAGTGACAGAGTGAGATTCCATCTCCAAAAAAAAAAAAAAAAAAAAATCTCTATTAAAGAAACTGATTATGTATTTAAAACCTACCCACAAAGAAAATATAGGCTCAGAGGCTCAGATGTCTTCATTGACGGAGTCTATCAAGCATTTAGGGAAAAAATACCAAACTTAAAGAGTACCTCCCAGCTCAATTCACAAGGAGTAGAAATACCTTGATACCAAAGACATTTCAAGAAAACCAATATAGATCAGCATCCCTCATGAACATGGAAGCTGAAATTGTTAACAAATTATCAGCAACTTGAATCCATCAATACATCATGGTCAATGGAAACTTATTTTAACATTAGAAAGTCAATCAATGTAACTCACCACATTAACAGAATAAAGGAGAAAGACTATAAGATCACCTGAAGAGATGCAGATACAGCATTTAACAAAATCTAATATGATAAAAACAAACAACAGAAGGACACGTCCCCAACCAGATAAGAAGTCTCTGTGAAAAACCAAGATCAATCTCATGGTGCTGAAAGCGGATATCCATATGGGGGAAAATGAACTTTCACTCTTGCCTTACACCATACACAACAATAAACTAAAAAAGGATTCATATGACTAAATGTACAAGTAAAACTAAAATTTCTAGAAGAAATTGTTTGCAATCCTGGATAGATAATATATTAACTTCCTAGAGCTGCCATAACAAATTATAATAGGCAAAAAATAATTTTTTTTTTTCTAAGAGACAGAATCTTTCTCTGTTGCCCAGGCTGGAGTACCATGGTGCAATCAAAGCTCACTGTAAACCTGAACTCCTAGGCTCAAGTAATGCTCCTGCCTCCACCTCCCAACTAGCTGGGACCACAGATTCGTGCCACCATGCTGGGCTAAGTTTTAAAAAATTTTTATTTGCAGAGATGGGGTCTCATTTTGTTGTCCAGGTTGGTCTCAAACTCCTGGCTTCAAGCATTCCTCCTGCCTTGGCCTCCTAAATTGCTGGGATTACAAGCATGAGCTACCGTGCCCAGATGACTGGTGGTAAATTTAAAGTGAATGGCTCATGATATTATTTGGACGTCTGTCCCCTTCAAATCTCATGTTAAAATATGATCTCCAAGGCTGAACGTGGGGCCTAGTGGGAGGTGTTTGGCTCATGGGGGTGGATCCCTCATGAATGGCTTGGTGCCCTCCCCACAGTAATGAGTAAGTCCTCACTCTTATTTGTTCACGAGAGAGCTGACTGGTTATAAAGAGTCTGGGACTTCCCCTCTCTTCCTGTTGCTCCCTGTCTCACCATATGACACGCCTGCTCCCCCTTTGCTTTCCACCATGACTGGAAGCTTCCTGAGGCCTCAACAGAAACAAATGCTCGTGCCCTGCTTCCTGTACAGTCTACAGAACCAGGAGCCAAATAAACCTCTTTTCTTTATAAATTACCCAGTCTCAGGTATTCCTTTATAATGACACAAAACAGACTAACACAACTTAAAACAACAGAAATTTAATCTCTCACATTCAGGAGGCCAGAAGTCTGAAATTCAATTGTCAGTAGAGGCTAGGCACGCTGGTTCATGCCTGGAATCCCAGCACATTGGAAGGCCGAGACAGGTGGATCACTTGAGGTCAGGAGTTCGAGACCAGCCTGGCCAACTTGGTGAAACCCCATATCTACTAAAAATACAAAAATCAGCTGGGCATGGTGGCAGACACCTGTAGTCCCAGCTACTTGGGAGGCTGAGGAAGGAGAATCGCTTGAACCCGGGAGGCAGAGGTTGCAATGAGCCATGATCACGCCACTGCACTCCAGCCTGAGTGACAGAGTGAGACCCCCACCTCAACAACAACAACAACAACAACAACAACAACAACAACAAAAGGCTTGTATACAAATATATGTAGGAGCTTTATTCACCAATGGCCCCAGAGTGGAAATATCCCAAATATTCATCCACAGGAAAATGGATAAACAAATTGTAGTATATCTAGACAACGGAATACTTCTCAGCAATAAAAATTAATATATGCTCCACACAGAGAAAAGCCTCAAAAACATGTTATGTTAGGCCATTCTTCTCTTGCTATAAGGAAATACCTGAGGCTGGGTAATTAATTTATAAAGAGGTATTTTTGTTTGTGAGACAGAGTCTTGCTCTGTTGCCCAGGCTGGAGGGCAGTGGCGTGATCTAAGCTCACTGCAACCTCTGCCTTCTGGGTTTGTGCGATTCTCCTACCTCAGCCTCCTGAGTAACTGGGACCACAGGCACGCACCACCATACCCAGCTAATTGTTTTTGTATTTTTAGTAGAGACAGGGTTTTGCCATGTTGGCCAGGCTGGTCTTGAACTCCTGACCTCAAGTCATCCTCCCACCTCAGCCTCCCAAAGTGCTGGGATTACAGGCGTGAGTCACTGTGCCTGACCTATAAAGAGGTTGAATTGGCTCACAGTTCTGCAGGCTACACAGGAAGCATGGTGCTGGCATCTGCTTGGCTTCTGGTGAGGCCTCAGGAAGTTACAACCATGGCGGAAGGCAAAAGGGGAACAGGCATCTCACATGGCGAGAGTAGGAGCCAGAGAGAAGGTGGAGGCCCCACATGCTTTTAAATGACCAGCTCTTGCGTGAACTCAGAGGGAGAGTTCGCTTACCACCAAGGGGACGGCACCAAGCCGTTCATGAGGGGTCTGCCCCCATGAGCCAGAAAAGTCCTAACAGGCCCCATCTCCAACATGGGAGAGCACATTTTAACATGAGACTTGGAGGGGACACATATCTAAACCATATCGCTGCCGAACAAAAAAAGCCTAGCAAAAAAGGGTATAGAGTGTGTGGTTCCCATTATATGGGATTCAAAACAGAAAAATGAATCCCTATGGCCAGAGAGACCATCGGTAGAAATCTGAAGCCAGGCTGGGGCAAAGGTGAACCAGGCAACGTTCTGTAGAGATAAAATGTTCTATATTCGGATTGGAGTCCAAGTATCTACATTTTTCAAAATTCAAACTATACACTAAAAATGAGTGTTTTAACTTATTTTTAAAGAATATTCATCTCACAGAATTAGATATAAAAGTAAAAACCTGGCATTAATGTAACTCTCCAACAGTGGGAAATTGGCTACATAAATTGTAACTTCCAATGAACAGTGCCTTCTTTAAACAAATGCTCCTTCTCATAACTCCACTAACATAACAGTAAATTAAGTTTTACTGAATTCTAAAATGAGTAAGAAAACCTCATTGTGATACTGAGGAACACTAGAGAGCCTGGTGTCTAGTTTTCAAACTGGTAAGCACTGGCCACGAAGACTGTCTCCTGCCATTCCTGTACTAACTGGACCACCTGGTGACAGAAGAGTAAGTGAGGGGATGTTTACATTTTTTGGAAGTACTCTAGCTAATATGAGTGAATAAGGAATGATAAAATTTGGAAACTGCCCAGTTTGCCACCTCTGATGTACTAAATGGAGGCAGCCAAACATCATCAACAATACTAATACCCAAAGTTGGAAACGGAAGAGTACCCTGCTATCTACAAAGTGGGCTTGCCAAAAAATTAGAACCCGATCAGACCTGTAGATTCAACTACTGATTTCAAGAAAGATGACAAAAGAACTTGTTTAATGACCCCACAGGATGCAGTAAAGAAAATCCACATGATGGTATGCTCTATAGGATTACAATTTGTTACTTCAATAAATTGTTTCAACAACAATCCAAAAAATTAAGAGACTTAGGATATATCAACTAAGTGCAAATGTAGAATTTATCTGAATTCATGGCAACAAAGAATTACATATATAAGACAATGGGAAATTATGGTGTGATGGGCTGAGTTCTATCCCCCCAAATTCATATGTTGAAGCCCTTAATTCCCAGTACCTCTGAATGTGACTATATTTGGAGATAGAACCTTTGAAGAGGTAATTTGGACGCACACACAAGATACTAGGGATGCTGGTGCACAGAGAAAAGGCTGTGGGAGGGCGCGGGGAGAAGACAGCCATCTACAGGCTGCAAAAGGCCCCAGGAGAAACCACCCCTGGGAACCTCGATCTCACACTTTCAGCCCCCAGAGCTGTCGTTTCAGCCACCCAGTCTGTGGTGGTTTGTTATGGCAGCCCTAACAAATTAATATGTGTGTTTATATTTAAATGTCACTATTGTTTTAAATAAATACTAAAATATTTACAGATGAAATAGGTTGTCTGGGATTTGCTTCAACATAATGCAGTGGGTGTGCTGGGGGCCGAGTGGATGAAAGTGTAGATGAGGCAGGATTGACCACTGGTTAATGGTTATTCTAACTATTTGTACGTATGTTTGAAAATTTTCGTAACTTTAAAAAAAATGTATAAATCTCTAAGGACAAAATTTCAGAGGCTAGAAAATGAACAGACAGATGGTAAATGACTGAGCCCCACCTACACAAAGGGTGCTCCAAGCATCACCTAGGAGACTACTATTCACATAGACCCTCAGGCTCCAGCTCAGATCTATGGAACCAATCTGCAGTTTTAATAAAATCCTCCGGTAAATCACATATACTGGACATACACTGAAGCCAGCAGTGGAGAAAGCAGAGTGGCAATCCAATTTATACCTCAGGACCCTCAAAAATCTCAAGAGTGGCTGACCCAGATGTCTTCAGAAAGGGATGCAAAGATGGGGATAAAAACAGATGGATTCATTGCAAATGAAATAATAAGCAGTTAGATCCCCAGATCTCTTCCCTGACTCAGTGCAACAAATGACTCCCTCTCCAACTATAGAATAAGAATGAGGTTTTCCCCTCTGGGGAAGGTAAAACAATCTTTGGACAGTGGGCACAGCTGAGGATTAGAGGGGCATCATACTGAAAACAGGAGACTGCATAAAAATATACATAGCGCAAGTTGAGACCTCTCCAGCCTTCTTTTTCCAGTTGGACTTCAGGAATACTATTATTACAAGATAAGACCCAAACAGCTCTCTCTAGGCATCGGCCCAGGAAGAAATATCTAAAGATACTACATTGAATCTTCCCTGAAGAAACATCCTAGATATTGCCCTACTTATAAGTATGACTGGACATCCAAAGATCCTCAGATATTCAAAGAAAATCTCTAGTATTAAAAGTTGAACAAATCCACAAGCAGAAAAAAGACAACTTGGAGGAAACAGACACAATGCTAGATAGAAGAAAGTTATTTAAAAACTCACTGTTTTCAGGGAGAAAATATTGCATCCATACAAGAAGAGGAGGCTATTTACTATTCTGTCACCAAGTGGTCCAGTTAGTACAGGAACGGCAGGAGACAGGCTTCTTGGCCAGTACTTACCAGTTTAAAAACTAGAGACTAGGTTCTCTAGTGTTCCTCAGTATCACAATGAGGTTTTATTATTCATTTTAGAATTTGGTAAAACTTAATTTACTGTTATGTTAGTGGAGTTATGAGAAGGAGCATTTCTTTAAAGAAGGCACTGTTCATTGGAAGTTATAATTTATGTAGCCAGAAATCAACAGAAAACAAAAAAGGGCTCTTGGAAAATAAAATATGATGGCAGAAGTAGTAAGGTGAACAGAGAGTTGGAAAATAAAGTTTAGGAAATTTCCTAGAAAAAGTGAAACAAAAAGAGAAGCAGTTAAGAAACATGGAGGACCAACCCAACAGGTGCAAATTGTGAATAACAGGAATCACAGAAAGAGAGCAAACTGGAGGGGAAGAACTCAAAGAAGAAAAGGCAATAATGGGCCAAGCATGGTGGCTCACGCCTGTAATCCCAGCACTTTGGGAGGCCAAAGTGGGTGGACCACTTGAGGTCAGAAGTTCGAGACCAGTCTGGCCAACATGAAAAAATCCAATCTCTACTAAAAATACAAAAAAGAAAAATAATTAACTGGGCGTGGTGGTGCATGCCTGTAATACCAGCTACTCAGGAGGCTGAGGTTGCAGTGAGCCGAGATGGCACCACTGCACTCCAGACAGGTGACGGAGCAAGTCTCTGTTTCAAAAAATAAATAAATAAAAATAAAGGGTGTTTCAACTTATAAACGAAAAATAAAATTTAGACTTAGAATTCCACCATCTTGCAACAACTTCTCCCCAACCCACCACCCATGTAGACATTTTAGCACCTGTAGCTACCATCATTTTAACAGGAGAAACAACCCGACATTTTGTGCCTCCTCTATGGCAAACCTGAGTTTCATTAAATCTCTGAATCCAGCTGCCAGTTTGCAAGAAATAGAGGATTGAGGGATATACTGAGCTGAATGATGAGCATGCAATGAGCAAGACTCACCCTGTGGAAAACCCTATTGGTCAAGGAGTCCAGTTCTTCAAGAGAAAAACAAAGGGGAAAAATGGAGAAGTAATCTAGAGTAAAACACATCCCAGATAACTTTTTTTTTTTTAAGGTAAGACTAATTGGAGTCTCTAAAGATATGCATTTGGGTGGTAAAACTTGTAAATGCAAAGAAGTGACTGATTACTATAAAAGTGAAGTCATTTTGGGGGAAGCGAGGGACTGTGATTGGAGAGGTCACATGGAAGGGGCGTACTGGAGCAAAGTTCCTGCTCTTTACCTGAGAGGCGGTGACATGGGAATGGGGTCAGGTTTCTTGGAAACACTGGAAGCCAGAGATGCCTTCAATTCTAAGGGATTGATAAGTTCAACTAAATAAAAATAGCACTTTGCATAAAAAGCATAGGCAAAATCAAAAGAAAACAAACTAGAGGAAAAAAACATGATAAAATATTAATCTAATTTAGAAAGAGCTCTTGGAAATCAAACAAGATGAAAATATCAATATTGAAATAGTAAAATGAACAAAGGATTTGAAGAGATAATTCACAAAAGAGGATAAATGGGCTGTTAAACATATGAAAGAAGGATCAGCATCACTCAAAAAAAAACAGACCTGGCACGACAGCTCACACCTGTAATTCCAGCACTTTGGAAGGCTGAAGCAGAGTCCAGGAGTTCAAGAACAGCCTGGGAAATATGGTAAAACCCCTTCTCTACTAAAAACACAAAACTTAGCCGGGCATAGTGGCCTATACCTGTAGTCCCAGCTACTTGGGAGGCTGAGGCAGGAGGATTTATTGAGCCCAGGAGGTTAAGGCTGCAGTGAGTATGATTGCACCACTGCACTCCAGCCTGGGCAACAGAGGAAGACTCTCAAAAAATTAATTAAAAAGTATAAAAGAAAAAATAGAAATTTAAGCTACACTGTTTACCTCATAAACGATAGGCAAAACCCCAAAATTTGTCCACACAGTATCTCTAGTGAGGCTTTGGAATAAACAGGTATCATAACCACTGGTGGGGCTGAAGAATACAACCAGAGCAACTCCTGCAAAAGGCAACCTGGCAATATTTATCAAAATTATAAACGTACCTATATGTCCTGTGAGCCAAAAACTCCTCTCCTAAGAATTTATCCTATAGATTTACCTGCATGTGTGCAAAAGTTAAGTGTTTATAAGAGTATTCACGGAGGCATTGTTTAAAATAACAAAAGACTGGAAACTACATAATAACTTAAACAACTTATTTAAACTTAAATGTCCATCAATAGGGAACCATTAAGTAGATTATGGCACATCTATCCAGTGCAATACTATGCAGCTCTCTTTTAAAAATCAAGAACTCTCCATGTAGTGATATGGACATGTCTCCAAGATACATTGTTAAGGGGAAAAGCAAGACACAGCATACAGCAAGAAATACGCTACAATTTGCATTTTAAAAGGGGGGAAATGGCCAGGCGCGGTGGCTCACTCCTGTAATCCTAGCACTTTGGGAGGCTGAGGCGGGTGGATCACGAGGTCAGGAGATCAAGACTATTCTGGCTAACATGGTGAAACCCCGTCTCTACTAAAAATACAAAAAAATTAGCTGGGCGTGGTGGCGGGTGCCTGTAGTCCCAACTACTCAGGAGGCTGAGGCAGGCGAATAGCTTGAACCCGGGAGGCAGAGCTTGCAGTGAGCCAAGATAGCGCCACTGGACTCCAGCCTGGGTGACAAAGCGAGACTGTCTCAAAAAAAAAAAAAAAAAAAAAAAAAAAAAACAAGGGGGGGGGAGAAAAAGAATAGCGTCAAGTAATCTTCTACATATACATGAAGAAACCCTGGAAGGACACTTAAAAAGTTAGCATTGGGCATGTGTGCCTGCCTATATGCCAGTTACTCAGGAGGCTGAGGCAGGAGGATCGCTTGAACCCAGCAGTTTAAGTACAGTCTGGGCAACAGGGCAAGACCCCATCTCTTAAAAAAAAAGTTAAAGACAGTGGTTACAGGGGTAGGAACTTTGCAGATGGGGTCATGAATGAGATGAAGACTTCAGTACATTTTTTTTCCCTACTATGAACATTCTCCTAAACATGTGAATGTATTAAGTATTCAAAAAATTAAACACACTAAGGAAAAAAAACAAGTTGTCTACAAATTGGTACAATTCTCAACTATACAAACAATTTAAGTATTTAGTTTACTTTAAAAAGCTTTTCAATATTTAATGAAAGAAAATTTACAACATAGAATTCTACACTAAACTAAATGGTCAATTAAGTGTAGGTATAAAATGAAGCCACATACTCAAAACTATTTTACTCACATGAAGTTCTGAGGAAGCCAATGAAAGAAAGGTATACGTCATCAGAATGAGGAATAGTAAACTAGGAGAGAAATACATGCAGTGCAGGAAATGGGATGCGTTAGAAGAGAAGAAAAACCATGTATAGTACAATGCGAGGATTCCGAGGTTGGTGAAGATTATCTAGGCATCAGATCTAGAGTGCACAATCTAAATTAGAGTAGGGCACATGGCTATGGGAGAAATTTCTCCAGGAGGCCAGAAATTCCAAGTATCTTTGAACATACCAAAAGATTTACACAATAGAGAAGCATCTGTGGTTGAATTAGTGATAAGAAAACAAAGCAGACAGACAATTCAAAGGAAAACAAAAAAGTTGTTTAGAAAGGAAATGTAATTGTAATGTACGACATTCATTAGCTATTTTATTTTAAAATAAAATTTTATTTTTTTAAATAATTTTGTTTCAACTTTATGATGACAAATAATTCTCAAGTTTATTTCCTTATTTGTTTAAATACAAAGCTAAACCACAAACAGGTACAACCAAGATACTATCTCACATTTACACTCCTGTCAGATCCTCTTCTGCTGACCATTCACCAGGTTAGCAGGTGACTGGGGGAAGAGACTTTTTTAGGTAGCACTGTTGTGAGGCCCAGGGTGGGGTGGGGGAATCGAAGGTGAGGACAGACTCTCATACCTGCTTCCGTTCAGATTTACCTGGGACCACGGTGGGCAGGAGACACCAGGTCACGACTCCCGAGTCTCATTCAGTAAAAATGGGTCCTGTGTAGCTGGGCGCAGTGGCTCATGCCTGTAATCCCAGCACTTTGGGAGGCCAAGGCGGGAGGATCACGAGGTCAGGAGTTTGAGACCAGCCTGGTCAACATGGCGAAACCCCGTCTCTACTAAAAATACAAAAAATTAGCCAGGCATGGTGGCGCGCGCCTGTAGTCCCAGCAGGAGTCTGAGGCAGAAGAATCGCTTGAACCTGGGAGGTGGAGATTGCAGTGAGCCAAGACTATGCCACTATACTAGCCTGGGTGACAGAGTAAGACTCTGCCCACCCCCCCCCCAAAAAAAAAGAATGGGTCCCGTGTAGGGAGGGTCGAGGCAGCCACCTACTCCTCCAGCCTTGACAATCCTGGTGAAAACCTTGGCCTTATCCTGGATTCCTGGGGGGCTCGGCCCTGCCAGCACACCTGGGTGCATAGTTCCGGTTGGGGGATGTGGGCTTGTGGACTCACCCCCAGCTCATGGCTGCGATCTCACAGGAGGCGCGGGTGTCTGACAAACACGAGGCCTTGACAGCAGCTCTGGAACTTTCAACCCAGCAGGACGCGGGGAAAATTGGCAGGAGTGTTAGGTACGTAATTTCTGGTCCCACTACAAATCTCTAATTTTGATTAGAGTATCATCTCAATCTCTTCTACAAAAACAAAAGCAATGCCCACCCGCAAAGAGAAAACACAGCCACTTCACTCACTTCAAGACCTATGTACATGCAAGTTGTTTCCTGTGGTTTTTTTCAATTATTATTTTTTAATATTTTCAGCATTCACATTTCTACAAAGAATTAGCCCAGTTTCAGGAAATTCTGCCTGGCAGGGAAGGCAAGCCACACTTTCCTCATACACGTCTGGTTTGACTTCACACCTTGATGCTTCCAGGTGCCCAGAAAAGAGGCAGTGGGTGGAGGAGGAAATCTATGCCGGCCCGTGCTCAGGGCCACGGGCTCACTAAGCTTTCGAGAAAGCACACTGAAGACAAGTTTACTGCCAAACCTTATAAAAATATATTCATACACTTCAAAGAGCGCCTGTCCAGATGTTAGGAGAACAAGAGCTTGGAGCCATCCCGTCCAAGCCTTTGGGAGACAGCGTCTTCCTCATACCTCATCGCGGGTGTGGGGGACACGTCCCAGCTCTTCCACTGGAGAGAGGAGACTCGCCTGGCGTTTGGCTCTAATCCTGTGCTGAGCTTTTTTTTTTTTTCTTTTTTGTTGTTGTTTGTTTTTGAGACACTGTCTCACTCTGTCACCCAGGCTGGAGTGCAACAGCAGCATCTCAGCTCACTGCAGCCTCCACCTCCCGGGTTCAAGCAATTCTCCTGCCTCAGCTTCCCCAGTAGCTGGGATTACAGGCATATGCCACCACGCCTGGCTAATTTTTGTATTTTTAGTAGAGACAGGGTTTCACCATGTTGGCCAGGCTGGTCTCAATCTCCTGACCTCAAGTGATCCGCCTGCCTTGGCCTCCCAAAGTGCTGGGATTACAGGTGTAAGCCACCGCGCCTGGCCTGTATACTGAGTTTTTTTTGTTTTGTTTTGTTTTTGTTTTTTGTTTTTTGAGACAGAGTCTCGCTCTGTCGCCCAGGCTGGAGTGCAGTGGCTCGATCTCTGCTCACTGTAAGCTCCGCCTCCCGGGTTCATGCCATTCTCCTGCCTCGGCCTCCCGGGTAGCTGGGACTACAGGTGCCCACCACCACGCCCGGCTAATTTTTTTGTATTTTTTTAGTAGAGACGGGGTTTTGCCGTGTTCGCCAGGATGGTCTCGATCTCCTGACCTCATGATCCGCGCGCCTCGGCCTCCCAAAGTGCTGGGATTACAGGCCACCGCGCCCGGCCTATGCTGAGTTTTTGACTGCATGCATGGGAAGCACAAAACGTTCAACTTGTATTTAAAAAAAAAAAAAAAGCACAAAAACAACTAGAATGTAAAAGTTTTGGTAATATAAAGCCATCTGTTTCAGCCCACCTTGGAAACCTGTAACATTCATTCATTCATTCATTCAGTCATCTACTTAATTTGAGCTGGAGTCTCACTCTGCCTCCCAGGATGGAGTGCAGTGGCGTGATCTCAGCTACTGCAAAGATCCACGGAGATCCACCGTGGAGGGGTCCCGTGGTGTCGGTGATCTCCGTGAGGCTCCCGTGCTTTTCTACCACAAAGGCGCCACGGGAGAGCTGCCTCTGGTGTTTACACTCAGCCTTTGTCATCGATGAGGTCAGTCTTCACTCCTTCTTTCCTTCCTGCTTTCAATCAATTCATCTATTCTTTCCCTTTCTTCAAACTGCAGCTCCGCTTTGCTCTTTCTGGAGCTCCTTCAGACAAGGTAGAAATCCGTGAGTTTGCAATTTTTCCTTGAGGTTTTTTTTCAGGGGCCTGTTTGCCCTTGATGGGCTATTTCAAGGCTTGCTTGGCGACAGCTGCATTGGTGGAATCACAAGACGAGGCTGGAGGTTTTGGAAGTTCTGCTGCTTCACATTTTTGGTTTGGAAAAGGTGCCAGGGGTCCTCTCCTGGCGTCTTTGATCTTCTGTGCTTGGGCTTCGTGCTCCATGTTGCGTTTGTTTCCTGTGGATTCCAGCTAATGGCTTCCCCTGGCATTTGACTTTGTGACGTGTAACGGAGTTCTCCTCCTGAAGGCTGGAACGCATTCCAGAGTATCTGTCAGGCTCGCGTAGGAAAAGATGTTTGATTGCCACGACATACATTCTCCCCAACGTCGGTGCTGCACCTCCCTGGACCCCTCTGCTCCACTATCTGCAGGCCCGGGGCCGTCACTGTCACCCCGCTGCTGCCTCCGCCGCGGGGGTCTTGGACATCTTCCTGCCTGGAGAGGGGGACCCCAGGGATGTGGGGGAGGGGCGCTCACGGCGCAGAGCTCTTTGGAGGGCTGTAGTGGGAGCCGACGTTCCCCCTCCTGCCGCTAGGCCAGCAGGGCCCGACACACCCACCTCAGGATCATTTTCTTTTTAGTGACACATAAAATAATGATGTCTTAAAACGGATGGCAGGTTGATTGAATAAAATATCATAAACTAAACCTCATAAAATAAAAAAATTGGAATTTATTTTTATTTATTTATTCTAAAATCATAGAGACGATGTCTCCGTATGTTGCCCACACTGGTCTCAAACTCCCTGCCTCAAGCGATGCTCCCACCTCCACCTCCCAAAGTGCTGGGATTCCAGGCAGGAGCCACCGCGCATGGCCTTGAAATTTAAAAATATGAAAATGGACAGAGATAGTATATAACCATTTAAAAGAATATCTTTGAGGACTATTTAATGGAGACTTGCCAATAATTATAATATGGAACAAGTAGAAGGAACATAAAAACCATGTAGAGTACAATTCAATTTTGTTTAAATATATGTAGATTAGATGGAAATATACCAAAGTGTTAATGATGGTTATCTTAGTGTGGTCTTACAAGACTTTATCTCTATATTTTCAAACTTTTCCTATGATGATTTATCTTATAATTGGATAGCCATTTTTATGACTATGATATCATTTTATGTATGAAATTATATAGTATTTAGTACATAGTCCATATTAAAACTGTCCCATTAATTAAAAGCTGTCCCATAAATATTAATTTAATGAAATTAAATTAAATGGTATAGTATCTAATACACTGTCCATATTAAAACTGTCCCAATGTTGTTAGAGTTTTTTTTTTTTTAATACAAAATCCAATCAAGGATCACATATTTGTCATGTCTTGTTAGTCTCTTTTAATTTTGGATAATGTGTTGTTGTTTATCTTTCAGGATACTGACTTTTTTTTTCTTTTTTTTTGAGACAGAGTCTCACTCTGTCACCCAGGCTGGAGTGTAGTGGCGCCATCTAGACTCACTGCAACCTCCGCCTCCCAGGTTCAAGCGATTCTCCGGCCTCAGCCTCCCAATAGTTGGGATTACAGGTGCCCGCCACCATGCCTCGCTAATTTTTGTGTTATTAGTAGAGTTGGGGTTTCACTATGTTGTCAGGCTGGTCTCGAACACCTGACCTCAAGCAATCCACCCCCCTGGGCCTCCCAAAGTGCTGGGATTACAAGCGTGAGCCACCATGCCCAGCAATACTGACATTTTTGAAGAGTCCAGGTCAGTTATCTTGTAAAATATCATATAATCTCGATTTGTCTAATTGTTTTCTCAATATTAAACATTTCTGGCAAGAAAACTATCTAGATGATACATCCCATTATGTCATATCTCATTACTGGTCATGTGAAGTTAGGTCACTTGATTAAGGAGGTGTTTGCCATATTTCTTTTTCTTTTTCTTATTAGTATTATTTTGAGACAGGGTCTCACTGTGTTGCTGTAGCTGGAGTGCAGTAGTACAGTCATAGCTCACTGTAACCTGGAACTCCTGGGCTCAAGTGATCTTCCCACCTCAGCCTGCTGAGTAGCTAGGACTATAGAGGTGTGTACAACCATGCCCAGTTAATTTTTTTTTTTTTAATATTGTTTTGTAGAGATGGGTCTTGCTGTTGCCCAGGCTGGTCTTGAACTCCTAGCCTCAAGCAATTATCCTTCCTACGCCTCCCAAAGTGGTGGGATTAACAGGCATGAGCCACCTCGCCTCGTCCATTTTCCTATTGTAGAGGACCTTTTCCCTTTATAATTAATACTTTGAGACTGTTAGACTAATCTGTTGCATAACAAAGTTTCACCTGATAGTTTTAGCATACGTTTATCATCCTTGCCTGAATTAATCACCATAGTGGGAGTTGTAAAATAGTAATTTTCTAATTCTAAGATTCATTTGGCTTTCATGAGCTGGCAATTGTTTCTAGAAATACATTATGGATTCATTGATTTTTTTTTTTTTTTTTTTGAGACGGAGTCTCGCTCTGCCGCCCAGGTTGGAGTGCAGTGGCTGGATCTCAGCTCACTGCAAGCTCCGCCTCCCAGGTTTACGCCATTCTCCTGCCTCAGCCTCCCGAGTAGTTGGGACTACAGGCGCCCGCCACCTCGCCTGGCTAGTTTTTTGTATTTTTTAGTAGAGACAGGGTTTCACCAGGTTAGCCAGGTTGGTCTTGATCTCCTGACGTCGTGATCCGCTCATCTCGGCTTCCCAAAGTGCAGGGATTACAGGCTTGAGCCACCGCGCCCCGCCTGATTTATTTTTATTAAATGTGTTATAATTCACTGCCATCATTCTTCTTTTGAATGCTTAAAATTTTCCAAATCATCTTGTCAGGCAGGGTTCCTTTAGGCTGGCTCCCATATATATCATTTACCTTCCCAGTTGCTGAGCACGTGACTGCTTTGGCACGTTGTACTTCTGGGGGTCATTTTTTTCATGGAGCCCTGTTTTTTTAGTAAAATATGGTATTTTGAAACTAGAATCTGGGTGGCACACTGATACCTCCAAAGCAAAGCTACCATCACAGGATTCTTCCTCACCTTATTTCAGTGTTTGTGAAATAGTGAAATACATACTTGAAAGATCATCTCCCACAGCAAGAATCTGGTTCCCACATGGACATATGGTGGGGACCACCACACACTTGGGCCTGCTAGAGTGGGGAGTGGAGAGAGGAAAAGCATCAGGAAGAACAGCTAATGGATGCTGGGCTTAATACCTAGGTGATGGGATGATCTATACAGCAAACCACCATGGCACTTGTTTCCCTGTGTAACAAACCTCCACATCCTGCACATGTACCCCTGAACTTAAAAGTTGAAGAAAATAAAAGGGCAGGAAGCAACATTAATAGCAAATTAGAGATCAACTTAAAGGATCAGGAAGGGTCCCAGCAGGAAGCCGACTCCAACTCTTGTGACTGAATGTAGAATTTCATTGAAGAAATTAACAACAAAAAAGAACCTGGTCCCAATGACATTAGTATATTGATTCAAACTACAATACATATTAAGTAGTTTCAGAGTTACTACACTGATAGCATTGCCAACAATTAACCATGTAAATAAAGCCTAACATTTTTCCATATTTTTTGTCCCTTGACTATATTCCACTAAGCTTGTATAGTCTGAGTACTCTGCTAAAAAGTTATCTGAACTCTTTCCTTGTATCTATGTAATCAATTTGATATAGTGTTTTGATTATTAGTTTCTCTTTGTACATTCAATGACAGGATTTCCTTTGTTTCATTATTTTTATTTCATTTCAATTTTACATAATTGAATATATAAAATATTTACATGGTTCAAAATCAAAACTATATAAAAAAGGTATGCTCAGAAAAGTCTCATTTCCATACTTATTTCCTCCACCAATATCTACCCACCCCCTATCATTTATTTCTCGTTTATGGTTCCCGTGCATCTTTCTACAAAAATAAGTGTGTGTGTGTGTGTGTGTGTGTGTGTACATGTGTGGTTATTTCCCTTTCCATCTTAAATACAAGGTAGCACATTAGATATACTTTTTGTGACTCTTTATTGCCCCTTAAAACATCCTAGAAAGCACTTCATCTTTGTTAACAGCTATCTTCCTTTTTAATTTTTCAAAAATTGTTTTTATGGCTGTATTATGTAGATATACTATAGTTTATTCAGCCAGAGTTCTATGAGTGGACATATAGGTTTCCAAATTTGTTCTATCTGCAAATATTGTAGCAATGAACAACCTTCTGTACATATTCTTAGTTATTTTGTGAGGGTGTTTCCTCTGGAATAATTACTAGAAGTGGGGCCATTAGGTCAAAGGGTGAATGCTTATATAATTTTGTTAGATATTGCCAATTTTTCTTTCATAGGGACTGCTGATCACCATTTTTGAATGGCGGTTTAACTGGTATTGAATTCTAAGTTGAAGATAATACTCTCTTGTGTTTTCAGTTCTATTGCTGATGAGAAATCTGTTTCTTAGAGGTATGGCAGAAACTTATTCTCCATTTTATCTTCCCTTCTTTTTCCCAGGCACGTGGCTGACCTCTATTTCCCAGGCTCCCCAGCAATTAGGTATGGCCGGTGGGGCGTGCGCAGACACGAGGGAGACCATTTCTGGCCTAGCTTATTCCCCACCACCCACTTCCTGTGGGAAAGCAGAGCAATTCTGAAACCCATGTGGGTGCCGTCAGCTGGGTCCCTGAGGGGACAGCCACCTAGTGGCCTGAAATACCCACCCAGGCCTGCTACACAAGAGAAGTAAGTTCATATTGGATTTGACCCATTGCATTTTTTATCTTTTTAAAGCATTTTAGCCCATTTTACTTAATACAAAACTGTTCTAACTGGTTCTTTTTCCTATCCCTCTCCCTTACTTCTACTTCATAATTTTTATCTACTGCAAGACTTCATTCATCTTAAGAATTCTAAACATACTTATTTTATTGTCATTTCCAGGAATTCCAACTGCTAATTTCACTTTTAGTAAATTCGTGTCTTGCTTGAACTAATTTTCAACTCTACATCTATGTCTTCATGTATTTTAAACTTTTGCTTTGCAAGCTTACTTTGAGTAGGAGTTTTCGATTGCTGTATCTTTCCCCACTCTCTCTCTTCCCAGACAGCTTTCAGTCCCTCCACCTGGCCTCTCAGGACTTCTTCCAAACCAGGTCTCAAAATGCCACTTGGTGTTCCTGCTCAGTTGTGGTATCAGCGACACTGCGGATCCAGGCCCTGGGCCAAGAAAGCAGCATGGCTCAGCTTCTGGTTCTGAAGCTGCGTCTTTGTCTCTGAAACTTCCAGAAGCCCATTCCTTTCAGGTAAACCATCTTTTCCAGCCTTCTTGCTTAGGTTTGGGAGGGAGGGCACTGCGATCTCTGATTTCAGTGTAGCCAGTGTTTCTTAGAGGTATGGGAGAAACTTGGTTATTCTCCCAATTTACATTCCCTGGAGCTTGGCTCCAACTCCTTGGTCTCAGCTCATGTGGATACTTTTACATCCCCATCTTCTCTTTTTTTTAATGTTTTTAGTTTTAAGTTCAGCCTCCACAGAGTCTCAAAAATTGCCAGTGCCAACCATATTTCACCATGGCAGGGTACTGAGAAAAGTTTTCCATTAGGAAGTGTCTCAGATAAACTTCACTGGCTATGAAATGGCCACTGCACAAAGCTATATCCCCTTATTCTAAAAAACCTGAGTTCCTGGTTGCCTCTGCTGGAGAGGCCTGCAGCTTGAGCCTGCTTACCCCTTTGTATTTCAACTTACGTTCTAGGTAACTAGAATGACCATAGCCCAGTTATACTTATTTGGTTACCCTTTTTATATTATAACTACCTTTGCTAGGTGTTTGGAGCCTGAACCCCTGTGCCATCTTGACCAGATGTCTCAACTTAAATAATTGTTTTGCTCTCCTGCAGCTCCTGTATACATTTTGTAAGGTCCTCTTTACATAGTGAATGTACTTAATGCCACACACACATAGTATGCACTCAAGCTAACCATAGTTCTCAGAAGTCTTGGTATTGCCAGTTACGAAATGACTTCACTGTATCATTTGCCTGCTTTCAGTCTCATACAGGTATTAACTAGAGCACTGATGTATGAAATGTGGTATTCTGCATATACCCACATTATAGTTACTGTGATGGTTCAACCACCTTGTGATTCACCACGGCCCATGGGCTTTTTCTGCCAAAAATAGGCACGATGCCAATCATTCTCCAATTGGAACCTCTTCCTTACAAAATTAATTCACCTTCATTTGATTTTATCCAGTATTTTATAAATACTGTACCCCATTAATATAGGTTATTTTGACTTCTGTCTCTAGTATTTCTCACAAACGTACTAATATGCCACCAGTTATGGATTCAAACTGATTAAACAGAACGGTTCCCAGACTGACCTCTCGCACTGGAACCATATCCTTGATAATGTCTCTGTGCCACCTTCTCACCGTCTAACTGTGGTATCACGTGAGCTGATCTGTTTCCCCGGGTTGCTGTTGATTATGTCATTCATAATGAAATCAATAGCATGAGAAAGTGAAGACTATGTCTCTTGCTTCCTCCAGATCCTTAAAATGTTCTTGAAAACAAATCAGGTTACACTGACACGATTCATTTTTCTATAAAGCTACCACCAATTTTTACTCAATGCCTTATGTTTGCTTATAAATTAGTATTCTGGTGATGTATATTTTCACATAACCTTCCCTGACAATGTGACTGTATTTTATTGACTGCAAATTCTACACATGTATTCACCTCGTCATCATTTTGATGGAAACAGATAATTAATACAAGTGTAAGGTTTAGAATTAAGGAGAAAGGAGTTGCATACCTTGTACTACTCATCCAGGTACTGAGTTTTAAGAACAATGTCAATAAATAGAAATATATCTAAAAAATCAACAAATATGGGAATGGGATTAATAAGAGCGATAAAGGATTATAAGAACAGAAGTTATTCAGATACTTATGGGCTGACTGCTTA
Source organism: Macaca fascicularis (assembly GCF_037993035.2). Taxonomy (NCBI): domain Eukaryota; kingdom Metazoa; phylum Chordata; class Mammalia; order Primates; family Cercopithecidae; genus Macaca; species Macaca fascicularis. Next base: position 81,567,469 of record NC_088376.1, on the reverse strand, counting down.
GCAAACATGCTTACAGAAGAGGTTTAAAAATAGTGGGGTTTTTTGTTTTTTTTGTTTTTTTTTTTTGAGATGGAGTCTCGCTCTGTCACCCAGGCTGGAGTGCAGTGGCTGGATCTCGGCTCACCGCAAGCTCCGCCTCCCGGGTTCACGCCATTCTCCTGCCTCAGCCTCCCTAGTAGCTGGGACTACAGGCGCCCGCCACCACGCCTGGCTAATTTTTTTGTATTTTTTAGGAGAGACGGGGTTTCACCGTGTTAGCCAGGATCGTCTCGATCTCCTGACCTCATGATCCGCCTGCCTCGGCCTCCCAAAGTGCTGGGATTATAGGTGTGAGCCACTGTGCCCGGCCTAAAAAGAGTTTTTAAAAGAACATCTGAACTAGAGATTGCCTCCTGGTTCTCAATGACTATCATGTCCTTTAGCTTGCTTTCTTAAGCAAAATAAAGGGCTTAAGCATACAATGATCTGGAAAGTAGCCATCAGAAATCTGTGCTCAATAGTCCCTGAGACCCCACTCTCCATCCCTGGCTTCTGAATGTGGCTCCTTGTATGACTCAACCACCAGAGAGGTTATGACATTCTTCATGCTTTCTGAAACCATGGTTATTCATCATTGCTGAGAAACTGAACCAGACCAACCACCTAAAGGAGACCCTTTTTTCACCATCACACTGTCAGGGGTAGCCTGTCCAATCAGCCAAGGTCCAGTACTCCTATAAGTCTTTCATAACAGTATCCCAGACCTATGCCAGCTTGCCCCACTACCATTCTACCTGTTTTGTTTCCATTCTCTCAGGATTCAGAAATATAACATACACATTTCCTAAGATTGACTTTATAGCCATACAGTAGAATATTATTGAGTCTTAAAAGGAAATGAAATCCTGGCCGGGCATGGTGGCTCACGCCTGTAATCCCAACACTTTGGGAGGCCAAGGTGGGCAGATCACCTGTGGTCAGGAGTTTGAGACCAGCCTGGCCAACATGGCAAAACCCTGTCTCTACTAAAAATACAAAAAATAGCTGGGCATGGTGGCAGATGCCGGTAATTCCAGCTACTAGGGAGGCTGAGGCAGGAGAATCCCTTGAATTTGGGAGGCAGAGGTTGCAGTGAGCCGAGATCAGACCACTGCATTCCACCCTGGGTGACAGAGCAAGACTTCATCTCAAAAAAAAGAAAAAAAGAGAAATTCTGATACATGCTAAAGGTGGATGAATCCCCTAAGACATTATACTAAGTGAATAAGTAGACAGAAAATGATAAATATCATATGATTCCATATATATGAGGTACCCAGAGTAATCAAATTCATAGACAAAAAGTAAATAGTAGCCAGGAGCTAGGAGAAGGGGAGAATGGGGAGTTACTGTTTAATGGGTGCAGGTGTTCAGCACGGGATGAAAAAGTTCTGAAGATGCATAGATAGTAGTATCAGTTGCACAACAATGTGAATGAACTTAATGCCACTGACCTGTACACTTAAAAATGGTAAAGATGGTAAATTTTAGGTATATTTTACCACAGTGATTTGACCTGAGCAGCTCAGTCCTTCTATTCTGCCAGAAGGTGATGATGTTTTCTTAGCTCCTGCTGTCTGCTTCAATGTCAGGCAAAAGCAATTTTGAAGAGACAGTTTTCTGGATACCTCTGGGACCTCAGGGCCTTTGAACTTGTGTCTCAGAAGACCATTCTGCCTGGGATGGTCTTCTTTCTTACACTCACGTAGCTTGCTCCCTCAACCGCCTCAAGTCTCTACTTAAATGAGACTTTTTTTTTTTTTTTTAAGCATGAGACTAATGATGAGAGTTTAAGATAAGTTTGTTAGGCAGGCAGGGCTCTCAAACCAAATAACTCGACACACACACACACACGTTGCTTTTTAGTTTATAAAATATTTTATGGAAATTGCCTGATTCAAACTGTCTAAATCATGTTCTTGAACCTATATTCCATGAACAATGCTAAGATATTCAAGTGTTAAAGCTAAGTAATTTAAAAAAAAAAAAAAAGGGTAACTGTGGTCTTTTCCCTAATTTGAGGTGAGGAGAAAGTGCCAACAGATGACAAATAAATATATTCACATTACCAAATACAGAAAACAAGCATATGGCCATCTTGAGAGATGCAGAAAAATCTTTGGACAAAATTCAACAACCATTCATGATAAAAACCTCTCAGCAAAGTAGGAAACTGATGGTTTCCTCAACCTGATAAGGAACATCTGTGAAAAATCTATAGCTGTGATTATACTTAAGTGTGAAAGACTGACCATTTTGCCCCTAAAATTGGAAACAAGGTAAGGATATCTGCCCTTACCACTTCTACTCAACATTTTAGGATATCCTAGCCCATTCAGTAAGGCAAGAAAATAAAAGAAAGGCATACAGATTAGAAAGGATAAGATAAAACTATTTGTAGATGACATTTATGTATATTGATAATCCTAAGGTACTTACAAAAAATCTACTGGAATTAATAAATGAATTCAGTAAGACCACAGGTCAATTTTTAAAACCACATTGGTATATATAGCAACAAAACTGAAAAATGAAGGAAAATACATCATTTCCAATAGACTCAAAAACATAAAATAAGAACAAATTTTTATAAATTTATAAATTTTTACAAAATGTCAATGCTAAAAGCTACAAAACACTGCCAAAGAAAACTAAAGACCTTAATAGAGATATGCCATGTTCATGGATAAGAAGATTAATATTATTAACATGTCATCCTCCCCAGATTAGTTGATTCAATGTAGTTCTGATCAAAATCCAGGCCTTTTTCTTTTTTAAAGATATTGACAAGCTGATGCTAAAATGTATATGAAAACACAAAGGGTCAGAATAGTCAAAAACAAAGTTGGACGACTTACACTACCTGATTTCAAGACTTATAAATTACAGAATTCAAGACAATGAGCTTAAGAACAAACAGGTTGACAGAAGAGAGTTCAAACCAGTCCACTTGATTTATAAGAAAGTACCAATGCAATTCAATGCAGGAAAGGAAAGTCGTTTCAAAACATTGTGCTGGACTAACTGGATAACCGTATGAAAAAAAAAAGGACCTTAACCCCACTTCACATCATTAACACAAATTAACTCAGGCGAGATCACAGGCCTAACTATAAAATGTAAGACTCTACAAGGAAAACAAAGGAGAATATGTTTGCAACCTTGGAGCAAAGAAGTCTCAAACAAAACACAAAAAGCACCAAATATAAAAGAAAAAAAATTGATAAAGTGAAGTCATTAAAATTAGATTCTTCTGTTCATCATAAGAAAATGAAAAGGCAATAACAGACTGGGAGAAAATGCTTACAACACATGTATCTAACAAAAGACTTGTGCCCAGACTACCAGACTACATATATAAAGAGTGCCTACAAATGAATAGCAAAAAGTCAAACTACTCAAACAAAAATGGGCAAAACACTTGAAAAGACATTCCAAAAAGAATATGTACAAATGGTCAATAGCACACAAAAAGGTACTCAACCTTTTTGTGGTTGAAGGATAAAGCTAATTAAAATGACAATGACATACAATTTCATCAGAATGACTAAGTCACAAAGACCAACAATACCAAATATTAGAAAAGATGTAGAGTAACGAGAACTCTCATACACTGCTGTTTGAGGTGTAAAATGGTATATCCCCTTGGAAAATAGTGTGGCATTTCAACATACGCTTATCCTATGATCCAGTACTTCTACTGCTAGATATTTACCTAGGAGTAATTAAAACATGTTGGCCAGACGTAGAGGTTCACGCCTGTAATCCCAACACTTTGGGAGGCCAAGGTGGGCGGATCACTTGAGGTCAGGAGTTCGAGATCAGCCTGGTCAACATTGTGAAACCATGTCTCTCTCAAAAATACAAAAATTAGCCGAGCATGGTGGCGTGCACCTGTAATCCCAGCTACTTAGGAGGCTGAGGCAGGGGATTCACTGGAGCCTGGGAGGTGGAGGTTGCAGTGAGCCGAGAATGTGCCATTACACTCCAGCCTGGGTGACAGAGTGAGACTCCATCTCAAAAACAAAACAAAACATGTCCACAAGACTTGTATAAGGTTCGGCAAGTATTTATTAGATATGAGATTAAAAACACAAACCATAAAAGAAATCAACAACTTAGGCTTCATCAAAATTTAAAACTTTTTTTTTCTTTAAAAGGCACCATTAGGGAAAACGTCATGGGTTTGGGGAAAATATTTTCAAACTATATATTTGTTTTTCATTTTTTTATTTTTCGAGACAGAGTTTCGCCCTGTCTCCCAACCTGGAGTGCAGTGGTGCGATCCTGGCTCACTGCAACCTCCACCTCCCGGGTTCTTCTTCTGCCTCAGCCTCCAGAGTAGGCAATTCTTCTGCCTCAGCCTCCAGAGTAGCTGCAATTACAGGCGCATGCCATCACGCCCACCTAATTTTTGTATTTTTAGTAGAGACGGGGTTTCGCCATGTTGGCCAGGCTGATCTTGAACTCCTGACCTCAGGTGATCTGCTGGCCTCGGCCTCCCAAAGTGCTGGGATTACAGGTGTGAGCCACTGCGCCCAGCCCCAAACCATGTATTTGATACAGAATTTGCATCTAGATATATATCTTAAAATTCTTGAACCTCAGTAAGAGGGTGGTGAGAAATAACCCAATTTAAAAATGGGGCAGCACTTTGGGAGGCTGAGGCAGACGGATCACGAGGTCAGGAGATCGAGACCATCCTGGCGAACACGGTGAAACCCCGTCTCTACTAAAAATACAAAAAAAACTAGCTGAGCATGGTGATGGGTGCCTGTAGTCCCAGCTGCTCGGGAGGCTGAGGCAGGAGAATGGCGTGAGTCCAGGAGGCGGAGGTTGCAGTGAGCCGAGGTCGCGCCACTGCACTCCAACCTGGGCGATAGAGCCAGACTCCATCTCAAAAAAAAAAAAGGGGCAAAAGGTGTAACTAGACATGTCGTCGAAGATGATATATATCTATAACAATATCAATATAGATCAAATATCCAATAAAAAAGAAGACATACAAGTAACTAATAAGCACATGAAAAGGAACTCAACATCATTAGTCATTAGGGAAATGCAAATTAAAACTGCAATGAGACACCATTATATACCCTTTGGAATATCTATAATAAGAACGAGTAACAATTTCAAATGTCAGCAAGAATGTAGAGAACCCTCAAACACTGTTAGTGGGACTCTAACACTGTACAGCCGCTTTTGGAAAATAGTTTGGCAGTTTCTTAAAAAGTTAAACATAAACTTACCACATGACTCCACAATTATACCCATACAAATCTACTCAAGAGAAATGTAAATAAGGTCTATATTAACACTTGTAGATAGCAACATTACCTCATTCACAGCATCATTATTCATAACAGCCAAGCCCTGGGAACAATTCAAATGTTCATCAACTGCTGAGTGGATAAATAAAATGTAGTATATTTATAAAACTATATGCTATTCAACAATACAAAGCAGCAAGCTACTGATCCACGCTGCAACACGGATGAACCTCAAAAATGTTGTGCTAAGTGAGAGATGCCTGACACAAAAAACTATATAATCCAAGATTCCTCTAATTTGAAATTTCCCAGACAAGGCAAGAGACAGAAGTTCAATGGTTGTCTGGGGCTAGAGGTGGGAACTGATTGTATACTGGCAGAGAGAAATTTGGGGGTGACAAAAAGTCAAAAACTGGGTTATGGTGATGGCTGCACAAACCTATCAATTACTAAAAACCATAGAATTGTACATAATGAACAGGTTTTATGGCATATAAATTATACCTCAATAAAGCTGTTTTTTAAAAAAGACTTATACAAGAATATTCATAGCAGCTATTTTTTTTAACAATTTTTTTTTTTTTTTTTTTTTTGAGACAGGGTCTCGCTGTTTCGCCCAGGCTGGAGTGCAGTGGCACGATCTCAGCTTACTGCAACCTCTGCCTCCCAGGTTCACGTAATTCTCATGCCTCAGCCTCCCTAGCAGCTGGGATTACAGGTGCCTGCCATGATACCCAGCTAATAACAATTTTTTTTTTAAGGTACAGAATCTTGCTATGTTGCCCAGGCTGGTCTCGAAATCCTGGACTCAAGTGATCTTCCCACCTTGACTTCCCAAAGTGCTGCTATGACAGGTATGAGCTGCCATGCTCAGCCATGGCAGCTTTATTCACAATAGCCCAAAACTGGAAACAACCCAAGTGATCATCAAAGGAGAATGGCTAAATTAGAGTATATTCAAAGAATGTAATATTAGTTACCAATAAAGAATTACAGAGTCACACATGTATAAATCTCAAAAGCATTATGTTGAACAAAAGCAGCCACTTTTGTTTGTCTACTATATATCACAATCCATTTATATGAAGTTGAAGAACAGACAATGCTCATTTATGGTGCTGGAAATCAGAACAGCAAGTGCCTCTGGACTGATTGCAAAGTAGCATGAGAGAACTGCCTGAAGCATGAAAATGTTCTGTGTCTTGACAGGAATGTTGTTTACATAGGTGCATACATTTATCAAAACTAAACACTTAAGATCTGTGCATTTTACTGTATGTACCTCGAAAATTTTTAAATACTTAAAAATGCTCCCCAAAAGACATACTACTGGACAAATTCAGCATCAATTAATCACATGAATTTTCAGGAGGTACAGCAGTGTGCGTTTCTGTTGCCCATGTCAAATAGTTAATATAAATGGCTAAGAGTTTGGTACTCATTTTTAAATGTTTTAATTATGTCATGATACAAACAAAAATACATTTAACATATGTAAATAATGCAACAGAATCAAACTCATTGTATATTAATTCACTTATTTACTCCAAAAACTTTTAAGGAGGATGAAAAATGTATTCCAGGCATCAAAGTTCAAATTATGACTTAATCACATATACAATACTGATGTTTCAATTTTTAAAAATTTAATTGTCAACCGGGCACTGTGGCTCACGCCTGTAATCCCAGCACTTTGGGAAGCTGAGGCAGGTGGATTGCCTGAGGTCGGGAGTTCAAGACCAGCCTGACCAATATGGAGAAACCCCACCTCTACTAAAAATACAAAAAAATTAGGTGGGCATGGTGGTGCATGCCTGTAATACCAGCTACTTGGGAGGCTGAGGTAGGAGAATCACTTGAACCTGGCAGGTGAAGGTTATGGTGAGACGAGATCGCGCCATTGTACTCCAGCCTGGGCAACAAGAGCAAAACTCCGTTTCAAAAAAAAAAAAAAATTAGCCGAGCATGGAGGCAGGCGCCTGTAATACCAGTTACTCAGGAGGCCAAGGCAGGAGAATCACTTGAACCTGGGAGGTGAAGGTTGTGGTGAGCTGAGATCGCGCCATTGCACTCCAGCCTGGGCTACAAGAGCGAAACTCCATCTCAACAACAACAACAACAACAACCAAAAAGACGAAGAGGAAGAAAATTAGGTGGGTGTGGTGGCAGGCACCTGTAATCCCAGCTACTTGGGAGGCTGAGGCAGGAGAATCACTTAAACCTGAGAGGTGGGAGGTTGCATTGAGCCGAGAACACACCACTGCATTCCAGCCTGGTCAACAAGAGTGAAATTCAGTCTCAAAAAAAAAAAAAAAAGAAATTGTTTGAGTGTACCTTTCAGAATAAAGTTTACTTAATATCAGGTTCTTGGTCTGCTGGTGAGAGGAAAGAAGTATTAGAGAACCTAACAGTCTCAGACTCATGAAACAAAAACAAGCTTGGCAGCAATCAGGTCCAGCAGGTTCCAGACTCACCGAGTAGTCATTTCAGGCCTCCACCGCCGGCTCCAGCTCCCAAGCCACTGGAAGATGGGTGCCAGGAGGAAAGGCTAAACTTTGTGGACACACCCTGAGGAAGGCTGCTGCCTGGTCCGTGACATCTACTGTGACAGAGGACTCAGGCCAGGAGGAAAGGAGCACCACCACCACGGGCAGCTTGCCCATCCTTCTGTCACTTCCTTTCCATTCCCCTAGGTCCCCCTTAGAGTGACCCTCAGAGTTGGCTCTACACCAGCCCTGGAGGCGTGATGCGAATGAGGCATGACCCTGCTCCCTGGAGTTGTCTACAGACCACACTACCCAGTGTCTGGGAGGGCACAATGTCAGGGCACTTCCTATACTCCTGGGGCATTTAAGGAGGGTTTAAAATGTTCACGCCTTTTGACCCAGTGGCTGCACTCTGGTAATTCATCATCAGAAAATAATCTGGGTTGAAGGAAATAATTACTGCGTAAATTCGGCATACTTGTAATAGCCCACAGTACACCCTCCCCTGTCTCCAAAAGAACCAAAACAACTTAATGTCTAAACATTAGGGAATGAGTCAAATGAATTATGAGACAGTCATAAGATGGACTACCACCTGCAGCCATGAAAGATAAAATTTGTTATTATTGAGAGAAAAACTAGGTAACAGGAAAATGCTGATGGTATTATGTTAAATGACAGATGCAAGATAAAGCTGTGTGTAGCAGGGCTTCTCACAGGGGGATGAGATGGGATCCTGCTGATCCCTGAACCGGTGTTACTGAGGGGAGCCTGCTGTTGTCCTTAGATGGTCTTACGTTAAGGGAGATACGAGGATGCAAACCAGTGGTACATCCCAATATTAGGGAAATAGGAAAAATGTATGGAAACAGGAAAAATGTAGGAAATAGACACAGTGGTACATCCTAATATCAGGGAAATAGGAAAAATTGTATGTATATTCACAGATCAGAGGTAATTAATGCCAGCCCACCGTAACTGGTAAGGTGGTGGCCTCAGGGACTAAGACTTCTGAAATTTGAATATGGATCTTGTTAAAAGACAGATTCTGATTCCATATGTCTGGGGCGAGCCTGAGATTTTGCATTTCTAACAAGCTCCCAGGTGATGCCATGCTGCCAGCGCACAGGCCACGCCACGGATGGAGCAAGCCTGAAGAGGACACGTATCCTGGAAGGGTAGAACCCGATGACACGAACAGCAACTGGTTGGTGACAATAGAGGTACATGTTTACTTTTTACAAATTTGTATCTTCCACAATACAAATTTGTTGCTTTCATGGTAAGAAAGAAAACTTTCCACGTTGAAAACCTTTGACTCGGTAATTATTTTTACAGGAATCCATCTCAAATAATGTGAAATGGGCTCCAAGGTTTATGTGCATTCAAATTGGAATGATGTACAACATCAAAAAATGAGCAACGACTTAGTTCTCTAATATTTTAAGAGAATGGCTAAAAAAGACTAAAACAGCATGCAGTCATTAAAAATATTTATAAAGACATAGGGGAATACAATGATATTTTTTATTTAAAAAAAAATTTTAATAGCTTTAGGTGTACAAGTGGGTTTGTTACATAGATGAACTGTATAGTGGTAAAGTCTAGGATTTTAGAGTGCTCATCACCCAGATAGTGTACATTGTACCTAATAGGTTGTTTTTCATCCCTCATCCCCTTCCCATCCTCCCCTTCTGAGTCTCCATAGTCCATTATATCACTCTGTATGCCTCTGTGTACCCATAGCTTAGCTTCCACTTACTTATAAGTGAGAACATACGGCATTTCGTTTTTGATTCCTGAGTTACTTCACTTAGAATAATGGCCTTCATGGGCGTGGTAGCTCACGCCTGTAATCCCAGTACTTTGGGAGGCCGAGGCGGATGGATCACCTGAAGTCAGGAGTTCGAGACCAGCCTGGCCAACATGGTGAAACCCTGCTCTACAAAAATTATCTGGACATGATGGCGGGTGCCTGCAATCCCAGTTACTCGCGAGGCTGAGGCAGGAGAATCGCTTGGGAGGTGGAGGTTACAGTGAGCCGACATTGGGCCACTGCATTCCAGCCTGGGTGACTGAGCAAGACTCCATCTCAAAAAAAAAAAAAAAGAATAATGGTCTTCAGTTCCATCCAAGTTGCTGCAAAAGACATTATTTTGTTCTTTTTATAGCCGACTAGTATTCCATGGTGTGTGTGTGTATATATGTGATGTGTGTATATATATATCACATTTTCTTTATCCACTCATTGGTTGATGGACACTTAGGCTGATTCCATATCTTTGCAATTGTGAATTGTGCTATGATAAACATATGCATGCAGATATCTTTTTGATATCATCATAATGATAAATTGTAATCATAGTATGGCAACTATGTTAAAATTCTAACATAAAATGAATTGTTTATAAAATGTTAAAATTTTTTAAATTTCTAAAAAACCAAAGTAAAACAAAATAGAAAGGAAATATACCCAAATGTCAATGCCTTCAGATCCTTGGATTGCGGGTCATAAAAGACTCCTCCCTTTAAACCTTTCAGAATACAGTAAAGTTGAAGGCAGGCAGGATCAGGAGGCAAGGGCAGCAGTGGAAAGCCGCAGAGGACATGGGAAGAAGAGAAAACCTCGCAGGGGTTGAGCAGGAGAGTGCAGGCTTGGGGCCCATCCACTGAGGATGCGGTGAGGGTGTGGTGGGTATAGACTTCTCACCAGAACACCCGGCTGGAGCGCAGGAGAAGGACGAAGGGTTAGGTGAAGGTAGAATGGACTCTGAAGCTTTGGGTCTGCACCTGGGGCAGGAGGGAGAATCCAAAGCCTACTGCCTGTCTTCTTCCCACCTGTCCCTGCTGGAGGGGACTGGGCAAGGGCTATCAACGGGGGGGACCTCTGCCCTGCTGCTTGGAGGGGAATCACTGGCCCTCCATTCAGCTTCCCTGGACACCATGGATGCCTTCAGCTTCCCAGGAACACCTTAGCTATCAATCTCTAAAGTGCTCCCTCCTCAGAATTACTTATGGGCATAAAGAATCAGAACTCATGTTACCTCTCTGATAAAGTAAAATGAAGGTCCTTCCATGTTCTCATTTCTGGCCTGAACCTGGGTTCACTTCTGTACCTCTCCTGACAGGCAGCCAAAAGGCAATAGAAACAAATGTAAACAAACAGAAACCTGCATTGCTAGTTTAAAGATCAAACCAGAGGGTCCTTTTAAGAACTACAAAATATTAAATAAACACTAGTTAACAGCATCTATATTACTTTTCCAAGTTAAAGAGTAAGCCTCTCAATGTATCTGTTCTATGATTTTACTACTAAGGTGCAAGTCAGGCATTGTACTTCACTGTGTCTCTGTCAGGCTTTCATAAAATGTTGTTAGCCCCTCACAACATTCCTATTAGATATGCTTATTCCCAGGTGACAGAAGAGGCACTGGCTGCCCAGAAGACCTAGCCTTAAACCCCTGCCAGGCAGTGGCACAGCTGAGGCTGGGACTCCTGTGTCGCGGCTAACACCAGTCCGCTCTCTCGTAAGGGAGTGGAGTTTGTATCCACGCGAATGCTAGGGGATTCCAACTCCTTTCCACAGTCAGTCACAGATTAAAAAAGGAGATTTTAATCCCCGAACAACAAAGCCAAAGCCTTGGTTCAAAGCCACAAGCTGTGGCCCAGTTCTCACCAATTCCAAAGCTGCTGCTGCACCAAACACCCTGTTAGCATTTGTCATGGAGAACATTTCCCTATGGCCACGTGGCAACCCAGATGAGCAGCCCATGGCTCACTTCACGGACAGAGGTCAGAGCTCAGATGCATTTCTTCCCTGTGGTCTTTCTTCTAACATTATGTGGGGGAAATTCTCCCCAGTAAAACTGAAAGTAAAGGAAGCAGGGCTCTAACAACAACAACAACAATAATAGCTAACTCACAGTCCATCCTGCTCCATGCCAGGCACTGCTACAAGCACTTGACGTGCCAGTGAATCCTCGCAGCCCTAGGACATAGGTACTGTTATTACTCCTAGCTTACACAGGGGAAACTGAGGGACAAAGAGGTTTTAAAAAAATGAGGTCACACAGGTGGTGGAAGAACCAGAAATGAAACCCAGGGATCTGGCTGAGTCCAAACTCAGACTGCTCGGCCTCTCCCTGTTGGCTCTGGCTAATAACCAATTACCCCACTCTTCCTTGACACGGGGGTTCATCATCACCTGAGGGAACACACACCCACAAACCTGATTCCAGAGTTATCCAGAAAGGATCCCCTCAAGCAGCGGGTTCGGCATTCATAAAACTTGTGGGCCTCTGAACTCACTTTTTTTTTCTTTCTCTCTCTTTTTTTTTTTTTTTTTTTGAGACAGAATCTCGCTCTGTCGCCCAGGCTGGAGTGCAGTGGCATGATCTCAGCTCACTGCAACCTCCGCCTCCCCGTTCAAGCAATTCTTCTGCTTCAGCCTCCCAAGTAGCTGGGACTACAGGTGAGCGCCAACACGCCTGGCTAATTTTTTTTTTTTTTTTGTATTTTTAGTAGAGACAGGGTTTCACTGTGTTAGCCAGGATGGTCTACATTTCCTGACCTCATGATCCACCCACCTCAGCCTCCCAAAGTGCTGAGATTACAGGTGTGAGCCACCACGCCCGGTCTGAACTCACTTCTTTTGGCCAAGTTGTTCCACTTGGAGACTTTGTTTATTCTATATCCGTTTACACACACACCTAGACTGACAACTCGAGTGACAAAGGCCCATAACAGCACCTCAGATTTCCTCAAAGCCACCCAACAGGGTTCACTTTTGTGCCATTTCCTCTTTTCGTTCTCCTCCACAGCACACACACAGGGGAAGAAAATGCAGAACTCACGGGAAGGAAACAAAGATCTAAAGAGAAACTTCAACGGTCGTGAAACTCCAGCTATTCACAGAGGCGAGAATGTTTGCCCCATGACCCTTAACCGAAAGTCTGAAGGCAAGGAAATTAAGCCACCCTTGGACTTCTGCCACAGAAACCCCTTGAAGGCTGCACTATGCGGGCGCCTCAGCTCCTCATCCCTGTAGAGCCTTCTGGGGGTGCTGTGTCTAAGCAGCGTGTAGAAGTGGACTTGTCATCAGCAGGAGAGTGTGGGCAGAGAAGGATGGGGGAGGGGGCCCTTTGCAAGTCCTAGGAACCCCTCAGAGTGGCTGGGGTCCAGTTCAAAGCAGCTACAGAGAGCTGACACACAACCTCAGGATCCACATGGGTCCCAGAGTCAGGCTGTTTAAAGGGGAAGGGTTAAAGGGCTTTTTTGTGCCCTATCCTGGCAGGGCACCCACCTGCCTACTCACAAAGACCCAATGGTGTGGGAGTTTGGAGCCATTCCTTTTCCCTACTGAGGCCTGCCCACACCTACTCCATTCTTGTCAAACCGCAAGGGGTAGCAAACAAGTTCCTTGTGAGAAAAATAGACAGCATGGGAGAAAAATGACAACACAACTTGTATTCGTCTGACAGAGAAGCACTGGAACTAAATACAAGACTCTCATTTCCTCAAAGGAGTATGATCTTTCCCATTTTTCTTTTCTTTTCTTTTCTTTTTTTGAGATGGAGTTTCGCTCTTGTTCCCCAGGCTGGAGTGCAATGGCGCAATCTCGGCTCACTGCAACCTCCGCTCCCTGAGTTCAAGTGATTCTCCAGCCTCAGCCTCCCAAGTGGCATACGCCACCACGCCAGGCTAATTTCGTATTTTTAGTAGAGATGGGGTTTCTCCATGTTGGTTAGGCTGGTCTCGAACTCCCGACATCAGGTGATCCCCACACCTCAGCCTCCCAAAGTGTCTTTACCATTTTTTTTTGCAACAAGAGCCTCTCAACCTATATTTTGTTATTCCATTTGGGGTAGAAACACACACATAGAAAGATTTCTTACCATAAAAAAAAAAAAAGTGCAATCTCAGGGCTGGGGACTACTTTAGGGATTGCTGGGGGCTGAGGGGACTGGTATGTACTACACTTCCTTAAAGAGGCAGCTGCTCTAGTATTGCCTTTGGGAATCGTTAGGGCAGAATATTTGAAATTTCCCAATTTTCAACACTGACTCAGTGTTTTTTTTAAGCTCTATGCTGGCCCGACAGAACATGTGTTGGTCAGATGTGACCCATGCCCCCCGCCTGTCACCAGGACAGTAGGGTGTGGTAAGAAGACAGTTTGCCTAGACTACGCAATTCTTGGGCATGTTGCTCTGCTTCCTGCTAAAGGTAGTGTGAAACTGCCAGAAATAATGCAGACTGTCAAATCTGACGGAGCTGAGTTTGCATCTTAGCTCTACTTTTACTAGCTACAAGACCTCAGGCAAAAACTATTAACCTCTAGCCTCAACTTCCATTTGCAAAATGGACTGATAATACCCAACCTAGAGACATTTGTCAGAATTAAAAATGTGTGGGCCGGGCATGGTGGCTCATACCTGTAATCCCAGCACTTTGGGAGACTGAGGTGGGTGGATCACCTGAGGTCAAGACTTCGAGACCAGCCTGGCCAACATGGTGAAACCTCGTCTCTACTAACAATACAAAAATTAGCCAGGCATGGTGGCTGGCACCTGTAATCCCAGCTACCCGGGAGGCTGATGCAGGAGAATTGCTTGAACCCAGGAGGTGGAGGTGGCAGTGAGCCGAGATCACACCATTGCACTCCAGCCTGGGCAACAGAGCGAAAACTCTGTCTCAAAACAAAACAAAAAACAAAAACCTGTGTGAAGACTACCATGAATTCTTTTTTTTTTTTTTTTTAAGAGACAGAGTCTTGCCCTGTTGTCCAGGCTGGCGTGCAATGGTGCAAACATAGCTTATTACAGCCTGGAACTGCTGGGCTCAAGCCGTCCTCCCACCTCAGCCACCATACTGGCCAATTTTATTATTATTATTATTATTATTTTGTAGAGATGGGGGGTCTCACTATGTTGCCCAGGCTGGTCTTGAACTCTTGGCCACAAGCAAACCTTCCTCCCCTCAGCCTCCCAAAGAGCTGGGATTACAGGTGTGAGCCACCACACCCAGCCCATGAACTCTTTTTTTTAGCCAATGAACTCTTGATCAACGTTAAATTTCCTTCCCTATCTCCCTAAAGAAGTGATTTAAAGCAATCTTCTTTAGATTTCTTTTTCGAGGCAATATCTTGCTCTGTCACCCAGGCTGGAGTACAGTGGTGTGATCACGGCTCACTGCAGCCTCGACCTCCCAGACTCACACAATCCTCCCACCTCAGCCTCCTGAGTAACTGGGACTACAGGCGTGTACCACCATACCTGGCTAATTTTTATTTATTTATTTTTATTTTGTGGAGTAAAGGTCTCACTATGTTGCCCAGGCTGACTTCCTTATATTTCAATGTTCCCATCTGTTAAAAACCAAAATTACCCTCTATCACCACTGCTCCGCCTTACAGGATGGGATGAGGTGCTGTACATGAAAGCTAAGTGCTTATGAATCTAGAAGAATATCGTTGACTAGATTGCCAACACCCTTTCCTATCATTTCTAGCCCGACAGGGGAGCAATTTGCTTTTCTAATGCATTTATATCCTTAATAATGAGAATCAGGGCGAAATAGTATCACATTTGTGGTAAGTCCTTAAAACAGCTATTAGCAATCAACTCTCCAGAGTCCAAATCTACCACCCTCCTACAGAGGAGAGTAAACATTAGTTTGGTCACTAAAGGGCCAGGCAAGTTTCTTTTCTCTTTCCATGCTCTTTTAGGGAACTAGAGAGGAAACTGAGGTATAAAATGAAGTTACGTGACAGTTGTACACTTATTTTATTCATACCAAGAAAACAGAGGCACAAACCAAACAATTTCACTTCATTTAAGTACCATGATTAATTCACTGTGGTATTTCCCCCTACTAAAGGGGATTTTTGTTGGTTGTCTCATTATTTTCCCATCACAGCAGTGAAATTAGGACATGCTTCAGCATTCCTCAACTGAATCTTAAAACATCTTTACATCCTTTAGATTAGTGAATCTACAGGAGCAAGGTCTAGGCTGAGGAGATTCACTGAACACTTCAACTTTTAACTGTCCCAGATCTCATCTCTTTGACTTGTTTTATCCTTAAATCCAAAGGCATTACATTCAGTTATACTGAAGCTACTAAAAAATGTGGATTTGCCTTTCGGGAATATACCTCCCCTTCCTCCCTCTATTAACTTCAACAGCTCCCTCTCAGAATCACCGCTTTTCCAAATTACTGACCAAGCATGACAGAATGAGTAGGAATTATAGGCTAAATCTGGAGAAAAAAAATTTAGAGCAAGCCTGATGAAGATATAGCTACTACTCCTTCCTTACCCTCCTACAAGCATGGTTCTTGAAAAAAATGTGTTAAACGCCATGCAGAACTTTTAGGAGTCAGTGCTTTGCTAAATATTTACACGTCATGATCCCTAAAGCAAACAAGGTAACGATGAAACAGGCAACACAACACAGCAACAAGCAGCCCTCCACTCATTTTGTGCTTTGTTTTTATCATGTACACTTTTTATTGATGCATACAGTGCTTCCAGAAGTGTACATAAATCCTAAGTGTAAACAGACATGTGTGTTCACTACTCTGAACTCTGTTTTTTGATGAGCATAACTTGGAAGGGATTTGCGCAATTAGGCAAAACTGCTAACACACTTTATACAATCCGCCCGACTGGAGGCAATCAACCCCCAGGCTTGCTAATGCCCTTTGTATAAAAAAAAGCTGACCTAGCCTCCACCTGCATCAACTTGATCCGCTCAGCTTTGTCACACTCAGCAAACACCCTCTGCCTTCTGAGCAAAATAAATCAGCACCTCCAGTAGGGAGAAAAAAACTTTTTATGACCGAGTCTGGAGAAGCAGCCTTGACACCCAATTTACAAAAAACGAGGGACTGTGGAAGACCTCGCATCTAAACTCAGCTGCAGTGCCAAACCTACCTTATGCAAAAAAGCTCCACAGGTGGTGGTGTTCTGTTTAAAGGAAAATGCCAAACACACACAAATACTGAAATAGTGTAAGGACTTCCATAACCATCATCCAGCTTCAACTATTTTTATTTCTGTTTTACTTTAAGTTCTGGGATACATGTGCTGAACGTGCAGGTTTGTTAATAGGTATACACATATACATGTGCCATGGGGGTTTGCTGCACCTATCAACCTGTCATCTAGGTTTTAAGCCCTACATGCATTAGGTATTTGTCCTAATACTCTCCCTCTCCTTTGCCCCCATCCTCCAACAGGCTGCCCCCGCCGCATGATGTTCCCCTCCCTGTGTCCATGTGTTCTCTCCAGCTTCAACTATTAACAATCCATGAACAATCTCCTCTCATCTTGTTCCCCTCACTTCTCTGCTAGCATCTAAAACTGAATAATTCTGAAGCAAATCCTAAAGTAGTATTTCAACTTCAGTGTGTGTCTCTACAGGGATTTTTAAAACCTTAGTCATGATACCATTACCAAAAGTAACTAAACAGAACTATTATAATTTCCTTGATACTATCAAATAATCAGTAGAAATTTCCTTCATCGTCTCCTTATTTATTTATTTATTTATTTATTTATTTATTTATTTATTTATTTATTTTGAGAGGAAGTCTCGCTCTGCCTCCCAGGCTGGAGTGCAGTGGCACGATCTCGGCTTACTGCAATCTCTGCCTTCGGCGTTGAAGTGATTCTCCTACCTCAGCCTTCCCGAGTAGCTGGGATTATAGGCGCGTGCCACCACACCCTGCTAATTTTTGTATTTTTAGTAGAGAAGGGTTTCACCATGTTGGCCAGGCTGGTCTCGAACTCCTGACCTCAGATGATCCACCCACCTCGGCCTCCCAAAGTGCTGGGATTACAGGTGTGAGCCACCGCACTCAGCCATCATCTTCATTTTAAAAAACATTCATCAAATCAGGATCCAACCAACGTCCGCACCTTGTATTGCCACCGAATGTCTCTTAAATCGTTTTGAAATTGCACACAGGTCCTCCTCCCTGTAATTCTCATACCAGCCAGGCTGATTCCCACTGACAATTTCCAAATAACTATAATAACTCTGTTCTGGAGATATCACAAGTAAGTGCCGGTCTTAGAGCTTGTCAAATGTATACATATATGTTTATATTTATATATAAATGCACAAAGTACACACGAAACCATTTCACTCGAAGCAATAACAATACTGAGAGCTAAACACTCGTTCATATGTCTTGCTATGCTTCTCGACGGGGGTTATCTCTGGGATTTAAGCAACACTTCCCCTTACCGGAGACATTTGCGCAAGTGTAGGACGAAGCCGGAGCGGTTCCTCCCAGCCGAACCTGCCTCCGGAGGTCGGGTAAGTGCGTTCGCCTCCGGACTGCAGGGGGCGGCCCTGCCACCACCTCCAGGGCACCTGTGCAGATGAGAAAAGGCGTTTCAGCCGCTGGGTTCTTGGGGATGGACGCAGGTAATCTAGAGGGAATTTTGAGCCAGCCAGGATGGTCATCCAGGAACCTACCGGGACGCAACTGCCTCGAAAAACAAACAGCCGGGCAAGGCCCTGGGGCTTAATCCCAGTGGCCGGCGCGGGCGGGGGCGCAGTCCCCAACGCCCAAGGCCAGGGGAGGGGACGCAAAGTCGGCCCCAATGAATGCGCGCGCGTGTGTGTGTGTGTGTGTGTGTGTGAGAGAGAGAGAGAGAGAGAGAGAGAGACTATTCACCTCTGGGCGCCAGGAAAGAGCGAAGAGTTGCATACACCCACTTCTGTAACCTTGCTGGGTTTGTCATGCTCAAAAAGCATCTCCCCTGGAGAGAGGGTGGCGAGTCTCTGGGTGTGGGACACGCCCATTCCCCGGACCCCATGCCCTCAAACCCACGACGGACCTCAGTTGCTAAGGCTCCTCTGTAATCCCCATCCCGAAGGTGGGAGGCTTGGGCGTCCGCGCCCCACTCCTGGATCTCTTAAGTAGCAGAGAACCCCCAACCCCTGAGTTCCTGCAAAGGAAATTCCTTCCCCTCCCAGACGCGCTGAGCACCCGGCCAGGGAGGCCGGGAGCGGCGCGGGGACAGTTGGCCGCCCGGCGGCTGGGACGCCGGTGGCGAGAGCGCCGGGCGCCCTCCACCCGCGCCCGCACTCACCCGAGGATCGATGGCTGTCGGCTCCGCAAGGTTGAGTGCCCGGCACCTGCGGCGCCCGTGCCCAGGTGACTGCCCGAGGGAGGGGCGAGGGCCCAGCGCGCTGGCCTGGTCCAGCCCCACCCCGCGCGCTCCCGGGAGGGGCGGGGTAGCACGGCCCCGGGACCCCGCGGCGACCCCGCTGTGGCTCAGCCGGCTCCAGGCCAGGAAATGCTGGCGACAGAGCCGGGCAACCTTTGAGCGCGCACGCCCCGTCCGGGCCCGACGAAACAAGGGCCGGAGGGCGCCGCCTGCCGGCTGGACGGAAAGATATCACGGAGACTGCCACCGCCCGCCGGCTAGGAGGGGGCTGGGTTGAGGCTGGCAGAGGGACCCCCCAGGGGTGCGCAGTGCGGGAGCCGCTGGGGGCTTACTGCGACCCCCTTCCTCGTGCCACGTCTTGAGGACCCAGCTCCTGTCCTAGGAGCTCCCCATCTCCCCAGCAGGCAGGGCGAGCGGGGGCCACTGGGTCAAAACTTCTCCTTCCCTTACCTCTGCAAATTTAGACTTGGCAGTTGTCTCCAGATACACAGGGTGGCCAGGCGATGGCTCATCCCTGTAATCCTAGCACTTTGGAAGGCCAAGATGGGCGGATCACTTGAAGTCAGGATTTCGAGACCAGCCTGGCCAACATGGTCCACGTTGGTCGCCATCTCTACTAAAAATACAAAAATCAGCCGGGCGTGGTGGCACGCACCTGTAATCCCAGCTATTCGGGAGCCTGGGGCATGAGAATAGCTTGAACCCGGGAGGCAGAGGTTGAGGTGAGCTAAGACCGCACCATTGCACTCCAGCCTGGGCAGCAAGAGCCAGACTCCGGAGGTCTCAAAAAAAAAAAAAAAAGTATACACAGGGTGACAGAACTTGAAACTTGTATGCTTCTAAGCAACCACCTGCAGTGTACTGTGAATTCAGATTTTTAAATAAAAATCTGCAAATATTAAATAGCACATACATTGCATTGCCCTTTTTGTGTCAACAGTGCTAATTTGTTGTCATTCAACAAATATTTGTTGAGCACCTATGACTTGCTGGTCATTTAAACATTTAAAATATCGAACAATTAGGCTGGCTCGGTGGCTCAAGCCTGTAATCCCAGCACTTTGGGAGACTAAGGCGGGTGGATCACTTGAGGTCAAGAGTTCGAGACCAGCCTGGCCAACATGGTGAAACCCCATCTCTACTAAAAATACAAAAATTAGCCAGGCATGATGGCACATGCCTGTAGTCCCAGCTACTTGTGAGGCTGAAGCAGGAGAATGGCTTGAACAAAGGAGGCAGAGGTTGCAGTGAACCAAGATCACGCCATTGCACTCCAGCACGGGCAACAGAGAGAGGCTTCATCTGAAAAAATAAATAAATAAAATATTGCATAATTTCTTCCTTCTCTTCATGCAGAGCCTTGAACGAGGGGAGTGTTCTGGGCCTCTCAACCTCTCTGAGTGTCATAGCAGTTCGAGATTAGAGATGACCAGGTCCATACACGTTTGTATCTCTCCACAATGTCAGTCTTTTTTTTTTTTTTTAATGCTATTTCAATCACAAAATCCAGAAGCTAGATGGAGTTCCCAAGGAGGCAATTCTCCTTAGTCCTTCCTGCTCACTCTGTAGTCAGAGCACATAGGTTCAAGCCACTCCATAAGTCAGTAAATATTGCAAACCATACATACTAGTATACTTAATCACTATACGAATGTTGTAGATTAAACATTCCACAACAAACAAAGTAATATTTAACATCAAGAGAAAAAAGAGATAGGCGAAAGGGTTAATGAACCAATCCGAAGGGAGCGAAGAAGACAAAGGGAGTCCTGGTCTGGGCCTGGTGGTCTGCAAGGAAGAGTCTTTGGGCCGGGCGAGGTGGCTCACACTTGTAATCCCAGCACTTTGGGAGGCCGAGGTGGGCGGATCACGAGGTCAGGAAATCAAGACCATCCTGGCTAACACGGTGAAACCCCGTCTCTACTAAAAATACAAAAAATTAGCTGGGCGAGGTGGCAGGCACCTGTAGTCCCAGCTACTCTGGAGGCTGAGGCAGAAGAATGGCATGAACCCGGGAGGTGGAGCTTGCAGTGAGCCGAGATTGCACCACTGCACTCCAGCCTGGGAGACAGAACGAGACTCCGCCTCAAAAAAAAAAAAAAAAAAAAAGAGTCTTTGATGTGGCAGAGCTTTTGGTGGCAACTTCTGAGTTCTTATCACGAGTGACTGCAAGACGGTGTTAGTGAAGACAGACAAGCTGAAGGCTTGGCTCTTTTACAGTCAGAGGGTCCTCTGGTGAGAACTGATAGTGGATGAGTGTGCTTGTTTGTGTTCTTTTTTAAAACCTGTTCATTAAGCAAAACATCTTATCCTTGTTAGCAAAGTGCCTATGAAATATAAAATGGAGGGTTTTTCTAAGATGGAATTAATTATGTCAAGGGTGGTTTATACACTGAGAGTCTGGACTAGCCTTGGAAGGAACTCAGTAATTGCCTAAGGGTGCAATAAGAACCCTGATATAATTGTGGGTTGCTAGGGAAACTGAGGAGCAGCTTCACCCAGCCTGGAGTGGCAGAGAGAATTTCCTGGAGAAGTGCAGAGGCCAACTGAGTCACAGGGGACTACCAGGTTCACCAGGATGTGAGGTGCTTCCGCCAAGATTCCACCGTGTGCGAAGTGAGAAGTGGAAAGCCAGGCAGAGAGTGCATGTTCTAATAAGGGAATGGCAAGTGGGTCAGTATACCTGACAGGGAGAAGATGGGAGTTGAGTTAGAGCAGAGGGCATGGGGGCCAAATCATACTCATAACAAAAATAACCATCGTCTATGGAGTGGATAGTATAGAACAGGAGCTGGACATACATCACTTCAAACGAGCCTCACACCAACCCTACAAGGTAGAGTTATTACTCTTCTTTCTAGAAGAGGAAAATGAGAGCTGGGCGCGGTGGCTCACATCTGTAATCCCAGCACTTTGGGAGGCTGAGGTGGGCGGATTGCCTGAGGTCAGAAGTTCAAGGCCAACCTGGCCAACATGGTAAAACCCAGTCTCTACTAAAAATACAAAAATTAGCCAGGCATGGTGGCGGGTGCCTGTAATCCCAGCTACTCAGGAGGCTGAGGCAAGAGAATTGCTTGAACCCGGGAGGCGGAGGTTGCAGTGAGCCGAGATCGCACCACTGCACTCCAGTCTGGGCGACAAGAGTGAGATTCTGTCTCAAAAAAAGAGAAAAAAAAAAAGAAGAGGAAAATGAGACCCAGGAAGGAGAGATACCTTGCTAGTGACAAGGCTGGGATAAGGTAGCTCTGAGCAGCCAGGCTGCCCTGTCAATGCCTCTCTCCAGACAGATCTGGGAGGCTGGATTTATCTTCAGATACTTTCAACATCCCCAAGTGCCTGCCACTCTCCCACCATTTCCTAAGCCCATGTCAACAACTTCCCTGAAGTCCTTCTGTCTGGAGATGATGTGTACTTGGGTCCGCACACTAGACTCCTCCTGAGGGGAACTCTGTCTCAGGGGCTGGTGGAGGAACTGTGGCAGACAGAGACCTTGGTTGCTCCCCACTGTCCATTCTTTCCTTCTTCTGTAATAAAGTCATGTGCTGCAATGACGTTCTGGTTAACAATGGACCACATCTACAACAGTGGCCTCACAAGGTTAGAATGGAGCTGAGAAATTCCTATCACCTAGTGATATCTTGATGATCCTGACCCTGTGTAGGCCTGCATCTTCGTTTTTAAGAAAAAAAGTTTAAAAGGTAAATAAATACATTTTCAAAATGGGAAAAATAAGCTTATAGAATAAAAATAGAAGAAAATATTTTTGTACAGCTGCAATGTATTTGTGTTTTAAGGCGTTATTATTACAAAAGAGTCAAAAAGTTTTTAAAAATGTAAAGTTTACAAAGTAAAAAAGTTACAGTAAGCCAAGATTCACTTATTATTGAAGAAAGAACTTAAAAAATAAATTTAGTGTAGCCTAAATGTAGTGTTTATGAAGTCTGCGGTAGTGGACAGTAATATCCTAGGCCTTTTCATGCACTCACCCACAGCAACTTCCAGCCCTGCAAGCTCCGTTCATAGTAGATGCTCTGTATGGGTGTAGCATTTTAATCTTTTATATTGTATTTTTACTGTGCCTTTTCTATGTTGAGAGACATAAATTCTTACCGTTGTCTGTAGTATTCAGTACAGTTGCCTACAGTATTCAGTACAGTCACAGGCTGTACAAGGAGCAATAGGCTATACCGTACAACTTAGGTGTGTAGTAGGCTCTACCATCTAAGTTTGTGTAAGTACACTCCATGTTCACAAAATGAAATTGCCTAAAGACGCATTTCTCAGAATGTATCCCTGCCATTAAGGGACAGTAATAGAACTGAGCTAAGCCCAGAGCTTCTTGGAACAAAGACTATCTTTCCCTGCCTCCTTGTAGCAAAATGCATCAACAGTGGATGCATTTTTTCCTAGAAATCCAGAGTCCAGTAGTACTTCCGAGGCGGCTTCTCCTCTCCCAACATCCCTGATCCGTCAGTTGTTTACGGGACACTGCTAACTGCCTCCTCAAATCCATTCTCCCCTTCTTAACTTCTAAGAGAACCCAGATTTTGTTCAGGGAGGCAATGTGCCAAGCTAAGATGCCCACCTTCGCAGAGGTCATCGCAGGGGTGATCACATGACATGGTTCTGGCCAATGAGATGTAGGAGGAAATGGTCACATGACACAATTCTGGCCATTGAGCTATAGGAGGATTTCAGCTGGCAAGTCCTGGGAAGGTTTTTGCTTTCCTGTTGCAAGTACCACCCCTTTTCTCAGCCTCATGTTTCCTTCCTGCTTTGAGATTGCTGTGAGGTTACCCTGAGGCAGGAGGTGGAGCAGTAGTCTTAGACTCTGGGGCAACCCACAATAAAGGTGGAGCCACACCCACCCTCTGTCTAGCTCCGGATGTCTTACTACCTGAGAAAAGCAACCCCCTTACTTAAGTTCAGGGTTTGTTCTGTGGAACTGAATATAATCCCACTAGATATACTATTCTTCCCAAAGAAAAGCCTTGTCAACTAAAAATAAAATCCTAAGCCCCCCACCGACTGAAATAAACCTTTCTTGGCCAAGGGGACCCCAGAAAAACCTTAAACTGAGTTCCTGGCCATGACAAGATGGGAGGTCAACCACATCTCATTATACCCCTCTCTTTTATGGTTTAGACACAACTGACCAGCATTAATGTTAAAATAGAGATCATAAGGCTGACAGAATAGACTCTTTGTGGCAATAAGATACCAAATTATAAACAGGACATAGGTCTATGTTCTAACTATATTATGTGAAAGGAAAATATCTTGGGACCCCCAGATCACTAAGCTAAAGGGAAAAGTCCAGCTGGGAACTGCTTAGGGCAAACCTGCCTCCCATTCTATTCAGAGTCACCCATTAGTTATTGGCTAGTGTAAATGGAAGAGGCTAATCAGAAACTCAAAAGAATGCAATCATTTGTTTATTCTCTACCTATGACCAGGAAGCCTCCTCCCTGCTTCAAGTTGTCCTGCCTTTCCAGACTGAACCAAAGTTCATCTTGCATGTGTTGATTGATGTCGTCTCATGTCTTCCTAAAAGGTATTGTAGCAGGACCAGCTGCAGACAAAACTCCTCAGACACCGAGTTAAAGAAGAAAGGAGTTTTGGCCGGGGACATCAGCAAGACTCCTGTCTCAAGAGCCCAGCTCCCTGAGTGAGCAATCCCTGTCCCCTTTAAGGGCTTACAGCTCTAAGGGGGTGCGCGTGAGAGGGTCGTGATCAATTGAGCAAGCAGGGGGTATGTGACTGGGGGCTGCGTGCACTGGTAGTTAGATCAGAACAAAACAGGATAGGGATTTTCACAGTGCATTTCTATACAATGTCTGTAATCTATAGATAACATAACCAACTGGGTCAGGGGTCAGTCTTTAACTACCAGGCCCAGGGTACGGCGCCAAGCTGTCTGCCTGTGGATTTAATTTCTGCATTTTAGTTTTTACTTCTTCTTTCTTTGGAGGCGGAAATTGGGCATAAGACAAAATGAGGGGTGGTCACCTCCCTTAGTATAAAACCAAACTGTGCTCTGACCCCCTAGGGCACATGTGGTGAGGACCTCCTGAGTCTGTGTCATGGGCACGCATCCTCAATCTTGGCAAAGTAAGCTTTCTAAATTAACTGCGACCTGTCTCAGATTTTTGGGGTCCACAATTATAAGGGTTTTCTTTTTCTGTAGCAGCTAACAAGCACTGACCTTGAGATAAGCAATATTAAAACAATTTGCAGCTCCCTCAGATGCTAATTGACCCTTAGCTCCTGTCCCATCAGCCATAAAACCACAACTTTGACTGGACAAGAGACTGATTTCAGTAACTTTCTCTTGATAAGACCATTGACCATGGACTGGTTCTGGCTGGTTTACAGAAGTTGTGCTCTTTTTTGTATCCTGAAAAGACATTTTGATGTGTGTGTCCGAACTGTAATACATTTAAGTGTTAAGTCTCCACTTCAGAGTGAACATATGTTGTATGTATGTTTGTTCAGTATGCATGCATCGGGACTACCATGAATATTCATAGCTCCTCCTGTAACCTGTTGAATATGTATGTGTAGCCAACTCTTTCAGCATAAAGCTCCTACCCTAATCCCTCCTTCAAAGTGCCTGTCTCTGGTCTTGGCAGAGGCATGCTTCCCAGCCTGCACGATGGTCACCTTGAAGGCTGTAATCCTTAAAAAAAAAAAAAAAAAAAAAAAAAAAAAGAGTCTACTTCTTTTCTAAATTTATAAATTGTGTGATTTTTTTTTCAGTTAACAAACTTAAAAGTCAATCTAGCCAACCTTACTTAATACAGGGCATTATAGCAGGAAAAGGGTGTGTTTCGGCATAAGACAACTCAAGCTCGAGTTTCAGACCTTCCGTTTATACTAGCCAATGACTAATGGGCAAGTTTGTGGAATTAAGGTATGTATTCTAAAATTAGACGTTGTAGAAACAAGAAATAAAGCCTGGCATTTGGCAAGTGATTAATAAAGAATCATTGAGATAATTCTTATCTACCAGTTTCCAGCCTCCACCAAATTGTTCCCTGACCTATTTGTAGGTTCTGAATCTCATATTCATGTCCTGGTTTCACCTCCTAGCCAAATCTTTTTGCCTATTCAGATCTTAGATGCTTCATCACAGCAAACTCAATCTAAAAGTTTCGTTAAAAACCACTATTTGACTCGCATCTTGTTTCTGCGTTTCCTAAACTATATCTGCTCTATCAAAAATGTTTCAAAGGAAAAGAATAGAAGTACATGCTTTGTTATGTCTAGTAATGAATTATTATTGGTATGCTAGTTTCAGAGGTATAGGTGCGTATTTCTATTTGGCTCATAACTCTTGTTTTTTTTTTTTTTTTTTTTTTTTTTTTTTTTTTTGAGACGGAGTCTTGCTCTGTCGCCCAGGCTGGAGTGCAGTGGCCGGATCTCAGCTCACTGCAAGCTCCGCCCCCCGGGTTTACGCCATTCTCCTGCCTCAGCCTCCCAAGTAGCTGGGACTACAGGCGCCCGCCACCTCGCCCGGCTAGTTTTTTGTATTTTTAGTAGAGACGGGGTTTCACCGTGTTAGCCAGGATGTTCTCGATCTCCTGACCTCGTGATCCGCCCGACTCGGCCTCCCAAAGTGCTGGGATTACAGGCTTGAGCCACCGCGCCCGGCCAACTCTTGTTTTTTTGTTTTGTTTTGGTTTGGTTTGATTGGGTTTTTTTTGAGATGGAGTCTCATTTTGTCACCCCGGATGGAGTGCAGTGGCATGATCTTGGCTCACTGCAACCTCTGCTTCCCGGGTTCAAGCGATTCTCCTGCCTCAGCCTCCCAATAAGCTGGGATTACAGGTGCCCACCGCCATGCCCGGCTAATTTTTTTGTATTTTTAGTAAAGATGGGGTTTCGCCATGTTGGCCAGGCTGGTCTTGAACTCCTCACCTCAGGTGATCCACCTGCCTCAGGTATGAGCTGCTGTGCCTGGCTCCTCATAGTTCTTTTTGAAATAAGAAACTTTAATGTCAATGCTTCTAGGTTTGTATTTTTAATTGCCAAACAAGATATTTTAATGCTCCAGAAACATGCTTTTGTTGAAGTTGAGTAACATTAAAAATTAATATTATTCACTTGGCTTTTTAATTTAAAAGTTAACCCATGCTTTCAATCACTACAGAAGCTTTTAAGTAATAAAAAAAATGGATGTATCATAATATATTTAACCTGTCTTCTATTATTGGATATTTAGGTTATGTCTAGCTTATCTCAATTATAAACAACATCTCTTGAACATGTTTGTCTCTGCACTTTTGCCTCTTCATGTAATCTAGCCACTTATCCCCACTCCACTGTTTTCCCCCCGGGTCCAAGTCACCATCCATCTCTTGGCTGAATAACTGGAATAGCCTCCTAAATGCCTTCTGTGTTCGCCTTGCCCTTCTTCAACCCATTTGCAAATGCAGCACATTTTAATATGTTAATATTTCTCTCTTTTCTCTCTGCTTAAAGCCTTTCAATGTGACTGGGCTCAGTAGCTCAAACTTGTAATCTCAGCACTTTGGGAGGCTGAGGAGGGTGGATCACTTGAGCCCAGGAGTTCAAGAAGAGCAACATGGCGAAACCCTGTCTCTACAAAAAATACAAAAATTAGCTGGGCAAAGTGGTACATGCCTGTAGACTCAGCTACTTGGGAAGCTGAGGTGGGAGGATTGCTTGAACCCAGGAGGCTGAGGCTGCAGTGAGCCATGAGTGTGTCACTGCACTCCAGCCTGGGTGACAGAATGAGACTCTGTCTCAACAACAATAGCATTAAAAATGAATGGCTTCCCACTTATTCAAAGTTAAAAACCAAAGTCCTTATAATGGCCAACAAAGCTACACCGTCTACCCCCAGTGCCATTATTCTCTGAACCATCTCCTTCCATACTCCAATCTTCACTCTTCTCCAGCCACACTAATTTCCTTGGCAATTGTTCTAATATGGTCAGTAGGCTTTTGCCTTAGGGCCTTTGCACTTGCTGTTTCTTCTTTTTGGAATTCTCTTCTTTCAAATATGATGTTACTTAATCCCCAACCTCCATGAGTCTTCCCTGACCACTGATCTCAAATTAAAAAGTGCCTCATACCTCCTAGATCCCTTCCTGGCTTTCTCCTTCCAAATAGCACTTCTCATCTTCTAACATCCTGTCTCTTATGTTTTACTTTCCTCACTGTCTGTCTGCCCTCCACTCTTCCATCCAGAATATGAGCCTCATGAAGGTAGGAATTTTTGCTTGTTTTGCTTATTGCAGGTTGTCCAGCCTGTAGCACAGTGTTTAATACGTACTTGTTGAACAGATTAAAATGACTTTAAATATGTAAGATAATTTCCTTTAGAATTAGAATTTCTGGGTCACCGAGATTCATGTTTAATATTTTAATTGATAGAAATTGCCCTTTCAAAGGTTGGGACAACATTCCTACCAACTGTGTATAAGCATCCATACACTTAATACTTTGACCACATACATCTTTCTTAATTTTTTTTTTAAAGATGGGATCTCACTGTATTGGCCAGGCTGGTCTCAAACTCCTAGCCTCAAGCAATTCTCTCACCTCAGCGTCCATAAATGCTGGGCTTACAGGCATGAACCACTGTGCCTGGCCTCTTTCTTAAATTTCATTTGAGTGTTTTATCAGTCAGAGTCTTAATGACAAACAACAGTATCCACAGAAAAACAGAATCTGCAGAAAAATTCTTTTTAACAAGGAAGCTCACAGAATCTCTGGAAGAAAGAGAGAGCCAGGCTTGCCTCTGCAGAGGGGAGCAATGTTGAGCCATGCTTTGGTGGTTGCTCCAGTGAAGGCGATGTTATGCCCAGACCGTTTGTTCCCCAAAGAAGACCACCAGAGTCCAGAGTCAAAGCCAAGCGGCAAGGATCTTTACTACAAGTTCGAACTTGGTCCCTCCATTCCACAGCATACAAGAGGGCCTCGAACAATGCGAGTGCTTGCCCTTATAGCCCGATGTAAACAGGATATGCAGAGTTACAGGGAACAAGGTAATTCTCTCGGTTACAGCATTGGTTAACATTATACATTTAGCATTCCTTATCGGAGATCTCCCAGGTGATGTTTTTCTGAAGTTTGAAAGAAATATGGAGGAATATGATTGTGCTGGGCTCAGGAAGTTGGGAGATATATGGGGGATGTGCCTCATTCCTTTCAGCCCCACTGTTAGTGACTGTTGGCCCAAAGGCCTGGCATGCCGTCCTAGACTACCTGATTGTGTTTACATTGACAATGTTGACCGTGCAACTCATTCTGCTCTGCAGTTTATAATTATAAACTATGGTTTACCTCAGCTTTGTCAAGGGAGTTCAAACCAGAGCAACTCCATCTTGAATAGGGGCTGGGTAAAATGAGGCTGAGACCACTGGGCTGCATTCCCACGAGATCAGGCATTCATAGTCACAGGTTGAGACAGGAAGTCACAAGATACAAGTAGTAACAACCTGTATCTCAACAGGATAACAGGATGCGGTAAAGAACATGGCCAAAACCCACCAAAACCAAGATGGTGATGAAAGCGACATCTGATCATCCCCACTGCTCATTATACATAAATTATAATACATTTGCCTGCTAAAAGACACTCCCAACAGTGCCATGACAGTTTACAAATGCCATGGCAATGTCCAGAAGCTACCCCATATGGTCTGAAAGGGGGAGGGACCCTCAGTTTCGGGAATTGCCTGCCCCTTTCCTGGAAAGCTCGTGAATAATCCACCACTTGTTCGGCATATAATCAGGAGATAACCATAAAAATAGCCAGCCAGCAGCCCTTAGGGCTGCTCTGTCTATGGAATAGCCATTGTTTTTGTTTCTTTACTTCTCCAGTAAACTTGCTTTCTCTTTACTCTGTGGACTAACCCCAAATTCTTTCTTCATGAGATCCGGGAACCCTTTAGGATTCTGGATCAGGACCCCTTTCCGGTAACCTCTTGATATTTAAATGGAGTCAGTAATCACTAACAATCCATTAAAGCAAAGTCTTTTCCATCCTTGAATTCTTTATCTTGAACTGTCTCTTGATTGTCTAGATTTTGCAAGTAACTTTTCCAAAAAGGGTTGATCAGTGCCATATTTCCTGAGTACTGTTTTTCTCATATCTATCTATATTATATATTATTCTATTATAATCTAATATATTGTTCTTCCATATTATGGATAACCACTATCTTTTCTTTTATCTCTGCCCTCTATGTTTTCTTTTTTTTTTTTTTTTTTTTTTTTTTGAGACAGAGTCTGGCTCTGCTGCCCAGGCTGGAGTGCAGTGGCCGGATCTCAGCTCACTGCAAGCTCCGCCTCCTGGGTTTACGCCATTCTCCTGCCTCAGCCTCCCGAGTAGCTGGGACTACAGGCGCCCGCCACCTCGCCCGGCTAGTTTTTTGTATTTTTTTAGCAGAGACGGGGTTTCACCGTGTTAGCCAGGATGGTCTCGATCTCCTGACCTCGTGATCCGCCCGTCTCGGCCTCCCAAAGTGCTGGGATTACAGGCTTGAGCCACCGCGCCCGGCCCCTCTATGTTTTCTTAACCCTATCTTCCGTGTCATGGATTCTTTTTTCAGCATATCTATGCTTCTTACTGCTTCTGTTGTGATTTTTCATTTCCAAAATAACTTTAATGTTATGTATCATTTTTTTCCTTACTGAAGCCAGTTACTTCATCTTCCTCTCTGATCTCTCATATTTCCTCCTGAAGCTCTTTGGCAAAGAACCTTTTTTTTTTTTTTTTTTGAGACAGGGTCTTGCTCTGTTGCCTAGGCTGGAGTGCAGGGACGTGATCTCGGCTCACTGCAACCTCCACCTCCCAGGTTCAAGCTATTCTCCTGCCTTAGCCTCCTGAGTAGCTGAGATTACAGGCATGTGCCACCATATCCAGATAATTTTTTTGTGTGTTTTTAGTAGAGACAGGGTTTCACCATGTTGGCCAGGCTGGTTTTGAACTCCTGACTTCAAGTGATCCACCCGCCTCAGCCGCCCAAGGTGTTGGGGTTACCGTGTGAGCCACCGCTCATAGCCCCTTTGGCAAAGATTTTATGGGTTCCTTTTAAATTCTTTGAGAGTGAAATCTTTTTCTTAAATATTCTTCTGTATCTGTCACTTTTTAAAATTGTACTATGCATACAACTTAAATTGCATTTTTTTTCTGTGTTTAACTCCTATCTACATGCAAACAATTGTATCTGGTTCTTTGGCTCTTTTGTTGAAAAACAGTTTGGAGAGGGTTTTAGTTTATTGAGCTGGAGTAGCTGACAACTTCAGAATGAAAATGTTGCCTTAGAACACTCTCCCCAAGTTATGTTGTCTTTTTTATTTTTAGTGGGACGATTTCTTTCCAGTTGAGCAAGCTGCCCAGGTAGGATATTGTTGTAGACAACTATAAAGATTCCTAGATAATAGGCCAGGTGCGGTGGCTCACGCCTATAATCCCAGCACTTTGGGAGGCCAAGGCAGGTGGATAGCTTGAGGTCAGGAGTTTGAGACCAGCTTGGCCAACATAGTGAAACCCTGTTTCTACTAAAAATACAAAAAATTGGCTGGGCGTGGTGGCTCACGCCTGTAATCCTAGCACTTTGGGAGTCCGAGGCAGGTGGATCACAAGGTCAGGAGATCAAGACCATTCTGGCTAACACGGTGAAACACCATCTCTGCTAAAAATGCAAAAAATTAGCCAGGCGTGGTGGCGGACGCCTGTAGTCCCAGCTACTCGGGAGGCTGAGGCAGGAGAATGGCGTGAACCCAGGAGGCAGAGCTTGCAGTGAGCCGAGATCATGCCACTGCACTCCAGCGTGGGCAACAGAGTGAGACTCCGTCTCAAAAAAAATACAAAAATTAGCTGGGCGTCATGGCTCATGTCTGTAATCCCAGCCACTTGGGAGGCTGAGGCAGGAGAATCGCTTGAACCTAGGAGGCAGAGGTTGCAGTGAGCCAAGATCGTGCCATTGTACTCCGGCCTGTGCAACAAGAGTGAAACTGTCGCAAAAAAAAAAAAAAAAAAAAAAAAGTCCTAGATGAGAGATGTTTTGTCTAGGGATTTTATGTTTAACTCTGCTTAACGGGCTTGTCAGCACCAGCAAAGCCAGTTTTGATTTATTCTCTCTTCTTACTCCTGTCTCCAAGCACCTTTGTTAAGTTAGAATCCAGAGCACAGAGAAAAATTACTGATGAATTCAATTGTATCATCAGCCCCACCTTCCTCATCCTCAGTTCTCATTTTCCTGTGGGTCTCCCCACAATTCTGTTGCTGTTGGGTTTGTTTTGTTTTTGTTTTGAATAGTGATCATTTATGAAAGGTTAACATGGGCCAAGCATGGTTCTAACATGTTTTACATGTATTTCTCATTCAGTCCTGAAAACTATCCCAGAATTTATGATGCTCATTTTTACAGATGAGGAACGTGAGGCACAGAGAAACTGAATAACTTGCTCAAGTCACACAGCTTGTAAATAGCAGAACCAGGTATTGAGTGTCTAGAGCCACTGTGTCTAGAGTTTACAACTTATTGTAACCTCTCAGGAACTGCTAACATGCTTTCTACTCACTATAACCTTGCTCAAGATCTGGAAAGCCACATATCATCATAGTCTGGGGTTTGGAGGTTGCATTAATAGTTATTTCCTTTTTTTGTAGAAGCACTTGTCTAACTTTTTTTTTTTTTTTTTTTGAGACGGAGTCTCGCTCTGTCGTCCATGCCGAAGTGCACTGGTGCGATCTCGGCTCACTGCAACCTCCACCTCCCGGGTTCAAGCAATTCTCCTGCCTCAGCCTCCTGGCTAACTTTTTAATTATTGTTGTTGGTCTTCTTTTGTTGGAGATTTCATGGAGAAGCCCAGTATGTATGCACTGTACTTCAACTTTTGCCAGAAACCTTTAGTAGCATTATTTTCGGGTAAATTGCAAAATGGCTGTTTACTCCTGTCGATGAAAAGAGTCAAACTCTGTAAAATATTCTAAGAGATTTATTCTGAGCCAAATATGAGTGGCTGTGGCCTGCGACACAGGTCTCAGGAGGTCCTGAGAACATGTGCCTAAAGTGGTGGGGGTACAGCCTGGTTTTATATATTTTAGGGAAGTATGAGCATCAATAGAATACATTTAAGAAACACATTGGTTTGGTTTGGAAAATTGGGACAATTCAAAGCGGTGGGGCTTCCAGGCTGTGGGTAAATTGAAACATTTTCTGGTTGACAGTTGGTTGAGTTTATCTGAAGACCTGGGATCAATCGAAAAGAAATGCTTAGGTTAAGATAAAGGGTTGTGGAGACCGACTTAGCAGACTACAGAGAGAGCAGGTTGTAAACTGTTTCATATTGGACCTAAAAGGGTACCTGGCTCTTAGTTGATTATCTCCTGGATCTGGAAAACAAAGAAGGAAAACAAAGGAGAAAGGGGATTCTCTACAGAATGTGGATTTTTCCCATAAGGGATGGCTTTTCAGGGCCATTTCAAGATATGGCAGAGAAACATGTTTTGGGGTAAAATATTTTTATTTTCTTCCTTGTCATGCCAGAGTCAGATTGGAAAGTAAGTCACAATATACAAGGTTAAATAAATCCCATCTGATGAGAATTTATGGTTTGTAGGGCATGACTCCCCAAGCCCCTTAGATAGGAATTTGGACAAGAGAAAAATCAGAGTTTAGTCCTCTCTCTCTTATCCTAGGCGCTTTAGGGCTGTTCTGTTCAATATGGTAGCCACTAATCACAAACTAGTATATTTAACTTATATCACATATGGCTACTAAGCCCTTAAAATATTAAGCCCGTCCAGACTGTAATATGCTGTAACTGCAAAATGTACACTGCATTTAAAAGACTTATTACATAAGAAAGAATATAAAGTATCTCAATAATAATTTTTATGTTGATAGTACCGGAATAATATTTTTAATATATTAGGTTAAATAAAATGTACTGTTACGGTTAATTTCACTTGTTTCTTCTTTTCAAATGTGGCAACTAGAAAAGGTAAAATTATTGGCCGGGCGCGGTGGCTCACGCCTGTAATCCCAGCACTTTGGGAGGCCGAGGCGGGCGGATCACAAGGTCAGGAGATCGAGACCATGGTGAAACCCCGTCTCTACTAAAAATACAAAAAATTAGCCGGGCGCAGTTGTGGGCGCCTGTAGTCCCAGCTACTCGGGAGGCTGAGGCAGGAGAATGGCGTGAACCCGGGAGGCGGAGCTTGCAGTGAGCCGAGATCGCGCCACTGCACTCCAGCCTGGGCGACAGAGCGAGACTCCGTCTCAAAAAAAAAAAAAAAAAGAAAAGGTAAAATTACATATCTGGTTCACATTAAACAATGCTGCTCTAGGGTTTCTTTTCATCCAGCAATGGCTTAGTTAAGACAGAGGAGGCAATATGGATCCACAAAAAAGTGTATGTGAAGCAGGGTGAAGAGTACATGGGGGTTGATTATACTACGTGGTCTATTTTTGCATATGATGGAAATTTCCCTTAATTAAAAGTTAAAAACAAACTCCCAAATATGCATAATTAATACAGAATTTTTTTGTCATGGTTTAAGTTCCAAGCATGTAACTCATCTGAACAATTTATCTGTTTTAAAATATAACGAATTTCCTCTTGGCTAGATCCCATCTGTAGGAGGTAAGCCAACAAGGTGTACTGCACAAGAAGAAAACAATGCAGAGCTTTCAGTTTGGCCAAGAAGACAGGCTAGGTTCAAGGTAGGCAGTAGCTTCACACCTTGAGAATTTCTAGCTTATTTCTCTCTATAGGAAATATTTGGTACAAAGTCCACATTCAATGGGTAGTGCCTTGGGCCCATAGGAACCCAGCCTTATCAGTAACAGGTTTCACAACATCTGCTGTTTTCCTATGAAAGTGTACACACATAACTATGAAACCAGGTCATGAAGTGGGAAGCACTGATTAATTAAAAAGTGTCCTTTGTTTTATTTTTTTCTTGCAGCAGTACTTGAAGATTGCTTGTTAACCCCAGCATAGAGGGTAAGAGTATACCCTCGGGGTCAGACTCCCTGGTTTAACTCCTGGGTAACTTAGAAAGTGTTGCCTACATTTTCAACGTGTTGGTAGATTTTTTCCATCTGTGAAATAGGAAGCATAAGGTAAGTCTCAAAGGGTGTTGTAAGAATTCAATGAAATCATATGTGAGAAATGCTTTCACCATACTTGGCCGAAAAGAAGG